>NC_052320.1:36466996-36809496 GCF_016432855.1 Salvelinus namaycush | reverse complement strand
CCTCCGGTAAATCCACTTGTAGAGCACAGTCCAGACTTTCCACCGTAGTGGTTTTGACAGACTCCGCAAGACACCTCCCCTGGCACTCCGGCGACCAACCCAGCAGTCTCCTCTCGAACCATGAAATAACCGGGTTAAGCAAACTCAACCAGGGGAGACCTAAAACAATGGGGTGCGTGGGGGTGTCTATAATCAAGAAAGTGATATTTTCTGAATGTGTGTCATGGGTCAGCAAAGAAACAGGAACAGTAATGTGATGTATGAGCCCTGTCCCTATTGGACAATTATCCAGGGCTCAAACTGGAATGGGTGAATGTAGGGGACCCAGAGGAATGCGTAATGCAGTGGCAAGTGCACTAGCTAAGAGATTCCCGGCAGCTCCGGAATCAATCAGAGCTCCCGGGAGTGAAGAGCTAGGGTACTCAGGGAATTTAATGGGAAAATACATTGGTTGATTTGACAGACAAGGAGAGGAGACCTTGCCTTCTACCTGGGTTGGTGCAGGAGAATTCCCTGGCTTGTCACCTCCTCGCCTCCTAGTGGATAGAGAGCAGGTTGGGGAGAAAGGACCCCTTTCTCCACAATAGAAGCAGAGGCCCAGATGTGTTGAGCCCACCTCCATCGGCTCTGGCCACGGAGCAGGGGTAACCATGGGCTCCGAATTCCAAGCAGGTCTTCTTCGGGACCACATGAGGTTGTCCAACCGGATTGCCATGCTGATAAGCTGGTCGAATGACAGGTTGTCATCACGGCAGGCTAACTCCAGCTGTACTTCCTCCCACAGTCCGCTGCGGAAAACTGACCAGAGCCAACTCGTTCCATCCGGTGGAGGCTGCGATGGTCCGGAACTCCAGGGCGAACTCTGAGGCGGTCCTAGATCCATGGCATAGTCGGAGTAGACGCTCACCCTCCTCTCGGCCCTCCACAGGATGATCAAACACAGAGCGGAAGAGGTGGGTGAAGCACTCGTAGGACTCGGCCTCGGGTCCGCCCGTCTCTCAGACCGCGGTACCCCAGTCCAGAGCCCGTCCGGTCAGTGCCGAGATGACAGTAGCAACCCTGTATCTTCCGGAAACAGCCCCTGCATAGTGAGCGAGGTACAGGTCGCATTGTAGAAGGAACCCCTTGCATCTTGTTGGTGCGCCTTTGAAGCGCTCCGGGAGGGACAGGGGTATTCCACGGACCGTTTCCGATGGAAAAGTGGTAGGTCGGGGTGTGGGAGCTGGTACCAGAATCGGTGCTGGAGATGGGAGGGACTGCACACTCCCCTCCAAGGGCAGGATGGTTGCCAGCACACTGTCCATGGCGATACTGAGTCTGGAGAGACAGTCCTCGTGGTGCTGTACTGTTCCTACAATGGCCACCAGCTCGGTCTTTCCTGCTGTCTCCATTTTGCGGGTCGGTTATTCTGTCACGCTGGTATAAAGGATTTTGGAGACAGGCGCAGGAATACACAATAGGGGTTATTAATACACCAAAAACAAACACGTATACAAAAACACTGGGCTGTACCCAAATAAAAGAGCGAGGGTAAACCTGGTTGAATGACATGGGACGATACCCGTTACACGCAACATATATATAGCATACGGCATACCAGCTGCACCAACGCATAGGTGCTCACACCACCAACAAACATGGGAACAATAACCGACAAGAACAGAGGGCACATATATAACATACTAACCAGGGGAAATGGGAACCAGGTGTGTGTAATCAGACAAGACAGTCTGGGGTTGATGATAATGAATCCCGTTCAGTGAAGCCTAGAAAGCCGGTGACATAGACCTCTGGAACTGGTGAACAGAATGAGCATCAGTACCGGGGGGATCCGTGACACTAAAACTGCACAGCTGATCAAAGCATGATGATTAGTTGATTATTTGAATCAGCTGTGTACCGCTAGGGCAAAAACCAAAAAGTGCACCCCTTGGGGTCTGATGACCGAGCTTGGGAAACCCTGGACTAATACCTCTAGGGCAGGGGTAGGCAACCCTGGTCCTGGAATTACTCAGGCACTTCATGTTTTTGAATTTTAACTGACCTGGACCAGGTGTGTTGAATTCAGGCAATCACTGAACTGATCAATTAGCTCAATTGGTCAGGGCTGCATTCAGTATATAAACAACTTAATAGAATGTTTAATTGAACAGAAGCGGTGCTAAATGACCAGTTCAAAAATGGGAAAGGGTTGGGTTTGGTTGTGGGTTCAAAATGCACTAATGGACAGATGAGTCACAAGTATGACTTAATGGGTCCCATTATGTCTCTAGACCCTGATTTCTCTTTTGATGAACATGTGAAGAATATTTTAAATGCAGCCTTTTTCCATCTTCGTAACATTGCAAAAATCTAACTTTTTTGTCAAAAAATTATGCAAAAAAGCTAATCTGTGCTTTTGTCACTTCTAGATTAGACTACTGCACTGCTCTACTCTACTACCTGGATAAAGCACAAAAAAACTTGGTGTTAAATACAGCTGCTATAATCTTGACTAAAACCACAAAATGTGATCATATTACTCTAGTGCTAGCCTCTCTACGCTGGTTTCCTGTTAAGGGCTAATTTCAAGATTTTACTGCTAACCTACAAAGCATTACATGGATTTGCTCCTACCTATCTCTCCGATTTGGTCCTGCCGTACATACAGTTGAAGTCAGAAGTTTACATACACCTTAGCTAAATACATTTAAACTCAGTTTTTCACAATTCCTGACATTTAATCCTAGTAAAAATGCCCTGTCTAAGGTCAGTTAGGATCACCACTTTATTTTAAGAATGTGAAATAATAATAGAAGAGAGAATAATTTATTTCAGCTTTTATTTCTTTCATCACATTCCCAGTGGGTCAGAAGTTTACGTACACTCAATTGGTATTTGGTAGCATTGCCTTTAAATTGTTTAACTTGGGTCAAAGGTTTCAGGTTGCCTTCCACAAGCTTCCCACAATAAATTGGGTGAATTTTGGCCCATTCCTTCTGACAGAGCTGGTGTAACTGATTCAGGTTTGTAGGCCTCCTTGCTCGCACACGCTTTTTCAGTTCTGCCCACAAATTTTCTATGGGATTGAGGTCAGGGCTTTGTGATGGCCACTCCAATACCTTGACTTTGTTGTCCTTAAGCCATTTTGCCACAACTTTGGAAGCATGCATGGGGTAATTGTTCATTTGGAAGACCCAGTTGCGACCAAGCTTTAACTTCCTGACTGATGTCTTGAGATGTTGCTTCGATATATCCACATAATTTTCCTACCTCATGATGGCATCTATTTTGTGAAGTGCACCAGTCCCTCCTGCAGCAAAGCACCCCCACAACATGATGCTGCACCCCCGTGCTTCACGGTTGGAATGGTGTTCTTCAGGTTGCAATCCTCCCCCTTTTTCCTCCAAACATAACGATGGTTATTATGGCCAAACAGTTCTATTTTTGTTTCATCAGACCAGAGGACATTTATCCAAAAAGTATGATCTTTGTCCCCATGTGCAGTTGCAAATCGTAGTCAGTTATGGCGGATTTGGAGAAGTGGCTTTTTCTTTGCTGAGCAGCCTTTCAGATTATGTTGATATAGGACTCGTTTTAATGTGGATATAGATACTTTTGTACCCGTTTCCTCCATCATCTTCACAAGGTCCTTTGCTGTTGTTCTGGGATTGATTTACACTTTTCGCACCAAAGTACGCTCATCTTGTCACGTTCCTGACCTGTTTTCCTTTGTCATGTATTTGTTTTAGTTGGTCAGGGCGTGAGTTGGGTGGGTTGGTCTAGGTTTGATTTTCTATGTTGGGATTTTGTGTTCGGCCTGGTATGATTCTCAATCAGAGACAGCTGTGAATCGTTGTCCCTGATTGAGAATCATACAAAGGCAGCCAGGGTTTCACTTGTGTTTTGTGGGTGTTTGTTCCTGTGTCAGTGTTTGGGCCACACAGGACTGTTTCAGGTTAGTCACGGTTGTTGGTTGTTGTATTTTGTAGTGTTTGTTGTTTTCCCATTAAAACATGAATACTTACCAATCCGCATCTTGGTCCGATCCATGCTCCTCCTCGTCTGAGGAGGAGAACGACTACGACAGCCGTTACACATCTTTAGGAGACTGAACGCGTCTCCTTCCTGAGCGGTATGCCGGCTGCGTGGTCCGATGGTGTTTATAATTGAGCGTTATTGTTTATACAGATGAACGTGGTACCTTCAGGCGTTTGGAAATTGCTCCCAAGAATTAACCAGACTTGTGGATGAACCAGACTTGTGGAGGTCTACAATTTGTTTTCTGAGATCTTGGCTGATTTCTTTTGATTTTCCCATGATGTCAAGCAAAGAGGCACTGAGTTTGAAGATGGGCCTTGAAATACATCCACAGGTAGACCTCCAATTGACTCAAATTATATCAATTAGCCTATCAGAAGCTTCTAAAGCCATGACATTATTTTCTGGAATTTTCCAAGCTGTTTAAAGGCACGGTGAATTTAGTGTATGTAAACTTCTGACCCACTGGAATTGTGATACAGTGAATTATAAGTGAAATAATCTGTCTGCAAACAATTGTTGGAAAAATTACTTGTGTCATGCACAAAGTATAGTTATAGTTTGTCAACAAGAAATTTGTGGAGTGGTTGAAAAATTTGTTTTAATGACTCCAACCTAAGTGTATGTAAACCTCTGACTTCCACTGTACCTACACGTATGCTACAGTTACAAAATGCAGGCCTCATTATTGCCCCTAGAATTTCTAAGCAAACAGCTGGGGGCAGGGCCTTCTCCTATAAAGCTCAATTTTTATGGAATGGTCTCTCGTGAGAGACGTAGACTCGGTCTCGACCTTCAAGTCTTAACTGAAGACATCTCTTCAGTAGGTCCTATGATTGAGTGTTGTCTGGCCCAGGGGTATGAAGATGAACGGCAAGGCACTGGAGTGACGAACCGCCCTTGCTGTCTCTGCCTGGCCGGCTCCCCTTTCTCCACTGGGATTCTCTACCTCTGACCCTATTACAGGGACAGAACTGGCTTACTAGTGCTTTTCCATGCCGTCCCTAGGAGGGGCGAGTTACGTCGCGCTAGGCCCTCTCTCTCTCTCAATTCAATTTCAATTTAAGGGCTTTATTGCCATGTGAAACATATGTTAACATTGCCAAAGCAAGGGAAGTAGGTAGTTAACAACACAAATGAACAATAAACATTACACTCACAAAAGTTCCAAAAGAATAACAACATTTCAAATGTCATATTATGTGCAAATAGTTAAAGTACAAAAGGGAAAATAAATAAACATAAATATGGGTTGTATTTACAATGGTGTTTGTTCTTTACTGGTTGACCTTTTCTTGTGACAACAGATCACAAATCTTGCTGCTGTGACGGCACATTGTGGTATTTCAACCAGTAGATATGTGAGTTTATCAATATTGGGTTTGTTTTCGAATTCTTTGCGGATCTGTGTAATCTGAGGGAAATAAGTGTGTCTAATATGGTCATACATTTGGCAGGAGGTTAGGAAGTGCAGCTCAGTTTCCACCTCATTTTGTGGGCAGTGTGAACATAGCCTGTCTTCTCTTGAGAGCCAGGTCTGCCTACTTTCTCAATAGCAAGGCTATGCTCACTGAGTCTGTACATAGTCAAAACTTTCCTTAAGTTTGGGTAATTTACAGTGGTCAGGTATTCTGCCACTGTGTTCCCTCTGTTAGAGCCAAATAACATCCTAGTTTGCTCTGTTTTTTTGTTAATTCTTTCCAATGTGTCAAGTAATGTTTTTGTTTTCTCATGATTTGGTTGGGTAAAATTGTGTTGCTGTCCTGGGGCTCTGTGGGGTCTGTTTGTGTTTGTGAACAGAGCCCCAGGACCAGCTTGTTTAGGGGACTCTTCTCCAAGTTCATCTCTCTGTAGGTTTTGTTATGGAAGGTTTGGGAATCGCTTCCTTTAAGGTGGTTGTAGAATTTAACAGCTCTTTTCTGGATTTTGATAATTTGTGGATATCGGCATAACTCTGCTCTGCATGCATTATTTGATGTTTTACATTGTACACAGAGAATTCTGCATGCAGTCTCAATTTGGTTTTTGTACCATTTTATGAATTCTTGGTTGGTGAGCGGACCCCAGACCTCACAACCATAAAGGGAAATGGGTTCTATAACTGATTCAAGTATTTTTAGCCAGATCCTAATTAGTAGGTAGAATTTTATGTTCCTTTTGATGGCCTTGTCTCTCAGCTCGTTCACAGCTTTGTGGAAGTTACCTGTGGCGCTGATGTTTAGACCGAGGTATGTATAGTTTTTTGTCTGCTCTAGGGCAACAGTGTCTAGATGGAATTTGTATTTGTGGTCCTTTTTTGGAACAGCATTATTTTTGTCTTACTGAGATTTACTGTCAGGGCCCAGGTCTGACAGAGTCTGATGATGATCTAGGTGCTGCTGTAGGCCCTCCTTGGGGGGACAGAATACCAGATCATCATCAAACCGTAGACATTTTACTTCAGATTCTAGTAGGGTGAGGCTGGGTGCTGCTGACTGTGCTAGTGCCCTCGCCAATTCATTGATATATATGTTGAAGATGGTGGGGTTTAAGCTGCATCCCTGTCTCACCCCACTGTGTGTGTTTTTGCCAATTTTAACCACACACTTGTTGTTTGTGTACATGGATTTTATAATGTTGTATTTGTTCCCCCAACACCACTTTCCATCAATTTGTATAGCACACCCTCATGCCAAATTGAGTCAAAAGCTTTTTTGAAATCAAATAAGCATGAGAAGACTTTGCCTTTGTTTTGGTTTGTTTGTTTGTCAATTAGGGTGTGCAGGGTGAATACGTGGTCTGTCGTACGGTCATTTGGTAAAAAGCTAATTTGCCCAGTACATTGTTTTCACTGAGGAAATGTACGAGTCGTCTGTTAATGATAATGTAGAGAATTTTCCCAAGGTTGCTGTTGAAGCATATCCCACGGTAGTTATTGGGGTCAAATTTGTCTCCATTTTTATGGATCCTCTCTCTCTCTCTCTCTCTCTCTCTCTCTACCTCTCGACCTCTCGACCTCTGAATGCTTGCTATGAAAAGCCAACTGACATTTACTCCTGAGGTGCTGAACTATTGCACCCTTTAACCCCACTGTGATTAATATTTGACCCTGCTGGTCATTTTAGGCTGGGTTCCTGTATAAGCACTTTGTGATATTTGTTATTATACCCACAGACATTTGATTGACACCCCCTCATCATATTGGAGGAAGAAATACAGAAATAAATGAATGAATAAATATATAAATTAATTATGTTCCTTGGTGTCCACATCAACAACAAACTAGATTTTTTTAAATTTATAAAATTTATTTCACCTTTATTTAGCCAGGTAGGCAAGTTGAGAACAAGTTCTCATTTACAACTGTGACCTGGCCAAGAATAAAGCAAAGCAGTTCGACACATACAACAACACAGAGTTACACATGGAATAAACAAAACATACAGTCAATAATACAGTTGAAGAAAATCTATATACAGTGTGTGCAAATGAGGTAAGAAAAGGGAGGTAAGGCAATAAATAGGCCATGGTGGCGAAGTAATTACAATATACCAATTATACACTAGAGTGATTGATGTGCAGAAGATGAATGTGCAAGTAGAGATACAGGGGTGCAAAGGAGCAAGATAAATAAATAAATACAGTATGGTGATGAGGTAGTTGGATGCGCTATTTACAGATGGGCTATGTACAGGTGCAGTGATCTGTGAGCTGCTCAGACAGCTGGTGTTTAAAGCTAGTGAGGGAGGTAAGAGTCTCCAGCTTTAGTGATTTTTGCAATTCATTCCAGTCATTGGCAGCAGAGAACTGGAAGGAAAGGCGGCCAAAGGAGGAATTGGCTTTGGGGGTGACTAGAGAGATATATCTGCTGGAGTGCGTGCTACGGGTGGGTGCTGCTTTGGTGACCAGTGAGCTGAGATAAGGCGGGGCCTTACCTATCAGAGACTTGTAGATGACCTTAAGCCAGTGGGTTTGGCGACGAGTATGAAGCGAGGGCCAGCCAACGAGAGCGTACAGGTCGCAGTGGTGGGTGGTATATGGGGCTTTGGTGACAAAACGGATGGCACTGTGATAGACTGCATCCAATTTGTTGAGTAGAGTGTTGGGGCTATTTTGTAAATGACATCGACGAAGTCGAGGATCGGCAGGATGGTCAGTTTTACGAGGGTATGTTTGGCAGCATGAGTGAAGGATGCTTTGTTGCGAAATAGGAAGCCAATTCTAGATTTAATTTAGATTTAATTAGATTTCACTTTGAACTCGACACGAAGAAAACCACGAAAACAGAAGCAGCACTCAACAAGGGAGGTGTGTGGAGCTGGTGGCGGGAGTCAAAAGTCAACGCCAGGAGCATACTGAAGATCCAGGAGCTTCAGCCGCCCACAGTGGACGGCATACTGGTGGACCTTAACCTGGCCGCTAAGTCTTCCACTGGCCTCTCCTTCATGCTGGGCGACATCGCCAGGTCCTTGTCCTGCAACAAGAGGATGGCCTTGTTCATTCAGACGGGGCTCCACAACCTGAACGAGGCTCTGCAGGAGCGCACAAGCGAGGCCCACAAATCCCAGGCCCAGCTGGATGAGATGAAGGCTGACAACTACCGTGCCAACCTGGCCCATGCCAAAGCAGAACTGGAAGGGGGCAAGATAAGGATCACCAAGCTGGAGAGAGAGAACTATACCTCCAGGATGAGATCGCAGCACACAAGTTCCAGATCCACAAGCTGCAGAAGATAGTCAGGTCAGGTCAACAGGGTCCTGTAATTGAAGTGATTGAGCAGGTGATGGAAGTCCCCATGCCTCAGAGCCAACCTCAGCCAGAGAGCACCCCAGCCCCATCCAAGCGTAAGTATTCCAGACGGCCCCCTCCGCCCAAGAAGGAGCAGAAGCCAAAGATAGCCGCACCAGCGGTGGAACCAGATCAACCCAAGAGCCCAGAGCCAGTGCCAGAGCATGAGCCCATTGAGGAGGTGTATGTTGAAAAAGAGACATACGAAGAGGAGATATCTCACACACCTTCCCCTATTTCTGAAGAGGAGATCAAGCCTGAACCCTCACCTGATGAATTGGACATCTTTGAGGCCATGGAGAAGAAGAGCACCAACCTCCTGGATGGCTTCCAGTTATCTGTGTTCAACATCATTGAAATGTCCCTCAGTGTTAAATCTGGGGTGAGTGGGGGGGGGGGGGGGGATGGCTGGCCAGCTCCACAGGATGGACCTACAGGCAGACAAGGCCAACGAAGCCATCAAACTCTACATTGTCCTTCAGAAAACCATCAGACTCCTTCAACAACATAACCTCCAAACTCCACGGGAAATAGACAGAGAACATCCTGTGTATGCTGCTTGTGGAGGACAAACTGGACTGGGCAGGGTTCTGGGATAACACCACCAAGTCACCAGGGGACATGCTAAAAGAGATCAACTCTATTTTCATCATGTCACGCCTGCTCCTGCTTCCCCTCCCTGGCGTTTGAGGGCGCCAGGCTGCCCATCATTTCGCACACCTGTCACCTCCGTTACGCGCATCAGTGCTTCATTGGACTCACCTGTACTCCATCACGTTTTAATTGCCTTCCCTATATCTTTCTGTTACTCTGTTTCATCCCCATGTCAGCTGTCATGTCCTGTCTCATGTCTGTTTATTAATTAAATGTTCACTCCCTGTACTTGCTTCTCGTCTCCAAGCATCTGTCCTTATAGAATGCTGACACCACAATTTGAAGCATCAGGGAGTTTTTGTTTTTTGTTTTTGTTGGTGACGTCGGGTCCGGGTGCCGGTGCCGATGGAACCGGGGGTGCCTAAGCTGGCTCGTCGGGCTTCCACGCCTTAGCTGTCTCGAGAGGCTTCACAGTGTATTGTTTGTATTGTACAACCATACTTTATGCTATACTTTGACATTAAGATGGTTAGATTAGTAAACGATGCCACAAACTGCTTACCATCCAGCACCTTTAAAATAAAGAAATCAACCAAATTCCCCAAATTTCCTCAGATAAGACAAGACTGTAACGTGCACCTGCTAAACAAGTTCCCTTAATCCAGCGACTCCCTTCACTTCCGGACCATCGAGCCGCACAAGCTGATGTGGTCGCTAAACCCTGTCCGCCAGTGCCGCCGCCTGCCCCCTCCAGCCCAGACCACCCACCTGGTGATGCCTGCTTCAGAGGCCAGACCCCTGAGCGGAGTCAGGTACAGGGAAACCCACTGTAAAACCGCTAGTACTGTGAACTCAATAAATATCCTTCACGTTGCTGCATTCATGTAACCATGCTGCAATGTTCAGCCTCAGCTCTCCGTTCTCTTCCTAGTTGGTACAGATACAGCAACTCAGTGCTCTGTCTCTCTCAGGGAGCTGTTTAGGGGCGAGCTGCAGACACTATGGCATTGTAATCTGACCATGAACAACATGCAGGTGACCAAGAAGATGTCCTCTCCCCCCTGCAACCTCTCCTCCATTTCCCTGCTGATGGAGATGGACATCAACCACAGCCGAGCCACTGTGCTCTGCACAGGTAAGGGCTCACATACTTCAGCATCAGCTAACATATCAATGATATCAATGGACATGGTGTTGTGTGGTTAGGAGCTTAGAGAGCAGCAATGTGTGGACAATACATGGCAAGATCTTAGTATTATTTCCTGTCCCCTGGTGAAAGGAATAGGCCGCTTGTGATAAGAGTTTCTAAATTCTCATTGGTTTGTGATGTGTTAACACTGTGATTTAGCTCGGGATGAGCCACTGCACTTCATGAGCGCTGGAGGTGGAAAATTGACCTCTGTGTTTTATTGCAGTGATTTTGGATATGACACTGGGGTTTACAAGCCTTGCAACCCATTCGCTGTCCTCAACCAACTCACTGAAAGTGATGCACTGTCAACTGTGGAACCTTATAAAGACAGGTGTGTGCCTTTCCAAATCATGTCCATTCAATTGATTTTACCACAGGTGGATTCAAGTTATAGAAACATCTCAAGGATGCTCAATGGAAACAGGATGCACCTGAGTTCCATTTCAAGTCTCAGAGCAAAGGGTCTGAAAACTTATGTAAATAAGATATTTGTTTTTTATTTTTAATACATTTGCAAAAACATTTCTTTTTAAGTGTGTAGATTGATGAGGGAAAAAATGTATTTAATCATTTCAGAATAAGGCTGTAATGTAAAAAAATATGGAATACTTTCCTAATGCACAGTGCACTCATACTATATGCCCAGCACATATTGTGGACTTACTCAGTAACCATTCGGACAGTCTTCACTCACACAATACATTTCACAACACAATGATTCTTTGGACATGATTGTCTTTAATAACTTATTTCGGTAAGGGTTTATTTCTGCCAACTACAACACAATGATTCACATATTTTAATGAGTATATACAGAAATATGCATGTCGCACGATGAATCACATAACGAGCATATAGGCCTACAGAAATGAATACATACAGTACACATTATGGTTCCATAACAAAGTAATATTAGGTGGCTAATTTCCTTTCATTTAATCACATACTGATATGCAGTTATACTTACAAGTTGAACAATATTATCACATATGTTAGATATGCTAAAGTCAGACAGTGACACACTATTGTACTATAGACTGTAGTACAATTTCTCAAACATGTTACATCCAAAAACGACCTCAAACGGGAATCAAAACAATCATCAGGGGAAAGCCTGGTTCGAAATCATTCAGTCTTTCATGTATCCAAGTGGAGGAGGTTATGAGTCTTCGATCACTTAGCAATTTTGTTGTTAAATAGACAAGACATAGGTGGCCCCACTACACACTGTTATCAATCAGAGATCCTGAGATGCTGTAGGCTCCAGTCATATTGTTGATATTAGTAGGCCAACATGTGGGTCAAAGGGTCTGTTAGTGTTGACCTGAAGTCCACACTGTACAGTCAGACTACAGTCAGTGTACCAACTCTATACAGTGCAATACCTGTCAAAAGACCAACACAGCTCCAGCAACCGCTGGTTTTCTCTGTCCCGATTGGCTGATCAGGATTCTGACTGAGAAAACACAGCAGAGCACTGGAGAGTAAAGCAAAGCTGATATTACTAACATGCCACGGTTACTATAAAATGAAATGCTTTCAAACCCATTTCTGGTGGCAGCTCAGTTGGGAGAAGTTTGAAAACACATGGTGTTTTGTGGGTACATTGAATAACTTCATTTTTTTTATATAGAGGTTGAGAAACGTTTGACGTGATTTTGTTCCCTATAACAGAACACAGAGAGAACCGCTTGTCAAAATGCATTTTTTGAGGAGCAGGTAGAAGGGCCACTATTTTAAAATGAGAGACTATCTGATCAATAACCTCATGCTTTACTTCATGAAGAGGAGTCTTTGTATAAACAAACGAGTTCACTGGACAACACAACAGCTCGCTTCACTGCCTACAATCTACTAATATAACAACATCGGTTTTGGAAATGGCGCCAAAAGGTGTATCAGTAGAGCTAGAGGTAGGAAATACACAGATACTTCTATATGTACACACATGACTGCATGTTATGATCATGTGAAATCAGCTGTTGTCATTTATTGTTAAGGCTGTGTTAGACTCTAAAGGCCATAGAGCACGGCTGAGTTACACATGCCTCAGTACTGACTGGACAATGACATCGTACAGCTAGTACAAAAGCATCATAAACTCTGCATGACATCTGTAGCGGTTTAGCCCAGTTCATAGAAAAATTGCGTAACGCTGCCATGAAACATGCACAGATTCAGGTTGGCTAATTGGCTAGCTGGGCAACATGCAGAGTGAGATCCTTTGTTCGTAAGCCGACACGACGTCTTATAGGAGAGATGCCAGGGCATGGTTATGACGACGCTCTAGGTCAGCATTATGATGCCACTGTCGAGTAAAGTGGGACAGTACAGACACAGTGCTGGTCAATACCCATACAGGAGTATACACTACTATGTGTTCTAATCACAGGAGCGTATGAGTGGGTGGTCACCATTGGGAGCATGGGGCTGAGCTATTACAGTAAGACTTGGGCTACAGGGGGGCGTCATTGGCCACGTACGGGTGCAGGAGGAGGGACGCTAGACGGCGGCATGCAAATATATGGGAGAGGTACTGAACACAGTGTTCGGCCATCTGTGGAAAGAAAAGGAAATAGATTGCTAGGAGACTAGTTTCAAACAGGGAAGAGTAATTCATCCTTCGGCATGTGTACTGATGACATCATTTGTTGCGAGTTAATGCGTGCATGCGTGTTAGTTACCATGTCATTAACTTGCAGCGGTCTCCTGCTGAACGATGTAGAGTCTGCCTGGGTCGTCCACCTTACTGCCACAGTGCACATCACTCCTACACACACACACACACACACACACACACACACACACAATTCAGTACTGTAGTGTGGGAGAAGCAGCTCTGGTAGTAGTACTAATAGAGTAACAAAAGCTAGTAGTAGTGGCAATTAGTCTCATTGTAATGCTTGTACAATATACATTTGAGGCGCCGATATGCTTACCTGTTGTCATTGACGTCTACGGTGTTTCCTGTTCATGAATATAACAGGGAAGAGTGAGCATTAGTGTGTATAAAACAATTGTACTTTTTTTTCTGACAATCAATAACCTAATTACAAGCTCTTAGCTAGAGTAACATATAATGTACAGTGAAAAAAACAAACAGAACTGGTGACGTGGGTGATTGGGTGAACTGTATGGCTCTGGGACTCACCGTTATCCCTGTCTATGTTGAGTGGGTAGGACTCCAGCATGTCTGCGGGGTTGACTGCTCTGTAGCCCAGCGCTGTGGACACTCTGCTCAACACAGACAACAGGACACAGTCCCTCCTAAGTCTAATAACACACCAATACAAGTCAACTATTCCAAGCTAAATGAACTTAATACGAGCGTGAGACGGGACTCACGTGTTGGTCGAGACGGAGCTGATCTGAGAGATGGGTGCGGTGGTCTGTTCTGTGATGGAGCTCTGGAACAGGGCATTACTGTAGGTGTTCGCCGGCTCACTGACACGCGTGTAGAAGGGGTTGGTAGGAGAGCACACTGGCAGCTGCTTCGGTCGCACTGGTTTGGCTGCAGGATGACAGTAATGCTGAGGTCAATCAATCAATCACTCTTCCAATCATTATTCATGTATTATTCCGTTTATCAATGACTGCCTATGTAGCTCTCCATCCAATAAATAGCGCAGAATCACAGTCAGTAGAACTATATATGGAGTGGGTGCGCTACCGATCTGTGCCGCATGGGGGCGCCTCAGAGCGTTCTTGGTCCTCATGGCTTCTTTGATGCGGTCCACCTCCTGCTGGTAACGACGCCTGTCGATCATGGCGCCCTCCTTGGCGTCCCTCAGTGCCGTCTCCAGGGCCTTAACTCTCTCAGCAGTAGACCGAAGACGTTTCTCCAGCTTTGGAAGCTCACAGCGCAGATCTGCATTGTCACGAACCAGCTACAGAGAAACACAAAGAGAGAGAGAGAGGGGGAAGGGAGGAGAGAGAGAAGAAATAAAAGAGTGACACAAGGGAAGAGAGATTTATAGCAGGGAATACTGATTGATCAGGGGTGGATAAGGTAAGAGAGGGCGGGATGAGACTGGGTGACGCCAGTGTGAGAGAGATGAGGGGAGGTTGTACGAACAGGGAAGGAGAGGAGACTGCACACTGACCTTGACATAAAACGATGCGTTTTATGACTCATCAAAAGTGACATTTAGCCACACACGCCCGTTTTCTTTCAATATTATTGTGTCCCCTGAATATCTTGTGTCACGGAAGTATTTTGAATGGAAATGTTTCTTCTCTCATAACCCATAGCATGAAATCATGTAAACATTCAAAGATAAATATACGGTGTAACCTTTCCTCCATGGGTTCATGCCAGACTAAAACAGCTCCGAACCTGTCAGATAACACGTGACAACGTCTCCGTGAGTACGGCATCGCACAAACACACACATTCACATGCGGCTCACTCTTTTTCTCTTTCAAACATCTCTCTCCGTTTCAAACATCTCCGATGTACAACGACAAAAAAACGGCATGCCAAGAAAGAGTGTTAAGGAAGCATCGAGCCGTGTGTGTCCCTTTTAGAAGCCTTATGCGTAGCGCCAAAGGCAGAGGGACATTTTAGGTTAAAAAATATATACAGAAGAAAAGGGGATGTTTAAGCCTGCTGGGAGATGGAAGCGAAGGAGAAGCGAGGGCCTGTACCTGTCTGTGACACTCCATCACCTGCCGGGTGTGCTCTTAACACACAACAACAAGAACAACAACAGAAACCCAATACACACACACACATCCATGCTCACACACACTAAAAAGCACAAGAACAAGAGGTGAAAAGGGAATAGAAGCGAGACAGAGACAAGAGGAGCCAAGGGTAGAGGGCTGAGTGTGCGAGGGGGGGAAAAGGTTGAGAAGGGAACGGGGCGATGCTCGGTTGCGATGTAGGATCATGGCGAGTGTTCACACTTGGAGCAGGAGAGAAGTTCCTGGTGTGACCAGTAAGGTTTGACGTCATCAAAACAAGTCAGACTACACAACTATCCTGTGAGGCTCTCACCTGTTTGTGAACCTTTGTAAGTTGGTCCAGGTTATTCTCAAGAAAGGAAATCTTCTGTTTCTGGGTGCAAGGCCCCCCACTGTCATCAGGCTCCATTTCGGAACTCTGTGGAAGAAAGAAAATAATTGGAACAGAGAGAAATAAAGAGAGAGATGAAAGGGGGTTTTAGTGCCCTGCATAGTGATTAATAGGGGGCATCTTCTGTCTTTCCCGCCATCTCTCGCTCACTTTTTTAACCCGCGACGTGAGGTCTTGAACGAACAGCTTGCGCAGGTTGTGGAGGGTCTGGAGCTCCCGGGCCTGAAAACAGAGATGGAGAAGAAGAGTATCAAAAGGGAGGAAAACGAGGGAGAAAGTGGAGAAAAGAGAGGTGGAAGCAGAGAGAGAAGAAAGAGGCAGACGGGGCGAGAAAAGAGACGTAAGGGGCAATGAGGGAGAGAAGGAGGAAGAGAGGAGGGTTCTGAGAGCGAGACAGAGAGAGGGCCACTCACGACGGTGTCCTCCAGCCCTTTGAGGTCCTGCTTGGTCTGCTCATGGCGTTCATGCAGGAATCTGACAGGAAGAGAAAACGCATCGTCATCAGCAACATTCAAATCAGAATACATTTCTTAACTTTGTGACTTCACGTTGTGTGTTTGTGTTTGTCTGTGTTCAGACTTACGACAGTTCCTCCAGCCGCTCGCTCTTGCTGCTGTCCACGCTCTTCAAACGGTCAAAGTCGGCAAGCACCTGAGCCAACTCAATCTGCAGCTTCTGGTTATGACTGAGAGAGAGAGAGAGAGAGAGAGAGAGAGGATCATGTTTAATAAGAGAGAGAGGGACAAAAAATGGAATGCTTTTTACAGTGAAGTGAATATTTTCTTTTTATCTCATCAACGGCACTTAAACTGAGAGGGTTACAGTAGTCTTGATGACACTGACTCAGTGAGGTCATCGATGATCCTCTGCTTCTCGTTGATCTCATCCCGCAGACGGGCCATCTGCCTTTGTTGGAGACCACGGTGAGAGTCCCCCTGCTGCCGAGGAACCTTCTGAACCACCATAAGGAAAAGAACAATGTCAGAATCCTTTCATTTTGCTCATTAACAGGTGACATAATTAGCATTATTGGAATCAATGTTTACCTTGACGTTACCCTCCTCGGTCTCACCCTTCTCTCCATCCTTCTCCTCAAGCAGAGAGTTATCTGTAACATAGAGAGAGATCGGTAAGATCTGGTTTCCCACCCGGGGCCTGCTGATGTGAGGGTGGATGGTGTGTGGAGGTGTGTTACCCGGGTCCTGCAGCTTGGCCAGCTCCTCGCTGAGGGAGTCGTGGCTCTCCTCCAGCATCCTCTTCTTCTGCTCAACACTCTGCATGTACTCCGTCAGAGAGCGGATCTTCGTTTCATGCTGCGAACAGCCCACACAGAGTCACTTTGCGCACAAATACACTCCCATCTACACAGTTTATAAAACGTCTACACATTTTGTCAACGACATGACGGAAGAATGTATTCATTGTGTGCGGTGGTAAAGTGCATCTATGTATAGATCAGAGGGGGCTGGTGGGAGGAGCTGTAGGAGGACGGGCTCATTGTAATGGCTGGAATGGAATTAACGGAACGGAGACAAACGTGTGGTTTCCATATGTTTGATGTGTTCGATACCGTTCCATTGATTCCATTCCAGCCATTACAAGGAGCCCGTCCTCCTATAGCTCCTCCCACCAGCCTCCTCTGGTATACATGGTATCAACATACCATATGTATTTATATACATATGCTGTGTAGAGTATAGTCATTCTAGCTGGTTGTGATGTTTGCGTACACCGAGGTGCCCAGGCTGACCTGTGAGATGAGGAGCTGGCAGGAGGAGAGCTCGCGGCCCGTCTCCTCCATCTTGCGATGACACTCCAGCTGCAGGTTCTCCAGCTGGCGACAGCGCTTCACCATGGACTTGACCTCCGACTTGATCTTGCTGATGTAGAGACGGGCCACCGTGAACTCCTCCTCGATCGCCCCGCTGATCTCCACCGGCTGCAGCAGAGCGAGAGAGAGAGAGATTCGAGAAGGATGGGAGAGAGAGGGATTGAAAGAAAGGCTCACAGGGAGGGTGAGAGATGGAGGGATGAGGGGGAAGGAGATGAAGCGCATACTGTATACAAAACCTCTCTCTCTCTCTCTGCCCATCTATCTAACTATTCTATCTCAGTGGTTCCAGAGGGGCAGTAGGAGATGGAAGTAACTCACCAGCTTGATCTCCCCGTTGCCCACGATGGTGCTGAACTCACTTAGGTCCCTCATCAGGCCGTTGAGGACGTCAGCGATGCGCTTCCTCTGCTGACCACTCACTTCCTGCATGTGGGATAGCTCCGCCTCCAACTCCATCAGATTGGCCTGCACCGCAGACAGGAGAGTGGGACGAGATGATTGAACGAGGGCAGAAAAAAAAACGATAGATAGGCTACAGATTTCCGTGTGCAAAAATCAAATCAAAATGATGCCGCCACGTTGGCAGAGCTCTGGTAATTCCAAGCAGAGCAAAGAATCCATAAAGACCACATAGACTTCATACAGCACTTCATAGAAAGGCATTGTAGACTTTATGTCCGTTCTATGCCTTGTATTTCTATGCCCTGCTGAACCCACCATCTTCTGGGCCAACTGGTCGGCCAGCAGCTGGTTCTGCAGGCCTTTCTCCTCCACCTCCAGGCTCTTCTGGTCGTAGTTGATGGCCAGCTCCTCCAGTGCCTGCAGCACCTCCTTCACCTCTGTCTTGGCACAGTTGCTCTCCACCTGCAGGCGGCCCAGCTCCGCCTGCACCTTGTCCCCATCCCCACGGGACGACGCCAGCAGCTAGAAGACACACAGAGAGAGAGAGAGAGAATCACGTGAACACAGCCTCACAAACATGATCATACGTAGGAACACAGTACACATACTCGGACAACACACAATATTCGTAATATTCATATTTTACACAGTACAACCAGACACAAGACACACACAGATGGCCTGGATTTAGAATTGGCATGAGTCATCCTCTGTTGTTGCTATGACAACTGTTCAACTGAAAGAGATCTGCTGCCTAACTGAAAGGGTAGGAAATGGCTTGTAGCTACAGCCAAATGTATCACATTATGAACTACATTTAGGGTAGATATAGAGAGGATTCCAGGTTATTTGTTTGCTTGGTTATAATTCTACAACATCGTCTGTATAGGCCTACTGTACATCCCCATAAGATGTCACCTCTACCAATGAAGACAATTAAAGGATTCTACTTGCATATAACCCAAGTTTTAGCATGGACACTTCCATTGAGGGCTTCCACCATTTTAAAGTAGTCAACAGGTTGGGGATTCCTATGGGTTGGGAGAGATCAGCCAATGATCAGAGCATTGTCTTCATCTTGAAATTGGGTGCTATGGTCTGTAAATGGCTTTAAGCTATATCACTGCCATCCAGTGGTCACAATAAACGAATGACACACAAGAGCTGGTTCAGGACTCTAGCGCTGCAGGTGGCAGTACATCACCAATATTAGCTGTACACTTTTTTCAAACACAAAAGAAGAATCAAATGTCCTACTTTAAAATGGAGATAGCCTCAATGGGTTTTGACTAGATGTTATACAGCTACGGTCAGAAGTGAGTTTTTCGTAGCAGGTTAGGAGAACTTAGGCGGTAGGTTAGGAGAATTAGGTTAAGGTTAGGAAAAGGGTTAGAGTTAGGGTTAGCCTCGTTGAGAACCAGGCTTTCCGATCAGGGAAGCCTGGTGAGATCAATGGCTCAAAGGGGTGGAAAACCCAGAGTAAATCAGTGACGCTTCGCAACACTTCAAACCAATCAAATGCCTTGCTTGGGCGGAGCGCCAAAGGTGCTCAGCAGAGTAGTACCGTAGGAGCGACAGTACGTGAGGATGGCCAGGAAATCGCAGATGAAAAACCCCCATCATTTTTGTGGCGAACCCTACGACTCTTAACAGGAAACAAACATAACCTTTTGAGAGGTTGATCGTCTTTACTGCAACCGGACAACACACCGGCGGTCGGAAAAACAGTGACGAACATAACACGCAGCCACCCTTCTATGTGTGGGGAGGGTAAATGTAACATCCAATAAAAATGCAACCGTTGGAAGCCGGCGGAAAATTGTAGCCGTTTCGGCTGGTATACAATTATACAATATAAAATCCCCACATTTTCGCTGAACGTGCAACTTTTGACGTCACTTTGACATAAGCTGTATGCCATCTACCCATGACTGCCTAAATGCCGCTGCCCATGCTATAATGGCAGATATACAAAAGTGAGACCTCTTTCCATCTGTATGCCTCTACCACTACTCCCCCTAGCGCCCATAACACAAAGAGAACTATATGCTACGATACTATTATACCAGCATGTATAGATTCAGGATCATCAAGATTTGTATCACAATAAAAAGCTAACATATTTGTTAATGAGACCGTTGCGTGAACGAGAGATGCCTGGACAGAGATACATACATAGAGAGGGGAACCGAGCGTGTGTCCGAGTGTGTCCTCACCTCATCCTGATCCAGCATCTGCTCCTTCAGTTTCTCAACCAACTGGCACTGCAAGTTGATCTCATCATCCTGTGGGGACACGCACACACACACTATGGTCACTTGGTCTGCTAGTGGAAATATGGACGTTAGGAACACCTTGCTAATATTGAGTTGTATCCCCTTTTGCCCTCAGAACAGCCTCCATTTTTTTCGGGCATGTACTCTACAAGGTGTTGAAAGTGTTCCACAGGGATGCTGGCCCATGTTGATTCCAATGCTTCCCACAGTTGTGTTAAGTTGGCTGGATATCCTTTGGGTGGTGGACCATTCTTGATACAAACGGGAAACTGTTGAGCGTGAAAAACACAGCAGAGTTGCAGCTCTTGACACAATCGGTGCGCCTGGCACCTACTACCACACACTGTTGAAAGGCACTTAAATCTTTTGTCTTGCCCATTCACCCTCTGAATGGCACACATACCCAATCCATGTCTCAATTGTCTCAAGCCTGAAAAATCATTCTTTAACCTATCTCCTCATCTACACTGATGGAAGCAGATTTAACAAGTGACATCAATAAGGGATCATTGCTTTCACCTGGATTTACCTGGTCAGTCCATGTCATGGAAAGAGCAGGTGTCCTTAATGTTTTGTAACACTCAGTGTATGTAATACCCTTCAATGTGTGTGTGTGTGTATGGCGTGGTGTATGGTGTGTTTCAACAGGCCCCGACCTTGTCGTCCAGCTGCTTGTAGAGCTTGCGGATCTCCTCCTCGTACTTCTGACGCTCCTCCTCGGAGATGCGCACCACGATGGAGGAGGTGTCGTTGTCCAGGATCATCACGGGGCTCCGCTCCTCCGCCGTCTCCAGGCGCACCACGTCAGCAGTGGTCCTCTCCGTCTCAGGAACATTCTCCCCTGGAGGAGCAAGAAGAGTGGAGAGGAGGTGATGCGTCAGCAGTCTATGTCAGCTCTTAAGAGAATTGACTTCCTATTCATCGGTCTAGCTTTTTCCAGGAAATGAAATGACCGTGTGCCCTTTGCTCCCAACCTCAAGCAGAGTTCAAGGAACATCAAGAATATGCATGAAAAGCATGTTCTTTTTAAAGTATATTAACAGCATAAATTCAATCAACATTTAGGAGGGAAAAAACTATCATTATTAACAACAAAACAAAGACTTAGACTAGGAATCCTCAACCATGATAAATGCTCTCCGGTTCCGTGTATTACAGTACGTCTCACCGTTCCTCCAGCGGTTGAGCTCAGCCTCCAGCCTCTGAACCGTTTCCTTCATGGTTTTGTTCTTCTCCTTCTCCTTCTCGTACTTCCTCTTCCACTGATCGGCCGTCAGCTCCAGATTGACGGAGGCCGTGTTCCTGATGGTCTTAGCGCTGGAGGGCAGGGGGGACGTTATTGACATTAACGACACGGCTTCTATTCGTCGCGCCAGTAATATCTGCATATTCAACAGCTTATACTCATCATACCAGTAATATCGGCATATTCATATTGGAACAAGTGAATATGAATACGGGTTAAGGAAATATTGCATGCAAAATCATTTGACTACGGACATATTGGTACATTGGCCCTTTCTGTGCAGAACTGACAGCTGACACTGCTGACATGGTACATTGTCAACGCAGGGAGAAGACAAGATGGGGGCAAAGTGTTTGTTACCGTTGTCCAAACATCAGGGTGGACTTGGTCTCAGCGTCGTTGAAGCTGGACGGAGAGCAGCAGATGAACATGGTGGTCCTACAGTTGCCACCCAGAGAGTCCTGCAGGATACGGGTCATCTTGCTGTCACGGTATGGCACGTGGGTTTTCTAGCAAACAAAACAGAGGAAGAAGGGATGAAGTGAGTAAGTGCACTCTTCGAAAGAAAAAAAAAAGGGTTCCTAAAGGGTTCTTCGGCTGTCCCCATAGGACACATGGAACCCAAAAGGGTTCTATCTGGAACCAAAAGGAATCTGCCTGGAACCAAAAAGGGTTCTTCAAAGGGTTCTCCTATGGGGTCAGCCGAAGAACCCTTTTTAGGTTCCAGATAGCACCTTTTTTCAGTTGACGGCAGAGTAAGGCCAGGAGAAGGTTGGCATTGATAGGTGTGTGTGGTGAGTTGGCATTGACCAGGCTTCAGGTGGGTTATGGCATGGATGGCAGGGAGATGATTGTACAGTGAGTTGGTACTGATGGATATGTGTAGGGGCTGGATCGACATTAGGGTGACAGGTGTGTAAGGTAGACGGCTTCACTGTCCTGGACTCACCGTCCCTTCAGCCAGTGCAGAGATTACGTTGCCCAGGGCTGACAGAGACTTGTTGATGTTTTTGGCCTCATCAAGAACGGCACCCGCAGCGCCCGTTTTGCTGACCTGAGAGAGAGAGAAAGAGAGTGGCGGCAGAGATAGACACAGCGGGACAGGTGCAAAGAGAAAGAGAAAGAGAGCGAGAGAGATAGAGAGCAATAGAGAAAGAGCAAAGGAGCGAGAGAGACTAAATTACTGACTGTGACTCAATGACCTTTGGAAAGGTCAAAAACACCAGTGTCACTGTGCTTATAATATCCGCTCTGTCACAATGGCATATGCAGAGTAGACTGACCCATAGTCTCACTCACCTCAGCCCAGCTAGATAAACCAGACAGACAAGGATGTGAAGTCTTACCTTCTCACTACCAGCCAAGTCCACCAGGTAGAGTTTCCCACACAACTTCTGCTCCGTCTCCACGTGCTCCTGCTTGATGTTGATCAGGAAGATGCTGTGACTGCGAGAGCTGTGCTCATTCATGTCTACGAGGAGGGAGAACAACATGGAGGCGAATGAGCACCTTCATGTCAATATGCACAACGTCTAATCTAGTGTTTACAGGGATTGATTTACATGTGGATTGTTTAATGAATGCTTTTCCGGACGCATAAGGTGAATTTCACTGATATAAGATTCAAATGATCGGTATGTACCCGACCGAACCTTTTTCAGGACAGAACTCATACCTGAATCCTTCTCCTGACGCGACCTACAGTCCCCAGAATAAGGGCTCATGTTACTTATCTGTTCCTATCTTATTGCACCAACTTAATAATGTCAGACCTGAGCCCGTTCCTGTGTTATCACTAGTTTACAGTGAGAGTATTACACCAGCCAGCAGACACCCAGTTGGACCATTATAATTGTGAACGTCCTTCGAATAGAGATGCTGCTTGTAAGCAGAACACATGTGAGAAGAAGTCCTGTTATATAAGCCATATAACGAGCCACATGACCCAACTGTCATGAGACACTCGACTAACCATGCAACTCTCCTGCTAGCAGAAGGACGGGGCACTGGATTCACTGCTAAAAAGGAGAGGGGTGGGAATGAAACGGAACGGACGAATGGAGAGAACATTCTGAAGACTTACTGGTGACGGCAACATGGCGGTTGTTCTTCCCCTCGTCAATGACATCCATGACCTCATCAGGGCTGGACACAAAGCGCTCGGTGCAGCCCTACATCACAGGGAGGGGGGAGGAGGGAGAGATGACAGCCGAGTGCGATGATAAAGGGTTAATAATGAATACACATGCTCCTCTGTTCTTGGAAAACATTAGGAACCGTTAGGAACCGATGTAGGTGTAGTCGGTGACAAGTGGGCCTCGTCAAAACCCACCTTCACATATGGGATCTTGTTCTTATCCTCATGAACAGCCAGGTTAGTCTTGGTCACTAAAAGATACAGGAACAACCTTTAGGTCAGACCATTTTTGAAGAAGATTTGGCTTTGTCATGGCATTAGATGTGGACTTGGTAAGTAAAGAACTATGCACAAACCATCCAGCAGATCCCGAATTTTGTCCATATAGACTTCAAAATATGAAACCTAAGCACAGGAAAGGGGAAAGAGAAGATAACCTCAATCAAGTCATCCATACCGTGGCTCCATGTAAGAGCACCAAGTCATTGCGGTATACAAATGGAGGATTACTCATACACTCTTAGAAAAAAAAGGTACTATCTAGGACCTAAAATGGTTCTTCGGCTGTCCCCATAGGAGAACCCTTTTGAAGAATCCTTTTTGGTTCCCGGTTAGAACCTTTTTGGTTCCAGGTAGAACCTTTTGGTGTCCTTGTAGAACCCACTATGGAAAGGGTTCTACATGGAATCCAAAAAGGTTCTACCTAGGCCTGTGGCGGTCATGACATTTTGTCAGCCAGTTATTGTATTGCAAAAGACTGCTGGTGTCATGGTAACTGGCCGTTAATGAACATAAACAGGTTTAGCATCTCCAGGCCTCCACACCTAGAGGCCTTTAGAAAATGTACATTTAAAAATGTCTAATAAATCAATTGAATGTACACCATCAAAATAAATCCATTGTTTATTTTCGGCAGGTCTAAAGAAACATTACGATGTGAAGAGAATGTATTTCAGAAGAACAGAATATGATACTACTGTATGTTATCCGGCTATGCGCCATGCCATAGGCTGTAGGCTTGTTCATTTAGCAGACAAGATATGCTTATAAGTCCTGTGTCATTATTTTACATTATATGATTTTACAGTAAGAAGAATATAATTGAACTTGAGCTGAATACATTTTTCCCATTCCGTAGCGAGTGTGCATAAGAAGTGGCTATGTTGAGCGTAAAAACGATCATTTGAAACAGGTCCTATACGTTTAGAGTTATTTGGCAACTTTAGTTGTGAATGAAGCAAACCGTAGAATGTTTTAGAAATCAAGACATATATGGGCTGCATGATGTGACCTACAGGCTATTGATGATTTGAGAAAGAAGCAAAAAAAGCCTGCGCTCTGATCCTTCCCTCAGGCTGCACACGCTGTTCTCTCGTCAAGTGATCATATTATCACCCATCGGACTATTCTCAATTTAATTTTGTCTTTACTAATATGTCAAATTTGTTTCGATTTTGAATGACCCATTATCAAATGGGCCTGGGGAAAAAAGACGTCATCTGTATGCACTCTAATAGCAAATGGAGCCCACATTCACTCAGGTTCGTTTTTGACTCATGCCGGGTAAGCTACTCTGGTTATTTCACTTCAACATGACAGGTGATATTCCGCCCAAACTCTGTATGCCATGGGCTCTCCAACCCTGTTCCTGCAGCTACCCAGTGATTCATTTGGGAAACTAAGTGAAATCTGTCCTGGAAAATCGATAGTAAAATGTTTTCACAACTAAATATATTTCATGAAACTGTTGACAGCTCCTCTCTGCTCGCTTGAGAAAGTAATGAAGGAGAGAGGGGAGGAGATGGAAACGCACGGTGGTGAGATATTCTGCCGATAAAGGTAGCCTAATGTGTCACCCTATTACTACGCTATTCAAAATCAAATACAAATTCACTATAATTGTAGGATACGTCTGTAAGCCGCACTGCACAATCAATGAACCAACAGCATCGCCTAGGCCTATAGCCTACGTTCTCTCCTAGACTGGATAGAAAGTTTGGAGTGTGGCATCATGTAACCAGTCCATCTAGAATGCATAATAATATAGTTCACACTCAAAGGCGATTACCAGAATTTGTTACATTTTGGAGTATAGGCTAGACCAAAGACATCACAAGCTCTTTTGCACACCAGTATCACTCTACTTGCACATCATCATCTGCTCATTTATCACTCCAGTGTTAATCTGCTAAATTGTAATTATTCGCTCCTATGGCCTATTTATTGCCTACCTCCTCATGCCTTTTGCACACGCTAGACTTTATTTTTTCTACTGTGTCATTGACTTGTTTATTGTGTTATTGGCTTGTTTATTGTTTACTCCATGTGTAACTCTGTGTTGTTGTCTGTGTCACACTGCTTTGCTTTATCTTGGCCAGGTCGCAGTTGCAAATGAGAACTTGTTCTCAACTAGCCTACCTGGTTAAATAAAGGTGAAATAAAAATGTTAAAAAATCAGTTTTGACTTAAATCAGTTTTTGTGTATGTTTTTCTGCCATTCATAATATGTGGTAGGCTATGTACTGTATAATAGCACAATCCTTCTTTTTTTCCGAGGTTGGGCTCATATGCATAAGCTCTAATATTGTGTATGGGTGTTTTGAATTAATCAAAGTGCGGTCCATTTCGTTGTTAGGCTTTGAAACAACATCTACAACGACCATGTGTTCCACTTCTTTCTTCAAATGTATTAATCACAGTGGAGTGAGTTTTAAAAGTGTAACAGTATAGCTTCCGTCCCTCTCCTCGCCCCAACCTGGGCTCGAACCAGGAACCCTCTGCACACATAAACAACTGACACCCATGAAGCATCGTTACCCATCGTGCCACAAAAGCCGCGGCCCTTGCAGAGCAAGGGGAACAACTACTTCAGGTCTCAGAGCGAGTGACGTCACCGATTGAAATGCTATTAGCGCGCACCACCGCTAACTAGCTAGCCATTTCACATCGGTTACAAAAGCACATACTGCTTTGATGATAAGTGTTTAAGGACATTTTTTTCTTGCATTTGCATTGATGTCAGAGTGGTTAGAGAGACAATAGAACCCTGAGTACCAGGCCTTTAGCGACCTGATGATTGTTAGCGAGTTTGGGTATTACCAATGTCCAGAGTACATAAAAGGAGATTACTGTGACCATGGTCACGTGGAATCTTACTGGTATGATAGTAATATGGTCACCGCAACAGCCGAAGTTCTAACTGCAACCAAAAATGGTGCTTCTATGGGGACAGCCGAAGAACCTTTTCCTAGAGTGTAAGGGATCAACAAAAAAAACGAATCATCCTATATATGGATGAGGAGATGGAGATGAATCCAAACCTTGATGTGGAACTCCAGGTTCTCGTCCATGCCAAAGATATGGTTGAAGATGTCCTCTGCAATCCTGGGGATGATGCCCATCTGATTGGGGTCATGCAGCTTCCCCTATAAAGACATACTGTGCAGTCAGTCTCTGGAGTTTGAGAGGTTAATACCTGTTATATATTGTATGAATATTAAAATCCTCATATCATTATCAGCAGTATTTTTCCAATACCATGTACTAGATGGGGTGCAAATGCCCCCAAAGCAACATCCGGGGTATTACATTTAGATTGAAACCAAACGGGAGCCAAATTTATGCTGATTTATTGAGTTATTTCATAATGGGAGATCATCACTTTTTCAGAAGTATTTGAAAATACTGTATTATGCATATAATTGCAATGACTCCCACTGTACCTCCATGGTGTGAGTCTTGCCGGAGGCGGTCTGTCCATATGCGAAAATAGTGCCATTGTATCCACCCAGAACATCTATATAAACAGAGGGAAACCAAGATAATTTGAGGAAATTACAGAAATGAAAAAATGTCTTCAGGCCTTCAGGTTTGAAAATAAGAAAGACACCAATAACCTTTAATATGAACACAGTTATGGGAAACAAAGGCAGCAAGTAGGCTACTAACGTGTGACGTCGCCGACTGATTTAATCAATTGATGAGTCAGAACCTCACATTGACTTCTCTTTTGTCTCTCTAATACACCTCCACGGACTGTGTGTGGATGTTCATTCTGCCATTGGCAGTATTTTTTCCTTACCCTTGACAATCTGTTTAGCACAGGTATTGTAGACCTGCTCCTGAGTGGTGTTGGTGGGAAAAACCCGGTCGAACACGTATGACCGTCCCTGGGAGACACAAAGAGATTTTAGGTCAGTTTTGTAAACCAAATACTGTAGCTATTATTTGGAATACACAGACCAAGATGAACCATGGTATAGACATACTGAAGTGGAAAATAACGAGGGACATTTTCTTGTCTCCAATTGTCTTTCCAACTAGCATTGCTATTTCATTTATATATCCCAAACAAACAAACCATGGAAAAGCAATCAAGTTTGTTCTTGGTTCCTTGTTTATGGATAGTGATAGATGATTTATGTATGTCAATCACTGAATAAATTAATGGGACAGACGAAAAAATATGCTCAGACACAACAAGGACAAAAACCAAAACTGTAGCAAAATAATCCTGTGACCTAGGATATAGACTGTAGGTAATACTGTTTAATCTGTCCAGTGCTTACACAGTCACTATGCATGATCACTGACGATGATGAAACAGCCTGTAGGGAGGAGGACAGAGACCTGGCAGTGTGGTGCCATGACAACAACCTCTCCCTCAAAGTCAGCAAGACAAAGGAGCAGATCGTGGACAACAGGAAATGGAGGGCCGAGCACGCCCCCCATCCACATCGACGGCGGCCTGTAGTGGAGGAGGTCAAGAGCTTCAAGTTCCTCGATGTCCACATCACTAAGGATCTATCATGTGCCAAACGCACCAACACAATCGTGAAGAGGGCACGACAACGCCTCTGCCGCCTCAGAAGGCTGAAAAGACTTGGCATGGGCCCTCAGATTCTCAAAATGTTATACAGCTGCACCATTGAGAGCATCTTCACTGGCTGCATCACTGCTTGATATGGCAACTCCAGTACATCATTGGGGCCGAGCTCCCTGCCATTCAGGATCTCTATACCAGGCGGTGTCAGAGGAAGGCCCTAAAAGTTGTCAAAGACTCCAGCCAACCAAGACTGTTCTCTCTGCTACCACACGGCAAGCGGTAGCAGAACCAACAGGACCCTGAACATCTTCCACCACCAAGCCATAAGATTGCTAAATAGTTAGCTACATAGTTAACCAAATAGCTACCCAGACAATCTGCACTGCCCCTTTTTGCACAAACTACATAGTTAACCAAATAGCTACCCAGACTATATGCATTGACCTTTTTTGCACAAACTTATCACATACGCTGCTGCTACTCTTTACTATCTGTCACTTCATGCCTAGTTATATGTACAGTGCCTTCAGAAAGTATTCAGACCCCTTGATTTCTTCCCCACGTTTTGTTACTTTACAGCCTTATTCTAAACTGGATAAAAAATATAAAAAATCCCTAGAAATCTACACACAATGCCCCACAATGACAATGCCAAAACAGTATTTATTTTTTTGCAAATTTATCACAAAACAAATACAAAAATAGCTTATTTACATAAGTATTCAGACTATTTGCTATGCTATTCGAAATTGAGCTCCAGTGCATCCTGTTACCATTGATCCATTGAGTCCACCTGTGGTAAATTCAATTGATTGGACATGATTTGGAAAGGCACACACCTGTCTATATAAGGTCCCACAGTTAACAGTGCATGTCAAAGCAAAAACCAAGCCATGAGGTCGAAGAAATTGTCCGTAGAGCTCCGAGACAGAATTGTGTCGAGGGACAGATCTGGGGAAGAGTACCAAAAAATGTCTGCAGCATTGAAGGTCCCCAAGAGCCCAGTGGACTCCATCATTCTTAAATGGAAGAAGTTTGGAACCACCAAGAGCTGGCCGCAATCGAGGGAGAAGGGCCTTGCTCAGGGAGGTGACCAAGAACCCGATGGTCACCCTGACAGAGCTCCAGAATTCCTCTGTGGAGATGGGAGGACCTTCCAGAAGGACAAATCCCCCAATCAGGCCTTTATGGTAGACTGGCCAGACGGAAGCCACTCCTCAGTAAAAGGCACATGACAGCCCTCTTGGAGTTTGCCGAAAGGCACCTAAAGGACTCTCAGACCATGAGAAACAAGATTCTCTGGTCTGATAAAACCAAGTGTCACGTATGGAGTTAACCTGGCACCATCCCTACGGTGAAGCATGGTGGTGGCAGCATCATGCGGCAGGGACTGGGAGACTAGTTAGGATCGAGGGAAAGATGAACGGAGCAAAGTACTGAGAGATTCTTGATGAAAACCTGCTCCAGAGCTCTCAGGACCTCAGACTGGGGCGAAGGTTCACCTTCAAACCGGACAACGACCCTAAGCACACAGCCAAGACAACGCAGGAGTTGCTTCGGGACAAGTCTCTGAATGTCCTTGAGTGGCCCAGCCAGAGCCCAGACTTGAACCCGATCGATCATCTCTGGAGAGACCTGAAAATACCTGTCAGCGACGCTCCCCATCCAACCTGACAGAGCTTGAGAGGATCTTCGAGAGAAGAATGGGAGAAACTCCCCAAATACAGGTGTGCCAAGCTTGTAGCGTCATACCCAAGAGGACTCGAGGCTGTAATCGCTGCCAAAGGTGCCTCAACAAAGTACCGAGTAAAGGGTCTGAATACTTATGTAAATGTGATATTTCAGTTTTTTTGGCAAATTTTTTTTGCAAACATTTCTAAAAAACAGTTTTTGCTTTGTCATTATGGGGAATTGTGTGTAGATCTATGAGCGAAAAAAACTATGTAATCCATTTTAGAATAAGCATGTAACGTAACAAAATGTGGAAAAGGTCAAGGGGTCTGAATACTTTCCGAATGCACTCTACATACCGTGCCTTCAGAAAGTATTCATACCCCTTGACTTATTCCACATTTGTTGTGTTACAGCCTGAATTAAAAATGGATTAAATAGATTTTTTTTCTCATCAATCTACACACAATATCCTATAATCACAAAGTTAAAACATGTTTTTAGAAGTGTTTGCATATTTATTGAAAAATATATACAGACATATCTCTGAGTCAATACTTTGTAGATGCATCTTTGGCAGTCTTTCTGGGTAAGACTCTAGCAGCTTTCCACACCTGGATTGTACAATATTTGCCCATTACTATTTTATTTATAATTCAAGCTCTGTCAAATTGGTTGTTGATCATAGCTAGACAACCATTTTCAAGTCTTGCCTAGATTTTCAAATAGATTTAAGTCAACCCGGACACTCAGGAAGATTCACTGTCTTCTTGGTAAGCAACTCCAGTGTAGATTTGACCTTGTGTTTTAGGTTATTGTACTGCTGAAAGGAATTAATCTCCCAGTGTCTGGTGGAATCAGACTGAACCTGGTTGTCCTCTAGGATTTTGCCTGAGCTTAGATGCATTCGGTTTCTTTTTTATCCTGAAAATTTTTCCAGTCCTTAACAATTACAAGCATACCTATAACATAATGCAGCCACCACTATGCTTGAAAATATGGAGTGTTGTACGTAGTAATGTGTTGTATTAGATTTGCCCCAAACATAACACTTTGTAATCAGGACAAAAAGTGAATTGCTTGCTCCATTTGTTGCAGTATTACTTTAGTGCCTTGTTGCTAACAGGATGCATATTTTGGAATATTTTTTCTCTGTACAAGCTTCCTTTTCACTCTTGTCAATTAGGTTAGTATTGTGGAGTAACTACAATGTTGTTGATCCATCCTCAGTTTTCTCCTATCAAAGCCAATTAACTTTGTAACATTTTTTAGTCACCATTGGCCTCATGTTGAAATCCCTGAGCGGTTTCCTTCCTCTCCGGCAACTGAGTTAAGAAGGACGCCTGTATCTTTGTATTGGCTGGGTGTATTGATACACCGTCTAAAGTGTAATTAATAACTTCACCATGCTCAACGGGATTTTTTTCAATGTTTTTTTTTATTTTTATTGTTACCCATCTACCAACATGTGCCCTTCTTTGCGAGGCATTGGAAAACCTCCCTGGTCTTTGAGGTTGAATCTGTGTTTGAAATTCACTGCTCGACTGAGGGACCTTACAGATAATTGTATATGTGGGGTACAGAGATGAGGTATTCAAAAATCAGGTTAAACCCTATTATTGCACACAGAGTGAGACAATGCAACTTAATATGAGACTTGCTAAGCTAATCTTTACTCCTGAATGTATTTAGGCTTGCCAAAGGGGTTAAGATTTTATTAATTAGTAAAAAATATTGAAATACCTAATTCCACTTTGACATTATGGGATATTGTGTGTAGGTCATTGAGAAAAAAATCTACATTTAATCCATTTTAAATTCAGGCTGTAACACACCAAAATGTGGAAAAAGTCAAGGGGTGTGAATACCTTCTGAAGGCACTGTCTCTACTTCAATAACCTCGTACCCCTGCACATCGACTCGGTACTGGTACCCCTTGTGTATAGCCACGTTATCGTTACTCATTGTGAATCTATGATTACGTTTCACTTTTCTGAAGCAGATGACACGTCGCCAAGAGCTTGACATGGCTGGTCTTGAAATGGGGAAATCATTCAGAATGCATTGTAATAGTTAAAGGATGATCGTTCACATGTCCATTGTTCAATAGGCCTACATTGAATATCACTCCCTTCAGAAAAACATAACAAAACTAGCCTGAAGCTGACCCATTCACATCACTAGCAATGCAGACGCATCGTCATGAACAAAAATCATTGTCCAGAGTGAGGCAGTCAGTCTGGCACAGAGGTGGAGTGAGTCGGTTCTAAACAGGAGAATAATTATTGATCCTCTCCTCCATATGCAGTTAGAGAACAGATTCTTGGCCCACTGTAAAGAATTATGACTGAAGAGAAGGTCAGCCAAAGGTGTGTCCCTTAACGTCCTCAGTTAAACTGTAAATAAATCCACTCTCTCATTCCACTCTGCCCTGGCCCTGAAGAACCCAACAGACTAGTAGGCCTGTCTGAGGAGGGATGATTGTGATACTGTGGCGTACAATATGTATGTGCCATTTATTACATAGGCCTAATACAATCCCTGCCTATACATTTAAAGTACCATTGCAATTACATATACGAACCAAATCATTACAATGAGAATAACAACAGCATATTGTTGCTAAAATAACATTCGAGCAATATTAGCTATTGGCACGCTATGTAGACCATCCATATAGGCGGCGGACTGTAGTAAATATCTTGAGGCCATTTCCATTGAAAGGGGTTCATTTCTGTTATCAATAACCTAAGCAAGTACAAGGTTAATGTACATTGGTAGGTTATTGGATATGAGGCCTGATATGTAGCCGCAGTAAATACAACGTGTTAGGCCTATACACTGGGGGGAAATCAGAGCCGACTGCACTGAATGTTCAACTGATGCCTACGCAGTTTACATAAATTATTACAGTCAAGTAGCCTAATTTTAATCACAAATTATTGCTATTGGCAGTCCAAACGAAAACAGAAAAAGTTAATAATTTCTTAAGGAGCATATCAGAAACAAAGTGCCTTACCCCAACGCTGACACTGTCATCTCCCAGAAATGTAGGAATAAATTGATCCCCACGCAGAATCTCCGATTGATTCAGAGGGCGAAAGCGACACAACACCTTGATATTACATTCGGAGGTTACATCCGCCATTGCGCAAATTAAATTGACGGGGTTGGAATAAACTAGTCGAGAATCACAATTTGCAGGCCCAGTCGACTGTAAAATAAGTAATGACAGATCTGCTTGGATGCTAAAAGATACGTCCTTAATTCTTATGTCTTCAAGGCTGAAAAAGATTGCAGCCCAGAGGTAAAGCTTGACAGTTAACTACGGATGAATTACAATTTAGAGACCAAAAATGATGCTTCGAGCATGTCGCAGCAAAAATTTCCTATGCATATAAACTCTAGTTAAAATCGCAGTGGGTTACATCATTGTAAGAATATATTATAATGTCGAATTCATCCTCTGGCCAAATCTTTAAAGATGGACGTAGTCTCGGATGTTTTTCTTAGATGTTGTCGTTGTTAGATGATGGCACCACTCGGTCGGGCCGGTTGAAGGTGAGGCAGACTGAGGTAAACCAGTGCATCGCCTGTTTTGCGCTGGGGTTCACTGTGTAGAGCGTAGGGCGTGGTCTGTCGCTTCCCTTATGGTACCCGCCTCAGCATCCACATTATCCAGACACCGGATGTAGCCTATCAGCATCATCACCACGTTCTTTGCATAGGCCTATAACGTCTTATGGATGAAAGGTTTAATTGTTTATGTTTTTATTAAAGGACTATGAATAATGTTTCCTAAATCGTACAATTTCATTGACGTTAACGTGTTTACCCCCACTTGCATGCATGAATGAAATGTAGCCCTAAAAGCGCCTTAATTTATTTTCTCTCCCCCATGAAGACTTACTGGAATGTATGCTCGTCACATCACCGATGGGAAGCAACTTAAATTATTGATCAAAAGCTGAGTTTGGGCTCCTGGCCTTTTCCACTGTCTCAAGCATGAATTTGCAAATAAGAGATTTGCTAGACACAATTCAGTAGATGAAGCCTACTATTAGTTGCAAATACCAACACAAAAGAAGGCCCATTTTCTGTAAATAGTTTAATATTAAATAAAAAAAGACTCCCATATAAAAAGAAAGCTACAGTCCACAATTTAATCTTCAAACATAAGTATTGAAAGCAAGGGTATGAGAAAATACTTAATTACAATTCCCCCCAAAAATTCACAATTCATTGTTGTCTCTCTAACAATATAAAATCAAAATAAAACACATTAACTGTACATATTTACACATCTCCAAGTGTAGAAATTGCATAATCTGCTTCTTTTCATTTTATTTAAATACAGTAAGAGATGCCAGTATTACTGGGCTGGCAGATAGTGTACAGAGCAAAGCGATGAAGGACAAAGAAAGTACAACTATATCCCACCAAAAATACATTGCGTTACAAACCCACAGAAGATGGGCAAAAAATTATAAAATAAATACAAATACTGAGCTATATTGTATGCTAAAAAACATGGGAAATTATATTTCCTTTATGCTAATACAAATTGTTCAGAGAAAGAGATTTTGTTTAACAAATTTCACAACATATTGTAATGGCCATCTCAGTCTCCAGACTTGAATCCCATTGAAAATCTGTGGTTTGAATTGAAGAGGGTAAGCCATGAGAACAGACAAAGGATATCAAAGACCTGGAAAGATTATGTATGGAGGAATGGTCTAAACCAATGTGTTCTCCAATCACATAAAAACATTTTTTTTTAAAGGCTCAGTGCCATTATCCTCACAAGGTGAGTTAAAGGTATTGAATTAAGAGGTGTCAATAAATTTTACCCCTATCTTTGAGAAAAAACATTTCTTACTAAACAAAATCTCTTTGTTTCCAATTGTATAAAATAATAGAATTCTAAAACATTTTGGAGCATACAATAGCTCAGTATTAGGATTATGATTTTTTTTTGTCATTTTTGTTAAATCTTTACCACGGGTGCCAATAATTGTTGACTTGGATATATATCTCAACACACTATTTCTTCAGCCATTCCCATGAAAGGAAATAATTGAAATGTACATTGTTTGCTAAACATCACACAGAGAATATGTTGAGGAGTGTATCACAAAACATGACCACCAGATCGAGCTGGTACATTAAAACCTCTACAGGATCGGTGTCCCCCTGCGGGACGGTTGAGCTAACATAGGCTAATGTGATTAGCGTGAGGTTGTAAGTAACAAGAAAATTTCCCACGACATAGACATATCTGATATGGGCAGAAAGCTTAAATTGTTGTTAATCTAACTGCACCGTCCAATCTAAAGTAGCTATTACAGTGAAAGAATACCACTCTATTGTTTCAGGAGAGTGCACAGTTATGAACTTGAAAATGTATTAATAAACCAATTAGGCACATTTGGGCAGTCTTGATACAACATTTTGAACAGAAATACAATAGTTCATTGAATCAGTCTAAAACATTGCACATACACTGCTGTCATCTAGCGGACAAAATCTAAATTGCTCCTAGATTCCTAAGTCATTTATTGGCCTTTCTCTTGCATTTCAAAAAATAAAAAATAAAATACAAACACATTTTTTCCCTTTTGTATTATCTTTTACCAGATCTAATGTGCTATATTCTCCTACATTACTTTCACATTCCCACAAACTTCAAAGTGTTCCCTTTCAAATGGTATCAATAATATGCATATCCTTGATTCAGGGCCTGAGCTACATACAGATAGATTTGGGTGTGTCATCTTTAGAAGAAAACTGAAGGAAAAAAAGCATCCTACCCTGAAAGCTTATCTTGAATGTGGGTTGTTAGTAGTGTCAAGTCATGCCCATTTCACATTTTCTTTATGAACTTGAAAATATGACTTCGGACTATTTAGGCTGGAGAGTTTGCTGGCTAACTCATTGATCCTGCTTTGTGATACACCCCGATTGGGAATTATTACTTTTGCCATTGCATTGTTTTCACACCTAGGCTACGTGTTGGGTAGCAGTGTGTCTGTCTGCAGAGAAGCCTGAGACTGTCTGGCACAGATACATGGTCTCTCTCTCTCTGGGTACACATACTGTATGACTACCACAGTGAAAGGGCTCAGCAACAGCAGGCATCTCTAGGCGTTGGTATAAGTTGCCCCACAACTCAGGTCCGGGATTAGATATATTTTGTATCCTCATAAGGATTTGGGGTTAGGTTATCTGATCCTAGATCTGTGGTCAGGGACAACGTCTAGCGTCTCGAAAAAACACTCTTGGAACATACACAAACCACACATATCATACAATCTCAAACAGAGAGCAAACGTGGGTCATTCAAGCGGATACTCTTATCCTGACTCACAGTAAACACACTGAGAAACAGTACAGTTTTCTTGTAGACAAATCTAACACTTACATCATAACGGATCTCAATCAATGACGCCAAGCAACCACACAGACTTAAGACGGGTCTTCTCCTAAGTGAAAGCATCCACAGAATGATGTTTTTTATTTTATTTATTTTATCTAGATCACTCCTGGTCAAAGGTAAGAGGTTGGCATGACGATATAGTAGTGCAGTTGAAAAACAGTGGGGGAGCCAGGAGAATATAAAGCAGTGATAGGGGATGGGGTTGGCGGTGAGGGGGAAACAGTCACTGTCTCTGGGACCTGGCCCCCCGCCGCCTCCTGCCCCGGACCGACCTCTCAGGCTTCAGCAGCACCGCCTACAACACAAGACACACGTCATCATTACAACGGCACTGCTGTTAGAAAACAGGCCGTGGCAACGGAGTTGATATGACGCACACTGATATAAGAGGTCCAATTATGTTAAATGAGAGTTGCGGGAAGGTCTTTACCGTGCGTTTAGGTTCCTCTAGTTCTGGATTATCTAGATCTCGGAAATCCTCCAGCACATTCTGTAGCCTAAGACACACAAAGAAATCACTATATACACACACACACACTGTACAAAACATTAAGGACACCTGCTCTTTCCATGACATGGACTGACCAGGTGAAAGCTACAGTACGATCCCTTGACGTCACCTGTTAAATCCACATAGAAGGGGAGGAGACGGGTTAAAGAAGGAGTTTTAAGCCCCCCGAGACAATTGAGACACGGATTGTGCATGTGTGCCATTCAGAGGGTGAATGGGCAAGACAAAAGATTTCGGTGCCTTTGAACAAGGTATGGTAGTAGGTGCCAGGCGCAGCGGTTTGTGTCAGGAGCTGTAGCGCTGCTGGCTTTTTCACACTCAACAGTTTCCCGTGTGTATAAAGAATAGTCCACCACACAATGAACATACAGTCAACTTGACAACTGTGGGAAGTATTGTAGTCAACATGGGCCAGCATCCCTGTGGAACGCTTTCGACACCTTGTAGAGTCCAAGCAACTTCCTAATATTGAGTTGCACCCCCTTTTGCCCTCAGAAAAGCCTCAATTCATCGACGCATGCTCTACAAGGTGTCGAACGCACATATAGTGCATACGGAAACTATTCAGACCCCTTGACTTTATCCACATTTTGTTACATTACAGCGTTATTCTAAAATGGATTAAATAGTTTCCCCCCCCCCCATCAAAATACACACACAATAACCCATAATGACAAAGCAAAAACAGTTTAGAAATCTTTAGAATTATTTTTGAAAATGTATTAAAAATAATAAACTGAAATATCACATTTACATAAGTATTCAGACCATTGGGCCACTCAAAGACATTCAGAGACTTGTCCCGAAGCCACTCCTGCATTGTCTTGGCTGTGTGCTTAGGGTCGTTGTCCTATTGGAAGGTGAACCTTCGCCCCAGTCTGAGGTCCTGAGAGCTCTGGAGCAGGTTTTCATCAAAGATCTCTCTGTACTTAGTTCCGTTCCATCTTTCCCTCGATCTTGACTAGTCTCCCAGTCCCTGCCACTGAAACACATCCCCAAAGCATGATGCTGCCACCACCATGCTTCACCGTAGGAATGGTGCCAGGTTTCCTCCAGACGTGATGCTTGGCATTTAGGCCGAAGAGTTCGATCTTGTTTTCATCAGACCAGAGAATCTGTTTTTTAATGATCTGAGAGTCCTTTAGGTGGCTTTTGGCAAACTTCAAGCGGGCTGTCATGTGCCTTTTACTGAGGAGTGGCTTCCATCTGGCCACTCTGCCAAATCATGTCCAATCAATTGAATTTACCACAGGAGGACACCATTCAAGTTGTAGAAACATCTAAAAAATGATCATCAGCTCAATTTCGAAGTCTCATAGCAAAGGGTTTGAATACTTACGTAAATAAGGTATCCGTTTTTTATTTTGAATACATTTGCACAAATTTCTAAAACCTGTTTTGCTTTGTGTGTAGATTGATAAGGAAAACAATAATTTTATCCATTTTAGAATAAGGCTGTAATGTAACAAAATGTGGAAAAAGTCAAGGGGTCTGAATACTTCCCGAATGCACTGTATACACACACACATACATACATATATACTGGTATTCAATTTAATTGTTCTAAGGAAAAGTGGTAGTGTTATAAGTACCATTGAGAAGATAGGCAGAAAAGAACGCTGATGCTCATTGTTATCAAAGATTAATGTACAGAATCAAAATGAGCTCACGTTTGTTTTCTCTTCCTGCCCCTCCTGGCTCCTACCGTTTGTGCAGTTTGGTTCTGAAAGGGAACAAGGGCACGGAAGTCAATAAGGCACAAGTTCTATCTCAAATCTTTCACTGCATGTAATGTAATATGCAATATTGTGGAGGAATGGCATTTTTAGCCATGCAGTGGTAAAACAATACATCCTTATGGCTCACCCTGCCCTGCTCCATGTGCTGCAGACCCACAGTCTCCTCCTTGTGGCAGCTGCCCCCGTCTCTGGGGCTCAGGTACCCCCCTGCCTGGGGTCTGTCCCCCTGCCTATCTGTGACAGCCTGGCTGTACGACTCGGTCTTGGCTTCCTCAAGGTAGATGGGAGGCAGAGGGGGGTTAGTGTGACCCTCTGGGACCCCTGGCTTGCTCTGCAGGGGTGTGGACGAGCCGTCGTTGCTGGGTTTGGGGGTGCCCTGAGCTGGGGAGTGGGCCGCTTCCATGTTGAGCCGGGACAGTTCCGGGTTCCTCAGGGAGCAGGCCAGGCGAGGGCTCAGGGACAGGGGGGCAGGGGGCTCCCCAGGGTAGGAGGGGGGTAAGGCACAGAGGACGTCGGCCCCAGTCTGAGCTGATTCTTGCTCTTTAGCACTGACCTGGAGGAAAGAGGTGTAGATGGTGTCCATGAAGGAGGCATAGGGGTCCAGGACGCTCCCCACAGAGCCCTCACCACGCTGGGACACGGGGGTACGGACGGGACAGGGGCTGGGCGCAGCCTCTGGGGTAAGCCGATTGGCTGGAATATCCTCCTGAAGGGCGGGGCTGTCTTTTTCCTGTAAGGAGATGGGCTTTACTCCCTCTGAGTGCGGCGCCATGTTGAGCTGAAGGAGGAAGAGGACGGATGATGTGATCAACATCCAATGCTGATATTTAAAAATTACAGGACAAGGCTTGTGTCAGGAGCGGAACACAACAAGTACCTGGATGTTGTTGAGGAGGTTGATGGCCCCATCAGGGCCCTGGAGTAGAGGCATGCCCAGGGCAGAGGTCTGTACGGGGGGGAGGAGGAGAGGGCCGGCACCTAGCCCCAGCAGACTGTGGAAACTAGTCAGAGCAGACAGGTCTCCTACAGGGACACATGGTTCATCACCAAAACAGTTTCCCAATGATCAATATGTGGGGAATCTACAAGATATAGCTTTGTTGTAGCTGTTCCCCACAGTTGTACATAATTCACTATTCAGAGAGTTAAATGTAATAGACAATACTAACTATGATTCAGCATTGCGAGGGCTTGGGACTATAAGGTTCTTAGAGCATTTTTTGTAAAAAATTAGTTATTGACACAACATTGAACAGAACAATGTTCTCTAACTATATAATACTCTAAAACATCCCCAAAATAATGCTGTTAAGTTCAAAAGAATACAAGATAAAAAAATTGCTGACACCATTCAAACCGGTGAGGGTTCAGAACTTTAAAGCCAATTGTTTCAGAATCAATAGGCAACAAAACCGCTTGATATTAACAGCAGTGGAAATGAACGGTGCTGTGACTAACCTAGTAGGCCTGGGTTGAGGAGAGTGGGCAGTAACTGGTGGAGAACAGGGTTGTCCTTCCCCTGGACAGACAGGGGGATGAGGGTGTCCACCCCCCCATCAGGGCCTGAAGCTGAGACCTGGATGGAGACGGGACCAAAACAATCAACTGACCTCTCCAATACAGATAGCGCTAAATCTTTCACAAGGGCAAACTACTGAGTACGAGCACTAAGATAAGGGAGGGAGCCTACCTGAGGTGGGGGTTGTTGGGGTGGGGGGAGCTGAGGGGTGGGCGGGAGGTCAGTAGAGCCCAGGGCAGCGGTTAGCAGAGTGGGGCTGAGGGAGAGGAAGCCTGGGGGAGGGAGAGGAGCGGGGAGCAGGAGCGACTGCAGGGCCTGGAGGGGCCCCTCGGCTGGGGGAAGCAGGCCCTGGAGGGCCTCAAGGAGCCCAGGGCCGGGGAGGGACGACAGGTCCAGGAGTCCAGAGCCTTTATCCAGAGACAAACCCTCCAACAAGGCTGGGATGTGCTGCTGCTGCAGGGGGAGGTCCAAGCTCAGCTGGCCCAGCCCAGACAGGGGCAACATGGCAGCCTGCTGTTGGCCAAGTAGCAGGGAGGCCATAAGGAGAGCCTGGAGGCCCAGTTTCTCCCCTATACCCAGATCACCCTCCTGGCCTGGGGTAAGAGTGGCAGAGGGGGGTAGAAGTGGGTTCAACAGACCCAGGAGATTGAGAGGCAGCTCTCCTTGACCTCCCATTAGAGAGGGGAGTAAGCTAAACGGAAAGTTGTGGTTCAGATGGGCAGTCTGTTGTTGTTTCTGGTGTTGCTCTTGGTGTTGTTCATGCTGTAAGAGTAGTTGTTGATGTTCCGATTGTTGTTGATGATGATCGGGCAGTTGATGGTGTTGCTGTGAGGTGTTAGAGGTGGGGAGGTGACCCTGCTGACCGCCCAGCCACAGGCCCAGGGGCAGGGAGCCCAGGATGGTGGGATCCAGGAGGGAGGGCAGGCCGGCTGTGGCAGACAGAAGCTGGAGGAGCTGCTCCTGGCTCATGAAGGGGAAGGCTTCGGCCAAGGGTAAGGAGCCGGAGGTGTCCCCTAGGGAAGGGGTGTTGCAGGGGCCGGGGCTGCAACCTCCTGGGGGTTTGCTCACTGTAGAGCTGCGATGATCAACACTCTCAGGCTCTTGCACCCCTAGAGAGGATAAAACAGAACCAGGATGAAAGGAGTGAGGGAGATGATTGTTCAAAATGCACAGTGCTCAACAACAACTAACACGAATAAAGTCGAATGAACAATGAATCAATTTTCCTATTCCGTGGATTTCGCCTAGTTAGCGACAGATTTTTAAGGCTCAACCTCACCTGCAGTGTCGTTGCCGGTGGTTGTGTCCAGGCCCCCTTCCCCCAGAGGCGTGGTGGAGGAGGCTGCCAGCAGGGCCAGCACGTGGTTACTAAGATCCAGGGGTCTGGGGGAGGTGGTGCTGCTGCAGCTGGTGACGGTGGTGCTATGGTTGGAGGTGGGGGTGCTGTTGGGAGGATGACCCAGGCTGAGACCAGGGCCTAGTGTTGATATGCTCTCAATCTCCACTGATGCACTGACGTCGGGCAACGCCTGGCACATGGGAGACTGTATGGTGGTGGTGGCGGCATCCATAGGTTGGTTTTGGGCCTGCAGTAGCCTATCAGGGGTGTGTGGGGTGGGCGAGGGGCTACTGCCATGGTGTGCTGACTGAACGTTGGACAGGGCCGTGGAGGGAGACAGTCTCTGTTTGGGACTGGCCTTCGTATGTGGAGACTGTGCACTAGCACTACCAAGCCTGGACAATGACTGAGAGGGAGACAGGGGCTGTGACAGGCCTTGCATGGTACAGGGGTGAGAGGGGGACTGCATGGGGAATGGTCTAATGTTTAAATGGGAGGGAGAGGGAGACTGCCTGGGGCTCTGCCTCGTGCTTCCTGTACCGTGTCCAGAGCCGGGCTGGGCTCCGGCGACTTGGGCGTTCTGCATACTGAGCAGGTGAAGCAGAGCGGAGAGAGGCTGGGTGGGGGGATCCGGTTGACCTGCCATGATTGTAGTGAAGTCCAGGGCGCCGTCAGGCTGCTTCTGGGGCCCTGTGAGTGGGCAGGAGTGCCGGACTGAGAGCCTCAGACCCTGGAGGTGGTTCTCTGACGTGGCAGAGTGGGACGAGCCTGAGGTAGAAGAGGGTTGAGAGTGCAAGGCGGAGAGGTTGAGCACGTCGCCGGGGGTTCTGAGACCGCTCACCTGGGAGTCCTTCAGCATGCTGAGCACCGTGGGCGAACGCCGCTGCCGCTTCCTGTGGGACGTCCGGTCTGTAGGGGAGAGGTGCAGGGGACTCGAGGCTCGGGGCTGAGAGAGGGTGGCGCAGGGGTGGAGAAGCAGGTGGGAGGCTGCAGGGAGGGGCCTAGTGATGGAGGGATGGCTGTTGTTGTGTAAAGTGCTGTTTGTTACCTTTGACTGCCGAGACTCTTTCGAGACCTCCAGAGAGGTGGCCGAGCTGAGGACGCTGGCTGAATTGGAACTGTGGTCGTGGGCCATCTGGCTGGCCAGCTGAGCCTTAGCTGCTGCCGAGAGGAGGCTACTGGCAGGAAACGAGGCTGTGTGTGGTTGCTTCTGGTGGTTCAAGAACTGTCCAAGAGGCAACACAGAAGGACCAGCACTGATCCCCATGCCTGAGCCGGTGGCGGAAGCAGGTGCCTTTGTGGGCTTCTCACCCTTTTCAAGAGCTAGAGAGAGGATCTGAGGATTGCTTTGGTTGCTCAGTGAGTTTGGGTTAAGGATGTGATTATTAGTGCTACCGTTGCCTGAGTTCCTGAACTGCTCTAAGATGTCCTCGAGCTTGTATTTGGGGAAATGGAGGTTAGGGGAACCCCCGGGTAGAGGAGAGTGTGGGGAAGAAGAGGATATCCTTCTGGGGGGGTAGCCGCCCAGCACCACCCCTCCCACCCCCTGTTCAGAAAGCGAGGAAGAGGCGGAGGGGTGGCGTGAGCGCTGGCGGGGAGAGGGGGAACATGAGGGGGACAGGAGAGACCCAATGATGATACCATGTGGGTGGCTCTGCCCTCCCTTTCCCAGTGTTCCAGGGGAGGAGGGAGGAAGGGGAGAGAGGGGCCCCAAATGAGGAGATCTGGGGGCTTCCGGAGTCTGGGGTGTCCTCTGACCCTGACTGAAGTTCTGAGGTGTGGGGGTGCATGGGGACCTCTGAGGTGCCCCATAGCTGGAGAATTGAGAGGTGGTGGGAGGGAAATGGAGAGGAGGGGGCAGTCTCTTCAGAATCTCAGGAGAGTGATGAGAGTTAGTGCTAGCGTGTGAGAGGGGTGAGGAACCATTGTAAGAATACACAAGTTGGGTGGAATATTTAGGACTGCCACAAGGGTTGTGGTTGAGATTATTGTTGGGCCTGGACTGGACTAGATGGTGTTTAGAGGGATAAGTGCCACGTTCTTCTTCTTCTCTGTCCACTCCCATCCTCTTTGGATCTCGGTTCTCCATGGCACTGGTGACCTCTGCAAACAAACCAAAAAATACATTATGGCGGGCACAATAATCGTATAGTTGACAACGACGGACAATAACCATGAACAAAACAAAAACACATTGTCATAACGGTCTCAATTCAACTTTATTTTCAAGTAAATATAGTTTACCCAAAAGCAGTTTTTTTCCCACATTCATTTGTAAGTGTAGAGGTTAAAGTTGGCAGGCCTAATCATTTTTACGAGCAGAATGGCATGGTCGGGAGGAGAAGATTATTTTGAATAAGTCCCAAGTGGTCAAAACTATTTGTTATTTTAAGACGGGTTTCACAAAAGCCGTGTTGTAATCATTAGGTATGTCGTAACACATTTTCAAAGATGCATTACGATACGTTACAAACTAGAAACTAAAACTACTGTGACAATAACTGTGGTCATTTGCATGACAATTAATCACTACCCAAAATCCCATAATTGTCACAGAACTAGCCAACACGATTAGTTACATTTCTGAGAGCAATTTTTCAATAGCACCATGAAAACCGGTAATAGCAGTACAATATCCTACAAGTACTTCTGTTACATTAGATCTATTATTTTTTATTTTTCCCATATTTACCTGTGTGACAGGAAACATAGGGCAGCTGTGAAGCCTGCATACTGCGACAGAGCGCTGCCATGGCAACCACTTTCCTTCGATGGTTACAGAGCTTTGTCATGTCCTGCTCTGCCTTCCCCACCAGCTGGCTGCGCTGCTGAACTTTGACCCCTAGGCTAAAGTTAAACACCTGCCGAGACAATGAAGGGACATACCTTCAGCAAACCGCAGTCAAAAATCAGTTGTGACACAGCGGAAGTGAGATGGGTGATGCAGAGGGGAAAGTTACGTCTACTTTACCTTGTGGATGACCAGCGGACATTCCAGGCCACACTTGCATGTGCCATCGGTCAACAGATAAGACTTAACCTCCTCCAGTGAAGACAGGACTGTGCCACTTGGACTGTAGGAATGGACAGGGATGCATGAGATTCGTTTTTAAACAAAAGAGAAGGGAAATCAAATATATTTGACAATTCCCTGCTCTAGCCCAGCTTTTGGGAAATGAAGACAACACACACCCAGACTAGTCTGAATATATAATATGGAATAACGTCGTATAAGACATTTAATAATAGATTAAATGTTCATAAAACAAGTACTATACCTGTTACTGAACTTGCTTACCTGACATACACCACAAGCCCGTCCTCCACCCTCCTCTGCCAGCCAATGGGGACTTGTATTGCCACAGTTTGGACTCCATCCGTGTCTCCACTGCCACTCTCACTGCCTCCCATCATTTTGTAAAAACCGCCTTGCAGCACCTTTGGGATAGAAGTGGCGGTTAACAAATGTAATATGAATTAGGGCTGTGACGAGCCCAGAATGGCAATATTTCTTCCATGGAAAAAATTGAAACATGAAGCAGACCAAACTCTTTAGTCGTTTATAAACCTGTAGTACGTAACATATTGTATGCTATAGATTGGAAAATAAATAAATGTGACTCTGGATTCTGGACAACATAATGATATTTGTTTCCAACATTACCTATTTATTGCCTTACCGCCTCACGCCATTTGCACACACTGTATATAGACTTTTTTTTCTTTTCTATTGTGTTATTGACTGTACGCTTGTTTATTCCATGTGTAACTCTGTGTTGTTGTTTGTGTCGCACTGCTTTGCTTTATCTTGGCCAGGTCGCAGTTGTAAATAAGAACTTGTTCTCAACTAAAAAAAATGACAGCTTTTTCCTTAAGATGTTAAACCCTCTTCATGTTTTGTTTCCTTGCCACGATACCAACGAGTATCACGATACTGGTGTTGTCCCAGCCCTAGTATGAACGCATGAGAGCTTTAATGAACAACTATTACGACAACTGTACTGAGAGTCTGATTTCAATGTTTTCCCACCAAAAACACAACCAGAGTCCCAACTCATAGAAACCAATATAAAGTCTAACAGAGAATGCCTGATGAGTGAGGGAGGATATCATGTTTTCTCCAGTGTACCTTGTCATCTTTGAAAAGCCAAAGATAATATTGGCTATGGTATCCACCGTTTGAAGGCCATGGTGTCAGCGGAGAAGAACAGACTCTGCCAATCTCCCTCCAAACGCCTTGCAGAACTATCCAAGAACTAAGTCTTCTGACCCTACTTCAGAAGTCAGCCCCTCCAAAACGCTGCAGCTCACACTAGGGCCACTGTATGTCTGCAATTGAAGATAAAGATATACCTAGTTAGTTAGCCCTTAAATAAACACATGAAATGTTGAACAAAAGGAATCTTTCAATTTTGATCGCTACAATAACCCACACAAACATAGAAGGGAATACATATTTGGACATGCCTAGTTTTATTTCAATTGAGTCAGTGGCGTAGTATCAAATAGCTAGCTAGTTGGATGTTGAAATGAGAAGGGAAACCCAGCATTTGTAACCTGATAATAAATAGCTAAATGCACACTATACTTATCTAATATATTACAGGCAAAAGCGACACGCAAAGTAGCGAAATCACATGCACAACGAGTATATCCAAGTCCTATATCCAACGTTGGGCTAGCTTTATCCCAACTAGCTAGCCAACTAACGTAAACTAGCCAATGTTACAGTCTGATGTTTCGTGACAGCTTGATAGACACAGTGTGAAATAACAGCATTTTAATAATGAGAACTTGGAAAAATTGTTGTTTATAACTAGGCATGCATGCTAACTAGATAACGAACAATTGAGCCAATTGCATTCAACCGTTCTGTTCTAAAACAAGCTCTCGAAGTTTTTGGAGTCTTCTCCAGTAAGCTCGCGGGAGAACACATAGTTAGCTGGCTTGGTAATGCTAAACTATTTTGGATGTTAACCTTATCTAGACAGCCAATACGATGATCAATCTTTCAGTGCAGTCTTTTCGCCACCAATCAAATCTCCGTCTGTCTATTAGATCGCTACATTTGCCCATCGGGTTAAAAACAAAGGGCAATAATGCTTCATTTTACTGCGCCTATGATCTTGGGGCGAAGCTAGCTCGCTAGCATTGACATACATTTACTTGATTCTGTAGTGTCCCAAGACCCACCGATGTCCGATCGTGTCGCCAAATTATTCAGTTCTTATCTCCAGACACTGTTCGACCAGGTCGGTGTACGTTAAGCAAAAAGTTAGCGTAGCTGATGCACATTTTAATCCCTATTTCACGGTTTACATTTTTTTCTTGCAGATTCCGTGCAAAAAATAATGGAGTTTTCTAAGGAGCATGCGCACTTGGGATGCGATAGACTATTGTACCCACAATGCAATGGGACCTTTGTAGTGGTAGCCAAAGATTGTGTACTATATTGACAAGATAGTTAAGTGACCGCTCTAACAATGGAAATACATGTCCTCAAAGATGGAAGGCAGGCGACATCGGGTGGAACCATTCCAGCCAATGAGAGGGCAGATACACGTGTGAACAGCAAGCCATGGAGATAGACAGAGCCGGGGTTTGCCAAACTTTTTTTTGCTTCGTGACCCACCAATTGAGTTGTCTTTTGAGTCCTGACCCACCATATGGGTTGGGCGGTGAAAAAACATACACAGACCATACAATAAGTAAAAAATACAACCTTGGCAGCAGAGAGAAAATGTTGCCGTTTTAAAGCTAATTTCCTGCAAATTTACACATTTTGTAATGGAGCTGAAATAAAATGTTGCAGTTTTAGAGCACATTTTTCTGCAATACATTTTTCCATATGGCTAATGCTATGTTCTTATTATAACAAAATCCATGGGGGCCTGATTGTCTAGTTTTGATGATTGTAAGTATTTAAAGATTCTAGGCTATTTCTATTTGGTTTAAGTTGTTGAAGTTTACACTGAAAGCGTTTTTTTTTTTTTATTACAAAAAATGTAATCCCACGACCCACCTGGACCCCTGCCGCAACCCACAAGTGAGTCCCGACCCACAGTTTGGGAACCACTGAGATAGAGGACTCATCTTTGTATCTGTGCTATTTTAGCGTCTGTGACAGCATGGGCAATGCCATCTCCATTTAAAGTAGTACATTTTCTTCTTCCTCATTGACTGATTGCTCCAAACTCATAGGAATCCCCACCCAATTGACTACTTTAAAATGGTGGACACCCTCAGTGGCAATGTCCATGCTCAAACAGGTTAGATGCATGATGAGTCCTCTATCTCTATGACAGTAAACACAACTCAATATTAGGTAGTTTTTTCAAAGTATGTTGAAATGCCACGTGCGTCCACTTATATCGGTGCATTGTAACAACCTAAACATTACGAAACGTTTATTTGATCAAATTAGCCACACGTAGCAAATTACCAATTACATTTTTTTGTGGAGCAAATTCAACAATCTCATTGACCATCATATAATAAGTCCCCTTATTTTCATGGACAGATTTTGGGTGGAGTAAAACCTCTTGCTTCGCGCTATCTCTCTGTGGTAGCCGAAGCAAAAAATACAATAAACTAGCCAGTTTGTTGTTCAACTGTGCTGGGGCCAAAAATAGGCCTTTGTAAAATCTCATGTTTTCATCTATGGATTAGCTACCTCTGGCTACTCCCATATCAGTCTTCCACAATATGAATACATTTTCTCATTCTATTATTTTGACCCTCTCTTACATAAAAACTACACATTTTTTCTTTCTGTTTTAGAATTTCTTTCCTATTCAATAAGGATTTTAACTGTTAAAGGTTTTATATGGGATAGTATAATGTGGTGTTCACCGTGTATTGAAAATGCGAGAAACTACAGCAATTCTGATGATGCCTGCAGTTTGTACAGTAAGCCAACAGTAGGCTATGTGTGTCTTGGCCTGCCCTCTCAGGTTGTGAGTGGGGTCTGATTTCCCCTCGTCATCGGTGCCCTGAAAGTTACCCAGCTGTCTCACTCACTCACAATGACACCTGCCCTCACAGTCCCTTACTCACTCACCCCTCTGCTCTAACCACTAACCATTGGATCACTGCTAGGAAATGACATGCATGAAGAATAGCTCAAAAGGGAAGTACCAATCAAGAGTTGGAAGGGTTTCGGAGGTCTCCGGTGTGACAGGTTGCTCATCACACACGAAAGGAACATCTCTGAATCCAAACTGGTGAAGAAAGCCTTTGCCATTCATCCACATACCAGATTCAATTTCTTCATTGACTGGACTAGCAACCAGTGGGACCAAGTATGTCTCAATTTCAACTATATTGCATTTCTTTGTTTTTAGCGTGTGGTCTGTTCAGTTTTTTCTAACTCGACATCATATATTTAATTGTTCAGTCAGCTTTTAGTTAGATAGCAAATTGTTTAAGTTTTCATTGAGAAGGGACTGAAATGTCAAATATTCACGAAGACTCCTGGTCTTATATCGTTGTACTTTTCCCCAGAACTTCTCAGCTCATGCCCAAATTTAGCTATGATGAGATTGAGTTACCCTTCCCCAAAATAGTAGAGTGGACGAGCGTCTCTTTGGGGGGGGGGTCCATGTATGCTTGTGTGTGTGGGTAAATCATCCTGCCCATACCTAGCTGTTCTGTAAATCATTTTAAAACTCCCACAGAGTAGACCACTGTAGTCAAGTGTTCCATTCAAATGGTTCTCAGACTGAAGGTGATATTGAAAGCCAGTGTTTCTGTTCCCTAAACTGTCTTATGTCTCAGGTGCGTAGCACTGCAGGACGAGCGTGAGAGCTCACACATCACACCATGGCTCAATATGACCAGTGAGTCTATTCTCATGTTGCTGAACTCAATATGTACAGAATTTGGATAGTCCTTTTTAACAGTTACCCCTGGTTCTAAATAACACAACATGGGAAAGCTTTAGGAATTATATTATTCATTGCAATAATCATGTTAAACTTGGTCAAATTTGAAAGCTCAGCCACCATAACCATTCTACTGCAATGTTTCACTCTCAAATACTTTTCAGATGTCCTTGTTGCTCGATGTTGCTTAATGTTCTCTGTTCGTTTGCCTGTGTTAGACTGGAAGATAAACATTCGCTGGATATCCACGACAACCCCACAACCCCTGACAATATTGTAAAAGAGGAAGACAATACTGTGAGTAGCACGTCAATCTGCCACGGATGGTAACACCATCCCCCAAACAGATTAAAATAGCAGCCAACTAGGACGCTCATTAGTGTAATATATGTGAGGCTTTCCCGTCCCCTATTTATATTCTGTAGTTAGGTGACACTATGGGCTAAACCTAGAGCTTTTTTTTCATTGACCACATACTCGCCAGAAGTAAAATAATATTTTAAATGCTTGTTAAATGAAAAGCTACTTTTACTTTACTGATTTACCTCATTGATGCAAAAACATTTGCATGTTATAGAGAACGACCGTGTGGACTTGTCAATGACAGGAAAGTATTATTTTGACTAGACTGATTCTTACCTTTCCAAACAGTAGTCACTAGGGAGAAGGAAGTAAAGCTGTCTACCACTAGTAGTATTGAGACATAGCCACTCTCTCTGCAGGTATACTTCGTTTATGAGGAGGAGGTGGAAGTAGAGGAGAAGGAGCCCGAGCCTGAGCCCGTTGTTATATTGGTGAATGACAAACCACACAAGTTCAAAGACCACTACTGCAAGACACCCAAGTTCTGTGACGTCTGTGCTCGTATGATAGTCCGTAAGTTTAAAATTGACCAGGAGTCGCTCTTGTATTTATTAATATTATCTGTAAAGCTTAATCATACTGACTAGCTTCTTACTGTACATATTTTCAACCCTTCAGTCAACAACAAGTTTGCTCTGACGTGCAAAAACTGCAAGACCAACATCCACCACTCGTGCCAGTCCTATGTTGAGTATCAGAAGTGCTTTGGCAAAATTGTAAGACGTTTTCTATTCATAGTTTAGGTCATGATCTGTATAAAGTCAGATCACGATCAAGTTCATGTTGCATGTGGTTGCCAGAAACACATCAATTCCTCTACATATTCATATTGCTGTCTGTCCTATAGCCCCCAGGTTTCAGACGAGCATACAGTTCCCCTCTATACAGTAGTGACCAGACAGATGCAGGTAAGCCACTAACCATCTCAACAAGCTAAGGATTTCAACTTGTGTTCAACATATTTTGAACTGTGTGTTCCCTCTGCTGCGTTCTCCTGTCCAGCCCACTCCAACCGTAACGACCCTGTGTTTGACACCCTGCGGGTTGGGGTTGTCATGGCAAACAAGGAGCGCAAGAAGGGGTCTGAAGACAAGAAGAATGTGAGTGTGGCACACATTAGCCAAAAGAGAAATGAATGACGATAAGTCACAATAACGGTATCGTTAACTGACAGACATTTGCATAGGGAATATAAATTGTATGTTAACCATATTTTTCCCCCTCCAAGATGATGATGATGATGATGGAGGAAGAGGAATCACAACAACCCAAAGAAGACGAGCAGGCAGAAGGTATTGAAAGAGGATGAAGGATGTCCATATTGACACGTGATAATTCAAGTTGGTGCCGTCTATGGTTCCACTGCATCAACTGTACAAAAATATGGTGTATTTATTCATAACCACATAGTTTTATTTAAACAAATTGTGCCATGTGATTTGATATTGGAGCCCATCAAAGGGAATGGTAAACTAACTGAGCGGTTGTTAAGCAGCATTAAATAAAGGTTCAATAAAATAAAAAAAATTAAATGAAGAACACCTTCCTAATATTGAGTTGCACAGTTGTGTCAAGTTGGATGGATGTCCTTTGGGTGTTGGACCATTCCTGATACACACGGGAAACTGTTGAGCGTAAAAAAAATCTAGCAGTGTTGAACCGATGCGCCAGGCACCTACTACCACACCCTGTTCAAAGGCACTTAAATCTTTTGTCTTGCCCATTCACCCATGCATACCCAATCCATGTCTCAATTGTCTCAAGGCTTGAAAATCCTTCTTTAACCTGTCTCCTCCCCTTCATCTACACTGATTGAAGTAGATTTAACAAGTGACATCAATAAGGGATCATAACGTTCACCTGAATTCACCTGGTCAGTCTATGTCATGGAAAGAGCAGGTGTTCTTAATGTTTTGTGTATGTATGTCAACCTTTTCTCAGACAAAACAGAATGGCATACAGTACAGAACAAATAAAAAAAATCTTACACTGAGTGTCAAGGAGCTACATAAAATACTTGTAACACTGGGTCTAACGTTGAGGAGTTCACCATTGTTGTAATGAAACTCTACAAAGACCATGTGTGATGTGTTTGTAGGAAAACCCGAGGGGGATAAGAAGGGAGACAAGGCTGACAAAGCAGATGACAAGGTAAGGGGCTTTAACTGCCTGACATGCCCTGACGTCATGTATACACTAACCACGTCCACATCAACAATAACACCCTGTCTGGTACATCAATACAATTAGTAGACAAACATCGGTGTATGTATGCTACAGAAAAAGAAGGAGATGGGAAACATGGGAAATCAGTCCCATTACTACCTGGCTCTGTACCGCTTCAAGGCCATTGAGAAAGACGACCTTGATTTCCAGTGAGTTTACTAAAATATTTCCTTATATTTTATGAATGCCGTTTTATGGCCAATATTTCAGTCTCGTGAACATTTTTAATCCAATTTCATACAAATATACAAACCTTTGTGTGTCTTTCAGTCCTGGTGATCGAATCACTATAATTGATGACGCCAATGAAGAATGGTGGAGGGTAATGGTTCCTGGCAAAATGATCAAGCAAGCTGACAATGATCGAAACTAGCAATGGCTCTACTAACTCATTGACTGTAATTTATTGTCAACATCGTAAATAAGGCCTATTGTCTATTCTCAGGGGAAGATTGGTGAGAAGACAGGTTACCTCCCCACCAATTACATCATTAGAATAAAAACGGGGGAGAGGGTGTTCAAGGTGACACGGTCTGTCGTGGGAAACAGAGAGATGGGACAGATCACTCTGAAAAAAGACCAGGTAAGAAACAGATGTGTCGCTGTTTGTCAGACCTGAGTCGAATACTATCACATACTTGAAAGTACTGTAATTTAGGTGTGCTTTATGTTTCTATGAAAATAACGTGTTGAGTTTTTCTTTGTACAGGAAACTGATTTCAGCTTTATGATCATGAACAGTATGGATGGGTGTGTGCATGTGGACAGTGACTGTAATGACGGTTGCTACTGTGTGTGTGTGTGTGTGTGTGTGTGTGTGTGTGCGTGCGTGCGTGCGTGCGTGCGTGCGTGCGTGCGCATGCCTGGTCTTCTGCAACGATTACTGTACCTCTGTGGAGCCACAGCAACTTCCTCCACCCTCTTTGTGTTGTGTCGCAGATCGTGGTGAAGAAGGGAGAGGAGGTGAATGGCTACCTGAAGGTCAGCACCGGCCGCAAGCTGGGCTTCTTCCCCGCCGACCTGCTCCAGGAGATCTGAACCTTACCCGGATCACAACCACAACCATAGGACTTGGGTCACACCGTCACCAGGACCATAATCACACAATTCATCAAACCCAGTTTCAGTGAACACACGTGACCAGGCACAGCATTTTTATACTACCAATCTAGCACCACTATCGTTTTCCACCTGTAGGGGCCTAGGTCTGATCTGGTGAGTCTGTAAGCTGTTTGAAGGCTGCAAAGGTTCAGAGAGGGCAAGGTTATTGAGTGTAACCTAATACTGCAGCCTCCCCAGCCTGTTGAACTGGGTCAGCCGGCCATGCAATCCGAGCTGGATGGAGAAATGTGTTAGGTAAGACCGTAAATGTGTGTGTTGGGAATTTAAAACGTTAACATGTTTGTGTCATTTTAATGTGATTAAAACTGGACAACCTTAAACTAGATATTCAGCAAGGTTCAAAAGGCAATGGCTGTAACTGCTGTAAGTAGCTAGGATTTCTACATCATTTTTGTTATTCATTCAAACACATTTATATTTTGGAGCCTATTGCTTACTGTCACTGTAGTAGTTCCTTGTTTTTATACGCAGCTGAAATACTAGTGCTTTATTTTCCCCTTGATGTCAATGTTAAAGGGAGCTTGTTAAAGTGCATGTTGTATTTTTTTTGTTGCATGGGCCCGTCTTTTAAAATCATTGCCAAAACAATGTGCTGTGTATTTGAGGAATTTATATAGAGCAATAGCCTATGCTGACACACAGACCCACATGCTTTTGCCAGACTAACGTAGGCCTATCATTGATGCAAGATTGTAACATTACAGTACAGCCATTTGTAATTCATGTTCTATTGAAATACCAACAGTGCAGTACCAAGTGCAGGCTTATCCCATGTATTGTCTGTCATGATATGCATCCTTTCAAAACCTGTATAACTCTGTGATACCGTCATAGTAAACTTCAATGACTGACCATTGTGTAAACATGAAATCAATTCACAATTAGAAATAATGTACTTTCTTTTTTGTAGCAGTATTTTGCATTCACTGATTTGTGTGTGTCTACTATAATTCAGGACTCTTATGCCTAACCTAAACAAGTAGGCCTTATCAGTTCAGCTTTTGTCTACAAAATAGTCATAACAGGTACTCATGTCATGTATCTTGATCCAGTGATGGGGACCAGAGCCATATATTTGTTCTAAATACATGGCCCTGATGTTGACAACTAGTGATGTGCAGTTTGCGAACGATATTTATTTATGTCGTTATTTTTTTAACTACTCTTTTTTCTGACTCGAGAGACATTATTTGTTTTTTTTGAGTGACTCGTTAATTTTAGTCCTTCATTTGACTTTCTTCTTCTTCCTCGTCCTCTTCCCCTTCTTCTTTCTCTTCTTCTTCCACTTCTTCTACTTCTTCGGCATCATGTCATTCACACATTTTGTTTGTGAATGCCGCTAGCTACCTAAATTTGCACCAACAACTAACCCTACACTTATTTGTATAACACTCTAGTTTTTATCATGAAAAAATGCATGTAAAAACTGTCCAATTATGGAGAATGTCCTAGCTCCATATATGAAATTAAGGAAATGCGTATATGGAGCATGTCTACTCCTTATATCTAATAAAATGTCAGATATACACGCTCCTTTGTCCCATGCCCTCCTTCACACTTCTTACATCTCCAAATCTCCTTCCTATACACTGCTGCAATATGACCATAAGCTTGGCATCTGAAACACCTTAGTGGGTTCGGCACAAAAGCTCTCACTGGATAACTGACATACCATAACATGACTTTATCAGGCAAAGACTCTGCTTAAATGGACAGACACTGTCTTCTCAGTTTCACCACGCTCGCCACCATGTCTGCGTCGCACCAAACGGTTGGCGTCACAAACGCAGGGAATTTTCCATTTCAGTTGCTCCACCTCAACACTTAACGACACCCCAGTAATCACTCATTTCAAAGGCACCCTGCTCTGGAGAGCAAAGCAAGTCACAAGTCTTGTCACTAGTCATGTGACAAGAAGTGCCTGCTCCCTCTGGACTGAAGAAACACAGAAAATCCTCAGAAGTCCACTTCGAGCTACCTTCCCCAATTTAACAGTACCCAAATTATTTCCTACCCAGCCTGAGACTACATATAGATCAGCCAAAAGGCAGGGATCCACTTTGTTCAAAAATGTCGATCCCACTGTGCCCGAATCATCCTTTGCATGACCATCAGGGCGAAGCTTGGACAGAGGTCTTCACCACACCTGCCACAGCAGGAACGCAATTCATCCTCACTCTCGTCAGGTTAAATCTCTGAGCCATCAAAGCTAGCAGAATAAGGTTTGTACTCGATGCCATTCTTCCTCAACACAGGCCTAATCGCCCAACCTCACTAATGCTCTTGTGGCTGAATGGAAGCAAGTCCCTGCAGTAATGTTCCAACATCTAGTGGAAAGCCTTCCCAGAAGAGAGGAGGCTGTTATAGCAGCAAAGGGTGGACCAACTCCATTTTAATGCCCATCATTTTGGAATGAGATGTTCCACAAGCAGGTGTCCACATACATTTGGTCATGTAGTGTACAGTACATTCGGAAAGTATTCAGACCCCTTGACTTTTTCCACATTTTTGTTACGTTACAGCCTTATTCTAAGATTGATTAAATAGATTTTTCCCTCATCAATCTACACACAATACCCAATAACGACAAAGGAAAAACTAGATTTTATACATTTTTTCTATGACACTTGAAATTGAGCTCAGGTGCATCCTGTTTCCATTGATCATCCTTGAGATGTTTCTACAACTTGAATGGAGTCCACCTGTGGTAAATTATATTGATTGGACATGATTTGAAAAGGCACGCAGCTGTCTATATAAGATCCCACAGTAGACAGTGCATGTCAGAGCAAAAACCAAGCCATTAGGTCGAAGGAATTGTCCTTAGAGCTCAGAGACAGGATTGTGTTGAGGCACAGATCTGGGTAAGGGTACCAAATTGGGGGAGAAGGGACTTGGTCAGGGAGATGACCAGGAACCCAATGGTCACTCTGACAGAGCTCCAGAGTTCCTCTGTGGAGATGGGAGAGACTTCCAGAAGGAACACCATCTCTACAGCGCTCCACCAATCAGGCCTTTATGGAAGAGTGGCTAGACGGAAGCCACTCCTAAGTAAAAGGCACATGACAGCCCGCTTGGAGTTTGCCAAAAGGCACCTGAAGGACTTTCAGACCATGAGAAACAAGATCCTCTGGTCTGATGAAACCAAGATGGAAATCTTTGGCCTCAATACCATGCGTCAAGTCTGGAGGAAACCTGGCACCATCCCTACGATGAAGCATGGTGGTGGCAGCATCATGCTGTGGGGATGTTTTTCAGCGGCAGGGACTGGGAGACTAGTCAGGATCAAAGGAAAGATGAACAGAGAAAAGTAGAGAGATCCTTGTTGAAAACCTGCTCCAGAGCGTTCAGGACCTCAGACTGAGCAACAGGACAAGCACACAGCCAAGACAATGCAGGAGTGGCTTCAGGACAAGTCTCTGAATGTCCTTGAGTCGCACAGCCAGAACCCGGACTTGAACCCCATCGAACACTGGAGAGACCTGATAATAGCTCTGCAGCGACGCTCCCCATCAAACCTGACAGAGCTTGAGAGGATCTGCAGAGAAGAATGGGAGAAACACCCCAAATACAGGTTTGCCAAACTTGTAGCGTCATACCCAAGAAGAATTGAGGCTGTAATCACTACCAAAGGTTCTTCAACAAAGTACTGAGTAAAGGGTCTGAATACTTATGTAAATGTGATATTACGTTTTTTTTTTGTATACATTTGCAAAAATGTCAAAAAACTGTTTTTGCTTTGTCATTATTGGGTATTGTGTGTAGATTGACGAGGAAAAAAATATTTGATCAATTTTAGAATAACGCTGCATTGTAACAAAACTTTGAAAAAGTTAAGGGTCTGAATACTTTCCGAATGCACTGTAAATTTGTACTCCTTGTCCTAAATTAAAATGTTGAATAAGTAAATAGACTCTCAATATCTGCTGTAGTGTTGTCGATAGTGTTTCCCCAATTGATTATTGTTTGTTTACTCTTCTTCTTAGACGTAAAACCATGGACTGGCTATACGTTGATATGTTGCTGTGTCAATCATGGATAACAATGATGTAATTTTAACTCACACTGGAAGAAACATAATGCATGAATCATTTCAAAATCCTAAATGAGATTCCATTGATATCAGTGTGTTAAAAACAACACCGTTGGTTTGACCTGCTAGTTACTGCAGGCTGCAATGAGTCCTATGGTGATGGCTCGTTCGCGAACGAACGGCTCTTTTTGAACGGATATTTTTGGTGAACATGCTGTTTTTCTGCAGATAAGACATAAAGTAATTATCTAAAGAGGGTGAATCGTCACTGCAGAAACAAGAGAGAGCGCCTCAATCTGGTCCAGGCAGATTTATTTTCTTCATTCTTTTGCAGGCCATCAAATAATTTGACCAGGTAAACATTTATTTGAACGTGCATTTTACTATCTGACATAATGGTAGCCTACTTTTCGGGCATAACATTGGATATTTGCATTTTTGTTCATTGTTCTAGGTCGATTTCGAAGCATTTTGAACGAAGAACCGTTTGGGAGCCAAATGGTCTGTCTGGCTCTTTTACGTGAACTGAGCCAAATGAGCCGTCTCACAGAAAAGACCCCGAATGCCCGTCACTAGAGTCATACAGCAGGATTAATACACGCTCCTCGGGGTCAGCGGCTCCAGAGACGTGCTCCGACCACTATCTGTCTTGAGCAAAGAGAATAAAAATACATGTTTATCACTGATAATTGATCGCATGGTGCAAGGATGACTGCAATTAATTGATCATTGAATGTGATGGACACAGCTTTGTAGAACCAAAACATTCACAGCCTCTGCCAACAAACTCGAGAACGAATTGTCTGGGGGGCTGTTCGCGAACGACTGTGCGCATCAATCTCACCTCAGTCAAGCAATGTATTTCGTTCAAAATCTATACCCTTAGCAGTCACAGCTAAACCTCGTTTCAAATGTATCAAAAAATAATCTTATTTGTATGCCTATCAATCAACAAATCTACATTGTTTAAAGCACACGTGTACAAGTCTCAGTCTCAAATGACAGCTCCAATAAGCCCTATTTGGTAAACGACATGTGAACGGGAGGCTCGTAAAATCATGACTCTTTCGAGTTTTCAGTGCATCGTTCGCCGGTAGGGGTCCTGCGTGCTCTGGGCATTGCTGACTAAAGTGAACGAAATATTTGTATTTTGAACAAACGAACAGAAAAGATCAGAGTAAGTACAAATATTCCAACTTCCGGTCACTAGTTAAAACTTGATTAAGCAGACTACCTGTAGCTCTCTATGGCAAAAGCCTTTACATACACCACCTCACCAAACTTCCTCAGTATTTATTTCACAACAGTAGGAAGCCCAGCCGTGAGGCCGGGCATCAAAAAATTTGTTGATACTCATAATGTTCCTCCCCACGGAAATCTTTAGTAAAAGGCGAAAGATTTATGCGATCTGAAGAGAAACCAGAGTGTACTGCAGACTAAACGAACCGGCTCTCAACATCTTCAATTCATTACAAGTCCGGGTGACGTTTTTTATAACAATATCACCCAAACTGTAAAGTCGGCAAATCACAGTTTTATTACATTGAAATGAAAAGAATACCACATTCGTAGTGGAAATATTTTGCAATATTATTATTATATTTAAACATTTAGTAGCCTATAATTCCGCACGAAATGCATGCTGGGGATTATTACAACCACTTCCTATTTCAGCCACACCCGTTGCTGACAGGTGTATAAAATTGAGCACACAGCCATGCAATCTCCATAGACAAACATTGGCAGTAGAATGGCCTTACTGAAGAGCTAAGTGACTTTCAACTTGGCACCGTCATCGGATGCCACCTTTCCAACAAGTCAGTTCATCAAATTTCTGCCCTGCTAGAGCTGCCCCAGTCAACTGTCAGTTCTGTTATTGTGAAGTGGAAACATCTAGTGGTAACAACAGGTCAGACACGAAGCGGTAGGCCACACAAGCTCACAGAACGGGACCGCCGAGTGCTGAAGCGCGTAGCTCGTAAAAATGTTCTGTCCTCGGTTGCAACACTCACTTCCGAGGTCCAAACTGCCTCTGGAAGCAACGTCAGTGCAAGAACTGTTCATCACGAGCTTCATGAAATGGGTTTCCATGACCTAGCAGCCGCACAGAAGCCTAAGATCACCATGCACAATGCCAAGCGTCGGCTGGAGTGGTGTAAAGCTCATCGCCATTGGACTCTGGAGCACTGGAAATGCATTCTCTGGAGTGATGAATCACGCTTCACCATCTGGCTGTCCAACTGACAAATCTGGGTTTGGCGGATGCCAGGAGAACTCTACCTGCCCCAATGCATAGTGCCAACTGTAAAGTTTGGTGGAGGAGGAATAATGGTCTGGGGCTGTTTTTGATGGTCCGTCCTAGGCCACTTAGTTCCAGTGATGTTCCACCTTCCAGACAATTCTGTGCTTCCAACTTTGTGGCAACAGTTTGGGGAAGGCCCTTTCCTGTTTCAGCATGACAATGCCCCTGTGCACAAAGCGAGGTCCATACAGAAATGGTGTGTCGAGATCGGTGTGGAAGAACTTGACTGGCCTTCCCAGAGCCCTGACCTCAACCCCATCAAACACCTTTGGGATGAAATGCAACACAGACTGCGAGCCAGGCCTAATCGCCCAACCTCACTAATGCTCTTGTGGCTGAATGGAAGCAAGTCCCTGCAGTAATGTTCCAACATCTAGTGGAAAGCCTTCCCAGAAGAGAGGAGGCTGTTATAGCAGCAAAGGGTGGACCAACTCCATTTTAATGCCCATCATTTTGGAATGAGATGTTCCACAAGCAGGTGTCCACATACATTTGGTCATGTAGTGTACAGTACATTCGGAAAGTATTCAGACCCCTTGACTTTTTCCACATTTTTGTTACGTTACAGCCTTATTCTAAGATTGATTAAATAGATTTTTCCCTCATCAATCTACACACAATACCCAATAACGACAAAGGAAAAACTAGATTTTATACATTTTTTCTATGACACTTGAAATTGAGCTCAGGTGCATCCTGTTTCCATTGATCATCCTTGAGATGTTTCTACAACTTGAATGGAGTCCACCTGTGGTAAATTATATTGATTGGACATGATTTGAAAAGGCACGCAGCTGTCTATATAAGATCCCACAGTAGACAGTGCATGTCAGAGCAAAAACCAAGCCATTAGGTCGAAGGAATTGTCCGTAGAGCTCAGAGACAGGATTGTGTTGAGGCACAGATCTGGGCAAGGGTACCAAATTGGGGGAGAAGGGACTTGGTCAGGGAGATGACCAGGAACCCAATGGTCACTCTGACAGAGCTCCAGAGTTCCTCTGTGGAGATGGGAGAGCCTTCCAGAAGGAACACCATCTCTACAGCACTCCACCAATCAGGCCTTTATGGAAGAGTGGCTAGACGGAAGCCACTCCTAAGTAAAAGGCACATGACAGCCCGCTTGGAGTTTGCCAAAAGGCACCTGAAGGACTTTCAGACCATGAGAAACAAGATCCTCTGGTCTGATGAAACCAAGATGGAAATCTTTGGCCTCAATGCCAAGCGTCAAGTCTGGAGGAAACCTGGCACCATCCCTACGATGAAGCATGGTGGTGGCAGCATCATGCTGTGGGGATGTTTTTCAGCGGCAGGGACTGGGAGACTAGTCAGGATCAAAGGAAAGATGAACAGAGAAAAGTAGAGAGATCCTTGTTGAAAACCTGCTCCAGAGCGTTCAGGACCTCAGACTGAGCAACAGGACAAGCACACAGCCAAGACAATGCAGGAGTGGCTTCAGGACAAGTCTCTGAATGTCCTTGAGTCGCCCAGCCAGAACCCGGACTTGAACCCCATCGAACACTGGAGAGACCTGATAATAGCTCTGCAGCGACGCTCCCCATCAAACCTGACAGAGCTTGAGAGGATCTGCAGAGAAGAATGGGAGAAACACCCCAAATACAGGTTTGCCAAACTTGTAGCGTCATACCCAAGAAGACTTGAGGCTGTAATCGCTACCAAAGGTTCTTCAACAAAGTACTGAGTAAAGGGTCTGAATACTTATGTAAATGTGATATTTACGGGGGGGGGGTTTTGTATACATTTGCAAAAATTTCTAAAAACTGTTTTTGCTTTGTCATTATTGGGTATTGTGTGTAGATTGACGAGGAAAAAAATGTTTGATCAATTTTAGAATAACGCTGCATTGTAACAAAACTTTGAAAAAGTTAAGGGTCTGAATACTTTCCGAATGCACTGTAAATTTGTACTCCTTGTCCTAAATTAAAATGAAGAAAATGGACCAGATAGACTAAGTAAATAGACTCTCAATATCTGCTGTAGTGTTGTCGATAGTGTTTCCCCAATTGATTATTGTTTGTTTACTCTTCTTCTTAGACGTAAAACCATGGACTGGCTATACGTTGATATGTTGCTGTGTCAATCATGGATAACAATGATGTAATTTTAACTCACACTGGAAGAAACATAATGCATGAATCATTTCAAAATCCTAAATGAGATTCCATTGATATCAGTGTGTTAAAAACAACACCGTTGGTTTGACCTGCTAGTTACTGCAGGCTGCAATGAGTCCTATGGTGATGGCTCGTTCGCGAACGAACGGCTCTTTTTGAACGGATATTTTTGGTGAACATGCTGTTTTTCTGCAGATAAGACATAAAGTAATTATCTAAAGAGTGTGAATCGTCACTGCAGAAACAAGAGAGAGCGCCTCAATCTGGTCCAGGCAGATTTATTTTCTTCATTCTTTTGCAGGCCATCAAATAATTTGACCAGGTAAACATTTATTTGAACGTGCATTTTACTATCTGACATAATGGTAGCCTACTTTTCGGGCATAACATTGGATATTTGCATTTTTGTTCATTGTTCTAGGTCGATTTCGAAGCATTTTGAACGAAGAACCGTTTGGGAGCCAAATGGTCTGTCTGGCTCTTTTACGTGAACTGAGCCAAATGAGCCGTCTCACAGAAAAGACCCCGAATGCCCGTCACTAGAGTCATACAGCAGGATTAATACACGCTCCTCGGGGTCAGCGGCTCCAGAGACGTGCTCCGACCACTATCTGTCTTGAGCAAAGAGAATAAAAATACATGTTTATCACTGATAATTGATCGCATGGTGCAAGGATGACTGCAATTAATTGATCATTGAATGTGATGGACACAGCTTTGTAGAACCAAAACATTCACAGCCTCTGCCAACAAACTCGAGAACGAATTGTCTGGGGGGCTGTTCGCGAACGACTGTGCGCATCAATCTCACCTCAGTCAAGCAATGTATTTCGTTCAAAATCTATACCCTTAGCAGTCACAGCTAAACCTCGTTTCAAATGTATCAAAAAATAATCTTATTTGTATGCCTATCAATCAACAAATCTACATTGTTTAAAGCACACGTGTACAAGTCTCAGTCTCAAATGACAGCTCCAATAAGCCCTATTTGGTAAACGACATGTGAACGGGAGGCTCGTAAAATCATGACTCTTTCGAGTTTTCAGTGCATCGTTCGCCGGTAGGGGTCCTGCGTGCTCTGGGCATTGCTGACTAAAGTGAACGAAATATTTGTATTTTGAACAAACGAACAGAAAAGATCAGAGTAAATACAAATATTCCAACTTCCGGTCACTAGTTAAAACTTGATTAAGCAGACTACCTGTAGCTCTCTATGGCAAAAGCCTTTACATACACCACCTCACCAAACTTCCTCAGTATTTACTTCACAACAGTAGGAAGCCCAGCCGTGAGGCCGGGTATCAAAAAATTTGTTGATACTCATAATGTTCCTCCCCACGGAAATCTTTAGTAAAAGGCGAAAGATTTATGCGATCTGAAGAGAAACCAGAGTGTACTGTAGACTAAGCGAACAGGCTCTCAACATCTTCAATTCATTACAAGTCCCGGTAACGGTTTTTATAACAATATCACCCAAACTGTAAAGTCGGCAAATCACAGTTTTATTACATTGAAATGAAAAGAATACCACATTCGTAGTGGAAATATTTTGCAATATTATTATTATATTTAAACATTTAGTAGCCTATAATTCCGCACGAAATGCATGCTGGGGATTATTACAACCACTTCCTATTTCAGCCACACCCGTTGCTGACAGGTGTATAAAATTGAGCACACAGCCATGCAATCTCCATAGACAAACATTGGCAGTAGAATGGCCTTACTGAAGAGCTAAGTGACTTTCAACTTGGCACCGTCATCGGATGCCACCTTTCCAACAAGTCAGTTCATCAAATTTCTGCCCTGCTAGAGCTGCCCCAGTCAACTGTCAGTTCTGTTATTGTGAAGTGGAAACATCTAGTGGTAACAACAGGTCAGACACGAAGCGGTAGGCCACACAAGCTCACAGAACGGGACCGCCGAGTGCTGAAGCGCGTAGCTCGTAAAAATGTTCTGTCCTCGGTTGCAACACTCACTTCCGAGGTCCAAACTGCCTCTGGAAGCAACGTCAGTGCAAGAACTGTTCATCACGAGCTTCATGAAATGGGTTTCCATGACCTAGCAGCCGCACAGAAGCCTAAGATCACCATGCACAATGCCAAGCGTCGCCTGGAGTGGTGTAAAGCTCATCGCCATTGGACTCTGGAGCACTGGAAATGCATTCTCTGGAGTGATGAATCACGCTTCACCATCTGGCTGTCCAACTGACAAATCTGGGTATGGCGGATGCCAGGAGAACTCTACCTGCCCCAATGCATAGTGCCAACTGTAAAGTTTGGTGGAGGAGGAATAATGGTCTGGGGCTGTTTTTGATGGTCCGTCCTAGGCCACTTAGTTCCAGTGATGTTCCACCTTCCAGACAATTCTGTGCTTCCAACTTTGTGGCAACAGTTTGGGGAAGGCCCTTTCCTGTTTCAGCATGACAATGCCCCCGTGCACAAAGCGAGGTCCATACAGAAATGGTGTGTCGAGATCGGTGTGGAAGAACTTGACTGGCCTTCCCAGAGCCCTGACCTCAACCCCATCAAACACCTTTGGGATGAAATGCAACACAGACTGCGAGCCAGGCCTAATCGCCCAACCTCACTAATGCTCTTGTGGCTGAATGGAAGCAAGTCCCTGCAGTAATGTTCCAACATCTAGTGGAAAGCCTTCCCAGAAGAGAGGAGGCTGTTATAGCAGCAAAGGGTGGACCAACTCCATTTTAATGCCCATCATTTTGGAATGAGATGTTCCACAAGCAGGTGTCCACATACATTTGGTCATGTAGTGTACAGTACATTCGGAAAGTATTCAGACCCCTTGACTTTTTCCACATTTTTGTTACGTTACAGCCTTATTCTAAGATTGATTAAATAGATTTTTCCCTCATCAATCTACACACAATACCCAATAACGACAAAGGAAAAACTAGATTTTATACATTTTTTCTATGACACTTGAAATTGAGCTCAGGTGCATCCTGTTTCCATTGATCATCCTTGAGATGTTTCTACAACTTGAATGGAGTCCACCTGTGGTAAATTATATTGATTGGACATGATTTGAAAAGGCACGCAGCTGTCTATATAAGATCCCACAGTAGACAGTGCATGTCAGAGCAAAAACCAAGCCATTAGGTCGAAGGAATTGTCTGTAGAGCTCAGAGACAGGATTGTGTTGAGGCACAGATCTGGGCAAGGGTACCAAATTGGGGGAGAAGGGACTTGGTCAGGGAGATGACCAGGAACCCAATGGTCACTCTGACAGAGCTCCAGAGTTCCTCTGTGGAGATGGGAGAGCCTTCCAGAAGGAACACCATCTCTACAGCACTCCACCAATCAGGCCTTTATGGAAGAGTGGCTAGACGGAAGCCACTCCTAAGTAAAAGGCACATGACAGCCCGCTTGGAGTTTGCCAAAAGGCACCTGAAGGACTTTCAGACCATGAGAAACAAGATCCTCTGGTCTGATGAAACCAAGATGGAAATCTTTGGCCTCAATGCCAAGCGTCAAGTCTGGAGGAAACCTGGCACCATCCCTACGATGAAGCATGGTGGTGGCAGCATCATGCTGTGGGGATGTTTTTCAGCGGCAGGGACTGGGAGACTAGTCAGGATCAAAGGAAAGATGAACAGAGAAAAGTAGAGAGATCCTTGTTGAAAACCTGCTCCAGAGCGTTCAGGACCTCAGACTGAGCAACAGGACAAGCACACAGCCAAGACAATGCAGGAGTGGCTTCAGGACAAGTCTCTGAATGTCCTTGAGTCGCCCAGCCAGAACCCGGACTTGAACCCCATCGAACACTGGAGAGACCTGATAATAGCTCTGCAGCGACGCTCCCCATCAAACCTGACAGAGCTTGAGAGGATCTGCAGAGAAGAATGGGAGAAACACCCCAAATACAGGTTTGCCAAACTTGTAGCGTCATACCCAAGAAGACTTGAGGCTGTAATCGCTACCAAAGGTTCTTCAACAAAGTACTGAGTAAAGGGTCTGAATACTTATGTAAATGTGATATTTACGGGGGGGGTTTTTTGTATACATTTGCAAAAATTTCTAAAAACTGTTTTTGCTTTGTCATTATTGGGTATTGTGTGTAGATTGACGAGGAAAAAAATGTTTGATCAATTTTAGAATAACGCTGCATTGTAACAAAACTTTGAAAAAGTTAAGGGTCTGAATACTTTCCGAATGCACTGTAAATTTGTACTCCTTGTCCTAAATTAAAATGAAGAAAATGGACCAGATAGACTAAGTAAATAGACTCTCAATATCTGCTGTAGTGTTGTCGATAGTGTTTCCCCAATTGATTATTGTTTGTTTACTCTTCTTCTTAGACGTAAAACCATGGACTGGCTATACGTTGATATGTTGCTGTGTCAATCATGGATAACAATGATGTAATTTTAACTCACACTGGAAGAAACATAATGCATGAATCATTTCAAAATCCTAAATGAGATTCCATTGATATCAGTGTGTTAAAAACAACACCGTTGGTTTGACCTGCTAGTTACTGCAGGCTGCAATGAGTCCTATGGTGATGGCTCGTTCGCGAACGAACGGCTCTTTTTGAACGGATATTTTTGGTGAACATGCTGTTTTTCTGCAGATAAGACATAAAGTAATTATCTAAAGAGGGTGAATCGTCACTGCAGAAACAAGAGAGAGCGCCTCAATCTGGTCCAGGCAGATTTATTTTCTTCATTCTTTTGCAGGCCATCAAATAATTTGACCAGGTAAACATTTATTTGAACGTGCATTTTACTATCTGACATAATGGTAGCCTACTTTTCGGGCATAACATTGGATATTTGCATTTTTGTTCATTGTTCTAGGTCGATTTCGAAGCATTTTGAACGAAGAACCGTTTGGGAGCCAAATGGTCTGTCTGGCTCTTTTACGTGAACTGAGCCAAATGAGCCGTCTCACAGAAAAGACCCCGAATGCCCGTCACTAGAGTCATACAGCAGGATTAATACACGCTCCTCGGGGTCAGCGGCTCCAGAGACGTGCTCCGACCACTATCTGTCTTGAGCAAAGAGAATAAAAATACATGTTTATCACTGATAATTGATCGCATGGTGCAAGGATGACTGCAATTAATTGATCATTGAATGTGATGGACACAGCTTTGTAGAACCAAAACATTCACAGCCTCTGCCAACAAACTCGAGAACGAATTGTCTGGGGGGCTGTTCGCGAACGACTGTGCGCATCAATCTCACCTCAGTCAAGCAATGTATTTCGTTCAAAATCTATACCCTTAGCAGTCACAGCTAAACCTCGTTTCAAATGTATCAAAAAATAATCTTATTTGTATGCCTATCAATCAACAAATCTACATTGTTTAAAGCACACGTGTACAAGTCTCAGTCTCAAATGACAGCTCCAATAAGCCCTATTTGGTAAACGACATGTGAACGGGAGGCTCGTAAAATCATGACTCTTTCGAGTTTTCAGTGCATCGTTCGCCGGTAGGGGTCCTGCGTGCTCTGGGCATTGCTGACTAAAGTGAACGAAATATTTGTATTTTGAACAAACGAACAGAAAAGATCAGAGTAAATACAAATATTCCAACTTCCGGTCACTAGTTAAAACTTGATTAAGCAGACTACCTGTAGCTCTCTATGGCAAAAGCCTTTACATACACCACCTCACCAAACTTCCTCAGTATTTACTTCACAACAGTAGGAAGCCCAGCCGTGAGGCCGGGTATCAAAAAATTTGTTGATACTCATAATGTTCCTCCCCACGGAAATCTTTAGTAAAAGGCGAAAGATTTATGCGATCTGAAGAGAAACCAGAGTGTACTGTAGACTAAGCGAACAGGCTCTCAACATCTTCAATTCATTACAAGTCCCGGTAACGGTTTTTATAACAATATCACCCAAACTGTAAAGTCGGCAAATCACAGTTTTATTACATTGAAATGAAAAGAATACCACATTCGTAGTGGAAATATTTTGCAATATTATTATTATATTTAAACATTTAGTAGCCTATAATTCCGCACGAAATGCATGCTGGGGATTATTACAACCACTTCCTATTTCAGCCACACCCGTTGCTGACAGGTGTATAAAATTGAGCACACAGCCATGCAATCTCCATAGACAAACATTGGCAGTAGAATGGCCTTACTGAAGAGCTAAGTGACTTTCAACTTGGCACCGTCATCGGATGCCACCTTTCCAACAAGTCAGTTCATCAAATTTCTGCCCTGCTAGAGCTGCCCCAGTCAACTGTCAGTTCTGTTATTGTGAAGTGGAAACATCTAGTGGTAACAACAGGTCAGACACGAAGCGGTAGGCCACACAAGCTCACAGAACGGGACCGCCGAGTGCTGAAGCGCGTAGCTCGTAAAAATGTTCTGTCCTCGGTTGCAACACTCACTTCCGAGGTCCAAACTGCCTCTGGAAGCAACGTCAGTGCAAGAACTGTTCATCACGAGCTTCATGAAATGGGTTTCCATGACCTAGCAGCCGCACAGAAGCCTAAGATCACCATGCACAATGCCAAGCGTCGCCTGGAGTGGTGTAAAGCTCATCGCCATTGGACTCTGGAGCACTGGAAATGCATTCTCTGGAGTGATGAATCACGCTTCACCATCTGGCTGTCCAACTGACAAATCTGGGTATGGCGGATGCCAGGAGAACTCTACCTGCCCCAATGCATAGTGCCAACTGTAAAGTTTGGTGGAGGAGGAATAATGGTCTGGGGCTGTTTTTGATGGTCCGTCCTAGGCCACTTAGTTCCAGTGATGTTCCACCTTCCAGACAATTCTGTGCTTCCAACTTTGTGGCAACAGTTTGGGGAAGGCCCTTTCCTGTTTCAGCATGACAATGCCCCCTGTGCACAAAGCGAGGTCCATACAGAAATGGTGTGTCGAGATCGGTGTGGAAGAACTTGACTGGCCTTCCCAGAGCCCTGACCTCAACCCCATCAAACACCTTTGGGATGAAATGCAACACAGACTGCGAGCCAGGCCTAATCGCCCAACCTCACTAATGCTCTTGTGGCTGAATGGAAGCAAGTCCCTGCAGTAATGTTCCAACATCTAGTGGAAAGCCTTCCCAGAAGAGAGGAGGCTGTTATAGCAGCAAAGGGTGGACCAACTCCATTTTAATGCCCATCATTTTGGAATGAGATGTTCCACAAGCAGGTGTCCACATACATTTGGTCATGTAGTGTACAGTACATTCGGAAAGTATTCAGACCCCTTGACTTTTTCCACATTTTTGTTACGTTACAGCCTTATTCTAAGATTGATTAAATAGATTTTTCCCTCATCAATCTACACACAATACCCAATAACGACAAAGGAAAAACTAGATTTTATACATTTTTTCTATGACACTTGAAATTGAGCTCAGGTGCATCCTGTTTCCATTGATCATCCTTGAGATGTTTCTACAACTTGAATGGAGTCCACCTGTGGTAAATTATATTGATTGGACATGATTTGAAAAGGCACGCAGCTGTCTATATAAGATCCCACAGTAGACAGTGCATGTCAGAGCAAAAACCAAGCCATTAGGTCGAAGGAATTGTCCGTAGAGCTCAGAGACAGGATTGTGTTGAGGCACAGATCTGGGCAAGGGTACCAAATTGGGGGAGAAGGGACTTGGTCAGGGAGATGACCAGGAACCCAATGGTCACTCTGACAGAGCTCCAGAGTTCCTCTGTGGAGATGGGAGAGCCTTCCAGAAGGAACACCATCTCTACAGCACTCCACCAATCAGGCCTTTATGGAAGAGTGGCTAGACGGAAGCCACTCCTAAGTAAAAGGCACATGACAGCCCGCTTGGAGTTTGCCAAAAGGCACCTGAAGGACTTTCAGACCATGAGAAACAAGATCCTCTGGTCTGATGAAACCAAGATGGAAATCTTTGGCCTCAATGCCAAGCGTCAAGTCTGGAGGAAACCTGGCACCATCCCTACGATGAAGCATGGTGGTGGCAGCATCATGCTGTGGGGATGTTTTTCAGCGGCAGGGACTGGGAGACTAGTCAGGATCAAAGGAAAGATGAACAGAGAAAAGTAGAGAGATCCTTGTTGAAAACCTGCTCCAGAGCGTTCAGGACCTCAGACTGAGCAACAGGACAAGCACACAGCCAAGACAATGCAGGAGTGGCTTCAGGACAAGTCTCTGAATGTCCTTGAGTCGCCCAGCCAGAACCCGGACTTGAACCCCATCGAACACTGGAGAGACCTGATAATAGCTCTGCAGCGACGCTCCCCATCAAACCTGACAGAGCTTGAGAGGATCTGCAGAGAAGAATGGGAGAAACACCCCAAATACAGGTTTGCCAAACTTGTAGCGTCATACCCAAGAAGACTTGAGGCTGTAATCGCTACCAAAGGTTCTTCAACAAAGTACTGAGTAAAGGGTCTGAATACTTATGTAAATGTGATATTTACGGGGGGGGGTTTTTGTATACATTTGCAAAAATTTCTAAAAACTGTTTTTGCTTTGTCATTATTGGGTATTGTGTGTAGATTGACGAGGAAAAAAATGTTTGATCAATTTTAGAATAACGCTGCATTGTAACAAAACTTTGAAAAAGTTAAGGGTCTGAATACTTTCCGAATGCACTGTAAATTTGTACTCCTTGTCCTAAATTAAAATGAAGAAAATGGACCAGATAGACTAAGTAAATAGACTCTCAATATCTGCTGTAGTGTTGTCGATAGTGTTTCCCCAATTGATTATTGTTTGTTTACTCTTCTTCTTAGACGTAAAACCATGGACTGGCTATACGTTGATATGTTGCTGTGTCAATCATGGATAACAATGATGTAATTTTAACTCACACTGGAAGAAACATAATGCATGAATCATTTCAAAATCCTAAATGAGATTCCATTGATATCAGTGTGTTAAAAACAACACCGTTGGTTTGACCTGCTAGTTACTGCAGGCTGCAATGAGTCCTATGGTGATGGCTCGTTCGCGAACGAACGGCTCTTTTTGAACGGATATTTTTGGTGAACATGCTGTTTTTCTGCAGATAAGACATAAAGTAATTATCTAAAGAGGGGTAGATTTTTCCCTCATCAATCTACACGCAATACCCAATAACGACAAAGGAAAAACTAGATTTTATACATTTTTTCTATGACACTTGAAATTGAGCTCAGGTGCATCCTGTTTCCATTGATCATCCTTGAGATGTTTCTACAACTTGAATGGAGTCCACCTGTGGTAAATTATATTGATTGGACATGATTTGAAAAGGCACGCAGCTGTCTATATAAGATTCCACAGTAGACAGTGCATGTCAGAGCAAAAACCAAGCCATTAGGTCGAAGGAATTGTCCGTAGAGCTCAGAGACAGGATTGTGTTGAGGCACAGATCTGGGCAAGGGTACCAAATTGGGGGAGAAGGGACTTGGTCAGGGAGATGACCAGGAACCCAATGGTCACTCTGACAGAGCTCCAGAGTTCCTCTGTGGAGATGGGAGAGCCTTCCAGAAGGAACACCATCTCTACAGCACTCCACCAATCAGGCCTTTATGGAAGAGTGGCTAGACGGAAGCCACTCCTAAGTAAAAGGCACATGACAGCCCGCTTGGAGTTTGCCAAAAGGCACCTGAAGGACTTTCAGACCATGAGAAACAAGATCCTCTGGTCTGATGAAACCAAGATGGAAATCTTTGGCCTCAATGCCAAGCGTCAAGTCTGGAGGAAACCTGGCACCATCCCTACGATGAAGCATGGTGGTGGCAGCATCATGCTGTGGGGATGTTTTTCAGCGGCAGGGACTGGGAGACTAGTCAGGATCAAAGGAAAGATGAACAGAGAAAAGTAGAGAGATCCTTGTTGAAAACCTGCTCCAGAGCGTTCAGGACCTCAGACTGAGCAACAGGACAAGCACACAGCCAAGACAATGCAGGAGTGGCTTCAGGACAAGTCTCTGAATGTCCTTGAGTCGCCCAGCCAGAACCCGGACTTGAACCCCATCGAACACTGGAGAGACCTGATAATAGCTCTGCAGCGACGCTCCCCATCAAACCTGACAGAGCTTGAGAGGATCTGCAGAGAAGAATGGGAGAAACACCCCAAATACAGGTTTGCCAAACTTGTAGCGTCATACCCAAGAAGACTTGAGGCTGTAATCGCTACCAAAGGTTCTTCAACAAAGTACTGAGTAAAGGGTCTGAATACTTATGTAAATGTGATATTTACGGGGGGGGGTTTTTGTATACATTTGCAAAAATTTCTAAAAACTGTTTTTGCTTTGTCATTATTGGGTATTGTGTGTAGATTGACGAGGAAAAAAATGTTTGATCAATTTTAGAATAACGCTGCATTGTAACAAAACTTTGAAAAAGTTAAGGGTCTGAATACTTTCCGAATGCACTGTAAATTTGTACTCCTTGTCCTAAATTAAAATGAAGAAAATGGACCAGATAGACTAAGTAAATAGACTCTCAATATCTGCTGTAGTGTTGTCGATAGTGTTTCCCCAATTGATTATTGTTTGTTTACTCTTCTTCTTAGACGTAAAACCATGGACTGGCTATACGTTGATATGTTGCTGTGTCAATCATGGATAACAATGATGTAATTTTAACTCACACTGGAAGAAACATAATGCATGAATCATTTCAAAATCCTAAATGAGATTCCATTGATATCAGTGTGTTAAAAACAACACCGTTGGTTTGACCTGCTAGTTACTGCAGGCTGCAATGAGTCCTATGGTGATGGCTCGTTCGCGAACGAACGGCTCTTTTTGAACGGATATTTTTGGTGAACATGCTGTTTTTCTGCAGATAAGACATAAAGTAATTATCTAAAGAGGGGTAGATTTTTCCCTCATCAATCTACACGCAATACCCAATAACGACAAAGGAAAAACTAGATTTTATACATTTTTTCTATGACACTTGAAATTGAGCTCAGGTGCATCCTGTTTCCATTGATCATCCTTGAGATGTTTCTACAACTTGAATGGAGTCCACCTGTGGTAAATTATATTGATTGGACATGATTTGAAAAGGCACGCAGCTGTCTATATAAGATTCCACAGTAGACAGTGCATGTCAGAGCAAAAACCAAGCCATTAGGTCGAAGGAATTGTCCGTAGAGCTCAGAGACAGGATTGTGTTGAGGCACAGATCTGGGCAAGGGTACCAAATTGGGGGAGAAGGGACTTGGTCAGGGAGATGACCAGGAACCCAATGGTCACTCTGACAGAGCTCCAGAGTTCCTCTGTGGAGATGGGAGAGCCTTCCAGAAGGAACACCATCTCTACAGCACTCCACCAATCAGGCCTTTATGGAAGAGTGGCTAGACGGAAGCCACTCCTAAGTAAAAGGCACATGACAGCCCGCTTGGAGTTTGCCAAAAGGCACCTGAAGGACTTTCAGACCATGAGAAACAAGATCCTCTGGTCTGATGAAACCAAGATGGAAATCTTTGGCCTCAATGCCAAGCGTCAAGTCTGGAGGAAACCTGGCACCATCCCTACGATGAAGCATGGTGGTGGCAGCATCATGCTGTGGGGATGTTTTTCAGCGGCAGGGACTGGGAGACTAGTCAGGATCAAAGGAAAGATGAACAGAGAAAAGTAGAGAGATCCTTGTTGAAAACCTGCTCCAGAGCGTTCAGGACCTCAGACTGAGCAACAGGACAAGCACACAGCCAAGACAATGCAGGAGTGGCTTCAGGACAAGTCTCTGAATGTCCTTGAGTCGCCCAGCCAGAACCCGGACTTGAACCCCATCGAACACTGGAGAGACCTGATAATAGCTCTGCAGCGACGCTCCCCATCAAACCTGACAGAGCTTGAGAGGATCTGCAGAGAAGAATGGGAGAAACACCCCAAATACAGGTTTGCCAAACTTGTAGCGTCATACCCAAGAAGACTTGAGGCTGTAATCGCTACCAAAGGTTCTTCAACAAAGTACTGAGTAAAGGGTCTGAATACTTATGTAAATGTGATATTTACGGGGGGGGGGTTTTTTGTATACATTTGCAAAAATTTCTAAAAACTGTTTTTGCTTTGTCATTATTGGGTATTGTGTGTAGATTGACGAGGAAAAAAATGTTTGATCAATTTTAGAATAACGCTGCATTGTAACAAAACTTTGAAAAAGTTAAGGGTCTGAATACTTTCCGAATGCACTGTAAATTTGTACTCCTTGTCCTAAATTAAAATGAAGAAAATGGACCAGATAGACTAAGTAAATAGACTCTCAATATCTGCTGTAGTGTTGTCGATAGTGTTTCCCCAATTGATTATTGTTTGTTTACTCTTCTTCTTAGACGTAAAACCATGGACTGGCTATACGTTGATATGTTGCTGTGTCAATCATGGATAACAATGATGTAATTTTAACTCACACTGGAAGAAACATAATGCATGAATCATTTCAAAATCCTAAATGAGATTCCATTGATATCAGTGTGTTAAAAACAACACCGTTGGTTTGACCTGCTAGTTACTGCAGGCTGCAATGAGTCCTATGGTGATGGCTCGTTCGCGAACGAACGGCTCTTTTTGAACGGATATTTTTGGTGAACATGCTGTTTTTCTGCAGATAAGACATAAAGTAATTATCTAAAGAGGGTGAATCGTCACTGCAGAAACAAGAGAGAGCGCCTCAATCTGGTCCAGGCAGATTTATTTTCTTCATTCTTTTGCAGGCCATCAAATAATTTGACCAGGTAAACATTTATTTGAACGTGCATTTTACTATCTGACATAATGGTAGCCTACTTTTCGGGCATAACATTGGATATTTGCATTTTTGTTCATTGTTCTAGGTCGATTTCGAACGAAGAACCGTTTGGGAGCCAAATGGTCTTTTACGTGAACTGAGCCAAATGAGCCGTCTCACAGAAAAGACTCCGAATGCCCATCACTAGAGTCATACAGCAGGATTAATACACGCTCCTCGGGGTCAGCGGCTCCAGAGACGTGCTCCGACCACTATCTGTCTTGAGCAAAGAGAATAAAAATACATGTTTATCACTGATAATTGATCGCATGGTGCAAGGATGACTGCAATTAATTGATCATTGAATGTGATGGACACAGCTTTGTAGAACCAAAACATTCACAGCCTCTGCCAACAAACTCGAGAACGAATTGTCTGGGGGGCTGTTCGCGAACGACTGTGCGCATCAATCTCACCTCAGTCAAGCAATGTATTTCGTTCAAAATCTATACCCTTAGCAGTCACAGCTAAACCTCGTTTCAAATGTATCAAAAAATAATCTTATTTGTATGCCTATCAATCAACAAATCTACATTGTTTAAAGCACACGTGTACAAGTCTCAGTCTCAAATGACAGCTCCAATAAGCCCTATTTGGTAAACGACATGTGAACGGGAGGCTCGTAAAATCATGACTCTTTCGAGTTTTCAGTGCATCGTTCGCCGGTAGGGGTCCTGCGTGCTCTGGGCATTGCTGATTAAAGTGAACGAAATATTTGTATTTTGAACAAACGAACAGAAAAGATCAGAGTAAGTACAAATATTCCAACTTCCCGTCACTAGCTACAACTTGATTAAGCAGACTACCTGTAGCTCTCTATGGCAAAGCCACCTCACCAAACTTCCTTAGTATTTATTTCACAACAGTAGGAAGCCCAGCCGTGAGGCCGGGCGTCAAAAAATTTGTTGATACTCATAATGTTCCTCCCCACGGAAATCTTTAGTAAAAGGCGAAAGATTTATGCGATCTGAAGAGAAACCAGAGTGTACTGCAGACTGAACGAACCGGTTCTCACCACCTTCAATTCATTACAAGTCACGATAACGTTTTATATAACAATATCACCCAAATTGTAATGTCGGCAAATCACAGTTTTATTACATTGAAATAAAAAGAATACCACATTCGTAGTGGAAACATTTTGCAGTATTACTATTATATTTAAATATTTAGTAGCCTATAACTCCGCACGAAATGCATGCTGGGGATTATTACAACCACTTCCTAATTTCTCAATCTATATATAGAGATAGTGCCAAATGCCATACACCACTACTTTTATTTAATCGAATTATACCTGGGGAATAATGTTATAGCTATTAGTAAAAGGCATAGTCCAAAAGGAAACAAAATTAATTGAAATGTCTTACGTCTGTATTCAACTGATCCACCGTGCAACACACTCACACGCATGCGTAGTACAGCTAACATCTCTGCCACATCCCCATAGTGCAGTCCTCAAACAAAGCCTACGTTTTCTAAACTCTGTGTTGACATCTTCGTTAGGTCTGGACTCTAAGCATTTGTGTATAATGCGTCATTATGTGTATAGTAATTTACGCAACTGCAACATGCAAAATCGATTAGCTCCACTCTTTTGATATAATAAAAAAAATCCTAGCGACATTCTGTGGTCATACTAAGTACTACACACCATGATAGCCTATGAAACCCACTGCGTGCAGGGTGGTCGTGGACTGGCCTGAACCATTTATATAGTAGATGGGCTTGCCACTTTGACACTGATGCTATCATAAGTACATTGAACCATCAAATTATGTGAATCTTGGGTGTCCTTAAAAATAGGCCCGTGGACCGTGACAGTGTGAATGATAATGGACAAGTTAAGACGAAAGCCCATGGGCCTAATGGGGCTCCCTCTCAGGGCCCTCGCGGTTAATTATTAGGGGCCTAGCTACAAGTGAAACACGAATACACCAATGCAGTCATTTGAGTCCTATCACTTACAAGGAACACATTTGTGGATTTTCCACCATTATGAATTTTGTGAAAAACTCTTAAAACTCTAGGCTACTGTTCTGGCACGATTTGCAAGAAATTTGATATGTGGCATGTATGGACAAAGGTATCTCAACGCAATACTTTCCAGGCGAGTAACTAAAACAACATTTTGACCAATAAACATTCACGTGGGCGTGTCTGGCACATAAATGCATATAAATCAGTCAAGGATATTTGTTTTGTAACAACATTTGGTACACATGTTGCAAACACTGTCAAGACTCAACATATGCAAGGACTTTCATATCGACCACAAGGTGGCCCTATAATGGGCACATGTTTATATTGTTTGATCTGTTTGGCTCAGAGTGATGGAATTTGGCACATATGCTCAGGGATATGAGTCTAACTAACCCACGCGATATCTCAGACACCACTGGCCCGATTTAGACGAATCTTTGGTGAATGATGCATCTTGCCAATAGAGATCCATCATTTACAAAATTACACTGATTGGCCCAAAGAGGGGCGCTACATTATTCGTGGGGGACAACATGTTTACTGTTGCCTTGTTTAATTGTTGTTGGTTTGCTAATTAGAAGTAGTAGCAGCTCTAGCTGTAGGCCTACAAGCCTAACATGTTGTTTTTCCGCTTTAGGCCTTCATGTTTAAAAACCATAGTAAGTGGAAGGAGCTATGTACCCGGATTTCGTGACTTTAGGTCAATCAGGGTTAGGGGTGTGACCTTTCAAAGTTATAATTTTCAATAAATAAAAAGTTTTTACCCCTTTTCCTCCCCAATTTCATGGTACTTACAGTCTTGTCTCATCGCTGCAACTGCCGTACGGACTCAGGAGAGGCAAAGGTCGAGAGCCCTGCGTCCTCCGAAACACAACCCAACCAACACGCACTGCTTCTTGACACAATGCCCACTTAACCTGGAAGCCAGCCGCACCAATGTTTTTATTTATTAATTATTATTTATTTTTTATTATTAACAGTAACATGCAAAACATAAACATAACAGCCAGAGGGATTCCACAAATATATATATTTTTTTTTTATAAAAAAAACTAATCCACATTATATCAATTCAAATACAGACATGTAGCGAATAATTTTGTTTACATTTTGTTTTGTATACGTTTTAATTACTCTAAATAGTTTTCCAAATCAGATAAAAAAAATTAAGGGGATTTTTCTTCATAAATTTAGATTTGTGTATGAACATTTTTCCTAATAAAATAAAGAGATTTATGACATATTCACGTTCAATTGTGGAATCAGTGTAGTACAATAATATGTCAAACTTAGAAATGTCAATGGTTGTATGCAATTTGAGGCCAAGATATAGTTTTACATCAGTTCAGAACATTTCACTATATAAATAATGACAGAATAAGTGTTCAATAGATTCAGTTTCTAGTTCACAAAAACTGCATTCACCGGTAACATCAGGTATATATTTAGAAATCAAGCTATTACACGGATAGAATCTATGGATAATCTTAAAGGAGATCTCCTTTACTTTATTGGTCACCATACATTTGTGTGGAGTGAGCCAAGCATGGTGCCAGTTTACATCAAACGATGAAGCCCAACAAAATATCGCAGAGGGAATAGACTTCCTGTAGAAAATATCCCTTAATAAATTATTGTTGAATTTCGTATCTAGTATTCACCTGGATATCGCTTACAATCAGAGATATTCCAAAATATGCATTATTCTGAAGTAAAGTTTTTATCCCACTAGGTATAGCTTTAATAACAGTGTCATATTCCTTGTTTGAAACCTCAAAGTTGTATCTTTCCATAAATTCTCTCCGTGTAAATAGATTCCCACTAATATTAACTAATTAGCTGACAAGGACAATGTTTTTCGGGAACCATTTATAGGTAAATAACATCTTGTTTCTTTGTAATATCGACCCATTGTTCCATATAAAACATTTATGAGGTGAAAAGTTGTGTTTACACAACAAAGCCCAGCACATTAAAACCTGCTTGTGAAAAGCCGCCAGTTTCACAGGAAGTTTACCCACAATATGTGGACATTGTAGTAAAAAATGAAGCCCTCCGAACTTCTTAAAAACAAAATGAGGTATAATATTCCAGAAACTATGAGGATTTTTTATGTACCTTTAAATCCAGTTGACCTTTGATATCTGATTGAAGAGAGTGAAGTCTAAGACATTTAGACCGCCATCACAAACCCTGTTGGTGATAACATCTCTATTTATCTTATGTGGCTTGTTTTTCAATATGACGTTGTACAATAGCCTATCTAAGGTACAGCAAGTGGATTTGGGAATGTCAATAGATGAAAAAAGATAGGATGCACGAGATAGCCCCTCAGCTTTGGATAAAAGCACCCTTTCTTGAAGACTTAAATCCCTCCCTAACCATGATGAGAATTATTTTTGACAGATTCAGTTACAGGGTTCAAATTAAGATCATTCACAGCCTTAAGATTTTTGGTGATCTTTACACCGAGGTAGGTTACAGTATCTTTTTCAGAGATGTTACAATCTGCTGGATTGACAGCTCCTTTCAAAACAAACATCTCACATTTGGAAAGATTTAATGCCAAACCTGAGATTTTGGAGAACTGCTTCACGATATCCAATGCTAATCTAGCTTGTGACACATTTTTCAAAAAAAGTGACGTGTCATCCGCCAGTTGGGATATCTTGATCTCTCTGGCCTGGAATGTAATGCCTTCAAATCGACTTTTATGAACTAATGAGCATAAAATTTGAGATACTAACAAAAATAAAAAAGGTGAAATTGGACAGCCTTGTCGTATTCCTTTGTAAATATTAAACCTTGAGGATGTTCCATGACAGAGTTTGATACAGCTATTGCCACCACTATACAGAGTTCTAATAGCATCAACAACAAAAAATGCTTAAAAATGCTTAAGACAATCAAAGATAAAATTGTGACTTACTGTATCAAATGCTTTCTGAAAATCAAAAAATAGGATAACATGGAAGTCATCCAATAGATCACAATACTCAACCAAGTCTAACACCAGCCTCAGATTATTAGATATATGGCTCCCTTTCATAAACCCTGATTGACATTCATCAATCAGATCATTCAGACAGGAGGGCGACTCTGGCAGCTCCGGACAGGAGGGAGACTCTGGCTGCTCCGGACACGAGGGAGACTCTGGCTGCTCCGGACACGAGGGAGACTCTGGCTGCTCCGGACACGAGGGAGACTCTGGCTGCTCCGGACACGAGGGAGACTCTGGCTGCTCCGGACACGAGGGAGACTCTGGCTGCTCCGGACACGAGGGAGACTCTGGCTGCTCCGGACACGAGGGAGACTCTGGCTGCTCCGGACACGAGGGAGACTCTGGCTGCTCCGGACACGAGGGAGACTCTGGCTGCTCCGGACTGAAGCCCGTCGCTGGAGGCTCCGGACTAGAGGGCGTCGCTGGAGGCTCCGGACTAGAGGGCGTTGCTGGAGGCTCCTGACTAGAGGGCGTCGCTGGAGGCACCTGACTAGAGGGCGTCGCTAGAGGCTCCGGACTGACGGCCTTCGTTGGAGGCCTCTAGCCATAACTAATCATCAGGCTTAGAATATTTGAATCAGCTGTGTAGTGCTGAGGCAAAAAACTAAACGTGCACCCAGGAGGGGGGGCCCAGGATCGAGTTTGGGAAACTCTGCTCTAGAGCAACTCCGGTGCTTGAGTACCCCCAACAGCACACATTGTTGTTGTAGCCCCGGACAAGCACACCTTGTACTCGAAGACCGGAGTACAAGAGAGGATGATGAAAAGGAGGTAGGAGGAGAAGGAGGATGTGGAGAGAAGAATAGCTAACAGGCAGGACCAGGCTGAAGCTAGTGGTCGCTTTTGAGGTTTCCCCAAGTGGTCACACCCAGAGGAGAGTTCAGTAGAGCAGAGGTGAGTAGGGTAGAACAGAGCAGAGGCATTTAGAGTACAGCAGAGTAGAGTAGAGCAGAAAAGGTAGAGCAGAGGAGTGTACGTTTATTTGTGCAGACAAATGTCTGCCCTGGATGAAGACGCAGCACCATCTCCTTGACTTTTTCTCTTCTCCTGTCTTCTCACGCATGGTCAAGAGCCATGCGTCCTCCGAAACACGGCCCTGCCAAGCCGCATTGCTTCTTGACACACTGCTCGCTTAACCCGTAAGCCAGCCGCACCAATGTGTCAGAGGAAACACCGTCCAACTGGCGACCGTGTCAGCATGCACGTGCCCGGCCCGCCACTGGACTCGCTAGAGCATGATGGGTCAAGGACATCCCGGCCGGCCAAACCCTCCCCTAACCCGGACGACGCTGGGCCAATTATGCGCCGCCTCATGGGTCTCCCGGTTGCGGCTGGCTACGACACAGCCCGGGATCAAACCCGGGTCTGTAGTGATGCCTCAAGCACTGCGATGCAGTGCTTTAGACCGGTGCGCCACTCAAGAGGCCCACGTTTGCTATTTCTTGTCATGAAAACATAGATGCGATTTTTACTTCTGTTGCAATCCACAAACAAGCTTCATTCCTTGCAGCTTGGTTACGGTAGCAGTCAGGCTCTCCACCATCTTGTCTTGTGAAACTCTATGCCACAGATAGAACAATGAGACAGATATTTCACTGGATGTATAAATGTGAAGCATCCACTTGGCGTTTCCACTCACTACCAAATATAGTGGCCGGCAGTGGGAGAAGATGGAATGATGGATTTTGGCTGACATTCCTCAATGAAATATTTGTCCTCAATAAAGTTTTCTGTTCCCAAAACTAGAATTTGTTACAAACAGAGTGGACTAAGTTTATTAGACTTTACCCTTTGCTAAAGTTTCCAAAAATGGCTTTGTTTAGGAGTGCAAGGGCAAATTGAGTTATTGCACATGCACATTTCACAGAGTAGGTGTTCTCTAAAGGAAATATGAAAATACCTGCTAGAGTGACAATAGGATCTCGCTAGCTCGTGCTTGGCTCTGCCCCTTCCTTGCTTGTTCTGCCCACTATGACAAAAGAAATTCCCATTGGAAACGACAGAATGTGGTCTATCTTGGGTTTGTGATACACATCTTTGCCTATGCTTTCCGTCCAGTTAGCGGAATGAGATTGTGTGAAGATGACATACGGCGTCATGAAATACATGATGCTGCTCCAGTTTCAACTGTTCTGCCTGCGGCTATGGAACCCTGACCTGTTCACCGGACATGCTACCTGTGCCAGACCTGCTGTTTTCAACTCTCTATAGACCGCAGGAGCGGTAGAGATACTCTTAATGATCGGCTATGAAAAGCCAACTGACATTTACTCCTGAGGTGCTGACTTGCTGCACCCTCGACAACTACTGTGATTATTATTATTTGACCATGCTGGTCATTTATGAACATTTGAACATCTTGGCCATGTTCTGTTATAGTCTCCACGCGGCACAGCCAGAAGAGGACTGGACACCCCTCGTAGCCTGGTTCCTCTCTAGGTTTCTTCCTAGGTTTTGGCCTTTCTAGGGAGTTTTTCCTAGCCACCGTGCTTCTACACCTGCATTGCTTGCTGTTTGGGGTTTTTGGCTGGGTTTCTGTACAGCACTTTGAGATATCAGCGGATATAAGAAGGGCTATATAAATAAATTTGATTTGATTTGATGATTTGATCACAATGTGTACGGGCAACCGTCCAGTAGCGGAACGAGATTGCATAAAGATGCCGTACGGCATAATGAAATACGTCACGATGTGTACGAGGCATGAGATTAATTTCAAGTGCAACGTTAGTAACGGTGGTTTGGAGAAACAGCTCAGAGGTTTAATGATGCTCCTACAGAGGTTCTAACGATTAATTTTAGCCTTAGACTGCTTTTGGGAAACCGGGCCCTGATCTGGTAAAAGTAGGACATATAAAAACACATTGTAAATCTTGCAAAAACAAATGTTGCAAATAAATGTCTATTTACTGTCCTGCTACACCAGATGAAAAGTTACAGTTAACAGGTAAAAAACGGTTTTCTAAACTCCCTAGTGTAGGTGCTAGCTTGTTAGACTATCATATACATTTAAAACCTGAACTTTAAACACGTGGTAAAAAAAAAAGACAAGAGAGCAATGTAGAAATTAAATGATCTCTCTGCCTCATCAGGCTATTTCCACACACCATCACACACATATGACTATAGTGAGCAGCAACCAAAATGGCTACAGAAACTACATCCACACATACTGGCACTATATGCCTCCTGTCTTTATATTCAACTGGGAGAGAGTTCTTATCATTGTGTCATCCTCCCTGTGGCAGAACCAGGGGCAGAAGTCACCTCCCTGGGGATGAGTTCTAACGGGCCAGGAGGTTTGGTGACAGATAGACAGTAGCAGAACAACTCTTCATTCTGTCAGATTTTCTCTTGAATTTATGACCAGTGTGATGAGAGGGTCTTTATGATTTCAATGGTCTCACATTCTGCCTACAGTTATATAGCCTACATGGAGTATCATTCGCCTCAAAATGTGTATTCTTTGACCATGGTCTATTTTTACCATGGTCAAATTCAAAAGAAAGTCCGATACAATGCAAATTCTGCAGGGTAGGTGGTTAGTGAAATTATGCACATATACACAGTTGTTCTAATTTGCTCTCATTGTACAAATGATGAGAAGCAAACAGACGTGTGAATGTATGACACAGAGAGAAAGAGAGCGAGTGTGCGAGGGAGAGCTAGAGAGCACAAATGAAATCACAGGGGCTGTCTAATATCATCAGTAAGGTGAATCTCTCAAACACTTTTTTATCTTTCCCCCCCCAGTTTGTCCTGTTTTCACAGAGCCATGGATCTCACGGCAGAGTGTCATTGAAGCCACTAACAACATTTTTTGTTACTTTTTAATCAGTCTGAAGTATTTTAAGTTTTCTTCCAAGTGAATTGCTCTCAGACTTTGATTGCCACGGTGTCCAGATTTGTTCGACATAAGACATTCAGGGACGAGATGAGGATACTATTCATCAGCTTTGCCATCTTCTGTCTGTGGCTTCTACCAACGGTAAGCTACAGTATTTGACAGTATTTTCACATGAGGATTGGCAATAATTTTCAGATAAACGGCTACTAAATGCTATACAGAGAGTTTAAGTAAACGTGGCTTTTGTAAAATCTCAAAAGTGTTTTGTCTTTGTGCCTGTTCATGCCTTCTTCATTTTGTGTATTCACATGCAGAGAAAAATCTGTGATTGTGGTGCGGATTTGAGGGAGAGTGAAAGCATAACTATAAATAAAATATTAAATTCCCATTATATAACAAATCCATCCCTGGGGCAAGAAAACAACAGGATCATATTGATTATCTGAATAATTATTCTGCTGAACATAGAGGGAGCATTTCAGTCCTCACACTACCACAAAGCCATAGGCTACAGATGGAAATCAATGATAAGACATTCTCTGTCTCTATGGTAGAGGTTGATAGTTAGGAGGTTGTATGCTATGCAGAGATATGTTGATGGTGATAACATAGAATAATGGCTATGGGTACACTGTAAAGGGGTTACCGTGAATTGTAAAGTAGCCTACAGGCAGCTCGTGGCAAGAAAATTTTGTATTTCATATTACAGTACACTTCCTGTAATATAAATATGGTACCAAAGCATGTACTGTGTAATGACACACAGTACACAACTGTAAAATGGACTATTATACTGTCAATTTTAGTTTGTAAACAATTCCGACAACAAGCTATCAATTCAAATTAGGCAAACCAAATGGTCATCCAATCAAACAAAAACAAAAAAACTGAAGCAATCAATCAATCAAAAAGGAATCAGAAAAAATCTGTCTGTCAGTCAGTCCACAATGTGTCTGTGTCTTTTTGTTGGGGGTTGGGGGGGGTGGTCTGGGCTGGCAGTTGCTGAAAGCGGGTGACAGTTGTGCTAGGTCGGTGCGGTGTACAGGGTTGTTGCTGGATGTGGCTGGGACCGGGGAAACCTGGGTGGGTACTGGTGTTGGGGCCAGGACTGGAAGTCATGCTGGGACCGGGACTGGAGGATTGGTGCTGGGGACTGGGAAAAACAGGTTTAAAACATGCTGCCACTCAAATCTGTCCCCGACTGTATACATGTTAAATTGACGGGGAATATAACTAGTGATAGGTCGTTCGCGAACGAGTCGGGTCTAAGAGCCGGCTCTTGTAGGTGAACGTTGGGAGCCGGCTCGCATATCAGAAGAGCTGAATATATTTATAAAAATATTAAAAATTAAGATATGAATAACCAAAAGATTTAAATGAATAGAATTAACTAATTCAAAGAATGAAAAAATAAATAAAATAATATCGGCCTAAATGCTGAAGCGCACACACATTTGTTCTGACTGTCTGCTCAGACTAACAGCCTCACCTGTTGTTCCTGTCAATCAGACATGCAGTGTCAACCAATGAACCAAAGATGCGTGAGGGAGGGCCGAGCCAACTCACTCACAGTCACACACTTAGCAGCCGAGGAGAGAGAGGAAGGACAGCTGTGAAAACAACAGCTGGAAAATGAGTCAGATGCACAGTAGCATTTGGATGCATTTTAATAATGTAGACAATGTTAGAGCACAGTGTAGAATTTGCCAAAACTAAATCTCATATAAAGCCGGTTCTACTCACACCCTACACCTCCATATGTGAACTGTGCACCCAACTGTAAAGCTAGATGTAGCGGAGCTTCGAGAAACTAGCGGGCCTGCTAGTGATAGTGGTGGAGCCAGCACCTCCACACGTGGAGATGTATCCACTCAGTCAAGTAGGCCTACTCCGCCACCCACAGCAACGCAGTCTTCTATGGACCAGTTTATGCCAAAGTCTATGTCTGTAGCAAAACAAGGTCAAATTGATATTGCATTGGCTAAAATGATTGCCACCGATTTCCAGCCATTTTCGATCGTGGATGACATAGGTTTTAGAAATTATAGCAATAGTCTAAATCCATTTTACACAATTCCAAGCAGGAAAACCCTTTCAAAATCACGTATTCCACAACTGTACGAGAGCACACAGGCTTCAGTGCGGGAAAGAGACCAAAAAGCTACTGCAGTTTGCCTTACCACTGACTGCTGGACATCAAGGGTAACCACTTCTTACATGTCGGTTACATGTCACTTCATTGAAGATTTTTCGATGTCTAGCTGTCTTCTGGACTGCTTTGAGTTCAGCGACAGACACACCTCAGAGAACTTGGCAGTGGAACTGTTGAGAGTGGCCAGGGAATGGCAAGTAGATGGAAAAGTGGTCTGTTGTGTTAGCGACAATGCAGCTAACATAACCAAAGTCATGAACATTTTAAAATGGACCCATCATCCATGTCTTGCCCACACAATCAACCTGATTGTAAGAGATGCTCTGAAGGTGATGAAGCCCACTGTGGACAAAGTGAAAGCAGCTGTGGAACATTTCCACAGGAGCACAGTAGGTGCCGATAAACGAAAGTCTACACAACGCCAGATGGGGATGCCTGAGCTGAGTCCTAAACAAGACTGCACTACAAGGTGGAATTCAACATTTTATATGTTGAAGCGGTTTCTTGAGTCAAAGGATGCCATCATCTCTACCCTGGCCATTGTCAATGTACCTGTTGATGCTCTGACCCAAGAGGAATGGGAGGTGGTGGAGGAGGTGTGCAGAGTCCTGGAACCCTTTGAGCAGGTCACTGTGGAGATCAGTGGAGAGAGGTACAGTAAGCAGTTATTACTACATCATTATTTAATCCAGTATTATATATGTATATGAGCAGTAGATGAGAATGTAGTATCAGTAGACAAAACATGAGCCTGAACTAATAAGTTACTGTTCTCTCTTTTCAGCTATGTGACAGCCTCAAAAATTATACTCCTATGTAAGGGTCTGCAGCGAATCACAGCCAGCCGCCAGAGAGAAGCAAATGTGACAGAGTTGATGGACACCCCTATGTTCATCAATGGACAGAAAGTTCCACAGAATGGAATATAATCACGTGCTATCAGAAACCGCTGTACTTGACCCCAGGTTTAAGAAGTTAGCCTTCTGTGATGCCAGAGCGATTGATGAGGCTCTTCAAAGAATAACCTCAGCAGCAGGGAGGGACAGCCCCAGCAGTCAGCTGGCTCAGGCACCAGGGCAACAGGAAGAAGAGGGAGCAGATGGAGCAGAAGCACCAGCAGTAGTGCCACAAACGTCTGCTGTTTGGATGCTGTTGACGGGAGAGCAACTGGGGATGCAGCACGAAGGAATCCCTCAGCAGATGCCATAATGGAGGTCCGATCCTATTTGGAGGAGCCCTTCAAAACTAGATACGAGTTAAATTGCTACAGCACTCTCACTCATGGGAGCAACAAAGATAGCCTATTACAAGGCACGCCTCAAAATATGTTATTGGGCCAAAAACAACAACAACCATGCACCCACTAGTGGTCAAAAGGTTTATGGCGCTCCAAAAATATGGTAAGGTACTGTAAACTGTGGGGTGGAATTACAGCACCATTCGAAATACAGCAATCTTTCCCTACCGACAACATTTTCCCACAATGCACCATAATATTCAGTATGCTGCAGTAAAACGTTTGAGTATTTTACTGTTGAAAATACAACAAAAAAATTACAGTAAAAGTTACAGTTTTCCATTACAGTATAGAACTTCCTCAAAGTTAATTTCTCTTTATCTAAGTTATGATCTTATATTCAACATACCCCAGAAGACTCTGGTTCCCTCAAACTATCTCATGGTGATAAATAATTCCAAATGCTATTTGTGTCTATGCAGTTGTAAGGTCTGAAGATGTTCACTTACGTAACAGCATTAATTAGTCCTCCTGATGATAGCAATAAAGACACTGTTACCCACATTTAGCAAATTCATGATTTGTTATCAATGCACTGGCTGAATAAGGTATTAATTTAAAATATCAAAAGTTGAAGAACACAAACTCTTATTGGGATCATTAGACAGACGGAATTTACGCAATCTACAGTCTCCATATTAATGCTATATTAATCACTTTTTTTTTATTCATGTACCAATAATAACTAGAAATGTTATCATTTAATTGGCCTCTTCGGTCGCAAATTAACTCCATGTGTCGTTACAGTATACTTCATCCTGAGGGTTGACAGCTGTGCCGGGTTAAACTGATCATTTGCTCAGCAAACACAATCTGGAGAAACATTGTTCATTGTTCACAGTAGAGTTGGTGTAACTCGGTTATGGCGCAACTCAGGTTGAGCGCTTTCCTCGGGGGGGTGGGGGGGGGGGGCTCAGCATGAACCACAGTGAGCCTTAACAACATTTTGATGACCTATACATTTACCAAAAACAGCCTCTATTTTCTTTCCTCCAGCACCATTCTCATACATGACGATCATGTGAGTACACTAATGATTGTTGCCCATGGAGTGGTGTGTAACACGTGCACCATCTTTCACTGCCATCCCCATTACCATGAGCTGAGGTTATCCATGTAAGATTGTATTCTAACCCAGCCATGGCCAGACATACAGACAACCGGACACAGAGCCATGGACATGACTGTCAGAGTGTGCTGCCCAATTAGAGCTGGAGCATGGCTGACTTACCACCCAGCTAGTGGAGGAGATGAATGCAGTGGCTCAGAGTTCATTAGCCTGATGAGGGTTCTGTAATGGATCATTGGTTTGACAGTGGATTACAGACAGGAGAGTAGTTATGAGAAGGCATGCAGAGAAAAGAAATGTAGTTAAAGCTATATTATACGTTGATGATGTGTAGGCTAATATACAGTGAGATGTGCTGGGTATATAGTAAGGATATATCATATTAGCCATCAATGAATGGGATTGGGAGCATGCTATGCTGTATAATATTGGTCCCGTGGGCTTGGCATATAGTACACTGTAGCAGACTTTACAACCCACCGTTGTGTACTTAATCTTAGAAATATTGGATTGATAGAAAATCCTCATGACTGATGTGCTTATTAGTATTTACGTATTTTTCTGCAACACGTCAGTGTTTTTGGAAGATTATCTAGTTTGATGGGAGACACTAGACAGTTTATTGGCTCAGTCTCTCTCCCTGTCTCTCTTTCGCTCTCTCTCTGTCTCTCTGTGTGTGTGCGTGTGTGTGTCTGTCTAACTGCGGTCTAGTTGGCACCCGCACTTCTAAATCCTGTCCAGTTGGAACAGGTTAGCGTGAATACTGGTCTTTTTGTAGACTTTCTAGCTCAGTAAGCGTCATTATAATGATTCATCCAAAGATAATTGAGGAACATCCTTCCCTTTCTATTTAAGCCTGAAAATAATTGAGGTGGAATGTAGCCAGTTCCAATTTGAAGAAAAGAGACATATTATGTCACGGCCATGAGTTTATCTGTTTTCTAATCTTGATCACTGATCACGAAACTGCCAAGAACTCCTTCAATGTTTTTTTTCTAAATCACAAATGTGTGTGTGTGTGTGCGTCCATGTGTGTTGCTCTTGGCTGCTGTAATATTTCTGTAGCTGACAACTATGAAACAGATAACAGATGGCTGCAGCAGAGGACATGGAGCCAAGCGGACTTCACACTTTACATGAGCACTTAGTGCATCAGTCTATACTCTCCAACTATATGTTACAATCAACCTACCAATTAAACACTCCTGGCCCACAATGGCTCGGGGCAAGAACAAAGAGACTGTATCCAATGTCTTTTCGAGTGGATAATGGATCGATGAGAATAACTATCTTTTTATACATTTTCATGAGCTTGTGGCATCATCCCATCATTTTAATAATGTCTTTGTCAATTCCTCATTAACACTCATGTACTCTTAATTGTATTTTTAGGATCATGTGGGAACTGATCAATATATTTCTACCTTCACTGTATTAAGGTTACATCCATATCAAGCCCACAGGCATGTGAAGATTGACAACAATTCATTAGAGACAAAGAGAGAGACGGACTGAAAAAATACAAAACTTATCCTTCATTCATCTATCCGTAGGTGCAGGAGGGGGATGCTGGGAAGACCTTGGACTATCTGAACCTCGACCCAAATGTTGACAACACCTCACAGCCCCTTACCTATGAAATAGGAAGGAGGGGGGAAGAAGGAAACCTTGGAGCTGTAATGAAAGTCAAACATGTATCCACCAAGCGTAAGGCCTCCAGCTATAGCTCTCTTGGCCCATATGGCTGGTCACAAAACCTCTCCCTCCCGTTGGATCAGTCACAGTTTCGCTCCAAATCCAAGCCGCCCATAAAAACACCTGTCAAGGTCAAGAAGACCTTTGGCTGGGGCAACTTCTACCTCAACATCAAAACCATCAAGTTCAGCCTGCTGGTGACGGGTAAGATAGTGGACCACATCAACGGCACCTTCAGTGTGTACTTCCGCCACAACTCATCCCGCCTGGGGAATATCTCGGTGAGCATCGTTCCTCCCTCCAAAGCCGTGGAATGGGAGGATGTGGGACGCCCGAAACTCCAGTTCCAGAGTCAGCCGCAGTCCACCCCCAATGAGCACCAGCAGGAGATGAAGGCCCTCAACTGCGTGGTGGAGTACCAGAGGACCAACAGAGCCAAGAAAACAAAGCCATGCCTCTACGATCCCTCCCAGACCTGCTACTCAGAACACACCCAGTCTCACGCCGCTTGGATCTGTGCCAAGCCCTTCAAGGTCATCTGTGTATTCATCTTTTTTCTCAGCACCGACTACAAACTGGCACAGAAGGTCTGTCCAGACTACAACTTCCAGGCTGATCTTCAGCACTTTGGAAGACGAGGATAGTGGATGAACTAGGCGGGTTATTAAAGCATGTTTTTCTTCATCTCCTATATCACTGGAGAAAGGGATTTGTTTTGAACAGGTCATGATGAACCTCTTGGGGGGCCCAACACAGACATTCAGATGGAGAGATTTGCTTGGTAGAATGGAAGTCATCAGCACCTGGATAATATTTTGATAATACACCACTGAAGGGTAGAAGATTTACAGAAGATCAAGTAGTGGTTGTTATTGGGAACAAGTGTGATATTTAGTCATTTTGCAAACTGTATTTGGGGTCAAATATTGACTTGGTTGGAGTGATGCTCCATGTGCATGTCAAACCAGCTGGTATTAGCACAACAATAATTCCTGCTTTTTTACTACTGTAATTATGTTTGTGTGAATTGTCTGCTTTTTTTGTCACACATTGCCCATCTGTGATGGCCCTTACATGAACCTTTTCACTATTCATTTGGGGACATATTGCAACCAAGGCAACACATCTACACAAAGAAAATGCCACCCTAACCAATTACTTAATGTCTGTGAGTTGAGTGGACTTCAAAAGGAAAATAATTTGAGCTAACATTGAAGTTTGTTTTAGCTGAATTTCAACAAGCTTGTTGAGTAAATTACAAATGTATGTTTGCTCAAAACCACTTAAAATCACACTCATCGTTATCACATTTCCCAGAGTGCTCTATTGCAGGGTGATTTTCAGAATTGTTTGCTTCAATACCTGTGTTGTTTGTACATTGACTGGTTGATTAATCGTATACTATACAAACATAAATACCATACTTTTTTCCAATCTAATCCAACTTGTTAGTAGTTGGGTTTATTACACCCGTTACTGAGATGTTAATCTATATATATCGATATATATCTATATATATATATCTTATATATACACTATATATACACTGAACAAAAATATGAAAACAACATGTAAAGTGTTGGTCCCATATTTCACGAGCTGAAATAAAATATCCCAGAAATGTTCCATATGAACAAAAACATTATTTCTCTCAAATTTTGTGCACACATTTGTTTTCATCCCTGTTATTAAGCATTTTTCTTTTGCCAAGATAATCCATCCACCTGACAGGTGTGGCATATCAAGAAGCTGATTAAACAGCATGATCAGTACACAGGTGAACCTTGTGCTGGGGACAATAAAAGGCCACACTAAAATGTGCAGTTTTGTCACACAACGCCACAGATGTCTCAAGTGTTGAGTTAGTGTGCAAGTGGCATGCTGACTGCAGGCATGTCCATCCGAGTATTTATGTATTTTTATGGAACACGTCAATAGGTGGTAGACTTTCTAGCTCAGTAACCGTCATTAAAATGATTAATTCAAAAGATAATTGAGGAACATCATTCCCTTTCTATTTAAGCCTGAAAATAATTGAGGTGGAATGTTGCCAGTTCCAATTTGAAGAAAAGAGACATATTATGTCACGGCCATGAGTTTATCTGTTTCCTAATCTTGATCACTGATCACGAAATCGCCAAGAACTCCTTCAATGTCGTTTTTCTAAATCACAAGTGTGTGTGTGTGTGCGTGCGTGCGTGCATGTGTGTTGCTCTTGGTTGCTCTTAATTGTATTTTTAGGATCATGTGGAAACTGATCAATAGATTTCTGCATGGCTACCACAGCATTCTGCAGCGATACGCAATCTCAACTGGTTTGCGCTTAGTGGGACTGTCATTTGCTTTTCAACAGGACATTGACCCAGAACACACCTCCAGGCTGTGTAAGGGCTATTTGACTAAGAAGGAGAGTGATGGAGTGCTGCATCAGATGACCTGGCATCCACCATCACCCGACCTCAACCCAATTGAGATGGTTCTTGGATGAGTTGGACCGCAGTGTGAAGGAAAAGCAGCCAACAAGTGCTCAGCATATGTGGGAGCTTCTTCAAGACGGTTGGAAAAGCATTCCTCATTAAGTTGGTTGAGAGAATGCCAAGAGTGTGCAAAGCTGTCTTCAAGGCAAAGGGTGGCTACTTTGAAGAATCTAAAAGATAAAATATATTTAGATTTGTTTAACACGTTATTTGTTACCTCGTGATTCCATATGTGTTATTTCATAGTTTTGATGTCTTCTTCTACAATGTAGAAAATATTAAAAATAAAGAAAAACCCTTGAATGAGTAGTTGTGTCCAAACTTTTGACTGGTACTGTATACAAACTCAGCAAAAAAAAGAAACGTCCCTTTTTCAGGACCACGTGTAACAACACCTGCACAGGATCGGTACATCCGAACATCACACCTGCGGGACAGGTACAGGATGGCAACAACAACTGCCCGAGTTACACCAGGAACGCACCATCCCTCCATCAGTGCTCAGACTGTCCGCAATAGGCTGAGAGAGGCTGGACTGGGGGCTTGTAGGGCTGTTCAAAGGCAGGTCCACACCCCCACATCACCGGCAACAGCGTCGCCTATGGGCACAAACCCACCTTCGCTGGACCAGACAGGACTGGCAAAAAGTGCTCTTCACTGACGAGTCGCGGTTTTGTCTAACCAGGGGTGATGGTCGGATTAGCGTTTATCGTCGAAGGAATGAGCGTTAACCGAGGCCTGTACTCTGGAGCGGGATCGATTTGGAGGTGGAGGGTCCGTCATGGTCTGGGGCGGTGTGTCACAGCATCATCGGACTGAGCTTGTTGTCATTGCAGGCAATCTCAACGCTGTGCGTTACAGGGAAGACATCCTCCTCCCTCATGTGGTACCCTTCCTGCAGGCTCATCCTGACATGACCCTCCAGCATGACTATGCCACCAGCCATACTGCACATTCTGTGCGTGATCTGCCCTGGCCAGCGAAGAGCCCAGATCTCAATCCCATTGAGCACGTCTGGGACCTGTTGGATCGGAGGGTGAGGGCTAGGGCCATTCTCCCCAGAAATGTCCGGGAATTTGCAGTTGCCTTGGTGGAAGAGTGGGGTAACATCTCACAGCAAGAACTGGCAAATCTGATGCAGTCCATGAGGAGGAGACGCACTGCAGTAGTTAATGCAGCTGGTGGCCACACCAGATAATGACTGTTACTTTTGGTTTTGACCCCTCCTTTGTTCAGGGACACATTATTCCATTATGTTAGTCACATGTCTGTGGAACTTGTTCAGTTTATGTCTCAGTTGTTGAATCTTGTTATGTTCATACAAATATTTACACATGTTAAGTTTGCTGAAAATAAATGCAGTTGACAGTGAGAGGACATTTCTTTTTTTGCTGAGTTTATATATACACACACACACACACACACACACACACACACACACACACACACACACACACACACACACAGTTGAAGTCGGACGTTTACATTCCCCTTTAGGCAAATTTCATTTAAACTCAGATTTTCACAATTCCTGACATTTAATACTAGTAAAAATTCCCTGTCTTAGGTCAGTTAGGATCACCACTTTATTTTAAGAATGTGAAATGTCAGAATACTAGTAGAGTGATTTATTTCAGCTTTTATTTATTTCATCACATTCCCAGTGGGTCAGAAGTTTACATGCACTCAATTAGTATTTGGTAGCATTGCCTTTAAATTGTTTAACTTGGGTCAAACGTTTCAGGTAGCCTTCCACAAGTTGGGGGAATTTTGGCCCAATTCTCCTGACAGAGCTGGTGTGAGTGAGGTTTGTAGGCCTCCTTGCTCGCACACGCTTTTTCAGTTCTGCCCACAATTTTTCTATAGGATTGAGGTCAGGGCTTTGTGATGGCCACTCCAATACCTTGACTTTGTTGTCCTTAAGCCATTTTGCCACAACTTTGGAAGTATGCTTGGGGTCATTGTCCATTTGGAAGATCCATTTGCGAACAAGCTTTAACTTCCTGACTGATGTCTTGAGATGTTGCTTCAATATATCCATATAATTTTCCTCCCCTCATGATGCAATCTATTTTGTGAAGTGCACCAGTCGCTCCTGCAGCAAACACCCCCACAACATGATGCTGCCACCCCCGTGCTTCACGGTTGGGATGGTGTTCTTCGGTTTGCAAGCCTCCCCCTTTTTCCTCCAAACATAACAATGGTCATTATGACCAAACAGTTCTATTTTTGTTTCATCAGACCAGAGGACCTTTCTCCAAAAGGTACGATCTTTGTCCCCATGTGCAGTTGCAAACCGTAGTCTGGCTTTTTTATGGCGGTTTTGGAACAGTGGCTTCTTCCTTTCTGTGCGGCCATTCAGGTTCTGTCGATATAGGACTCGTTTTACTGTGGATATAGATACTTTTGTACCTATTTCCTCCAGCATCTTCACTGATACAGTGAATTATAAGTGAAATAATCTGTCTGTAAACAATTGTTGGAAAAAGGACTTGTGTCATAAACAACGTAGATGTCCTAACCGACTTGCCAAAACTTTAGTTTGTTAACAAGAAATTTGTGGAGTGGTTGAAAAACGAATTTTAATGACTCCAACCTAGTGTATGTAAACTTCCGACTTCAACTGTATATAAATGATGCTCTACTTGTCAGTGTTCCAAATGGGACATTAGTCTTTTTATCTAAACACAGTACTTGACTTGGTCAGGAGCTCACCAGAACTAAATACTGGCACCTCAAATTTTCTTCCGCTTTAGTTCGTGCATCTCATTTTACATTTACATTTAGTGTACGCTCTTATCCATAGTGACTTACAGGAGGAACGCTCTTAACCCCTAGGCTTCCTGCCACCTCCTACAGAATATTAGCACAAAACTATTGAGGGGATCCTGCATCTAATTATAAACGGTACATGCACCCAAAATGAGTACCGGCACCTATTTCATTCCAAATCAACCACTGGCCATCAGATAGAATTCATAGTAAACAGTATGGAGGAGGGTGGAAAAACAAAAGGGATATATATTGACATATTAATAATAAATAGTAATAATAATACATTTTATGTTGCAGATGCCTTTCAGGACACTCAACGACATCTTTCATAAAATCTAGTGCTGTACGTAAAATCCATTTCATGTAGGCATATGTAATGAATTTTAATTATGCTTGATTATTTACATTGAAAAAACTATAAAAACATATTGTAAAAAACAAACAATCAGCTTAATTTCAAAATAATGTGCACTGATACCATGTGCAGTAAACAGCAGCTATCGCTGTGTAGGCTAGGCTACACTGTGTAGGCTAGTCACTGTTAGCTAGCTAGCTAATACTCACTAGTCAACTTGGCTAGCAAAAACAAGTGAAATGGCCAAACAAAGCTCACTGTAACATTTTTCCAAGAGACTGTGTATTGAAAGGGATGTTGGACAACATTCCAAGTTATTTGATATCAGTGATTTTGCCATGAAGAGCCTCCAGTCCCCCTCTATATCAATCACTGATTGCATTGACCTAATCGAGGGCCTTAAAGACAGTTTCAGTACATTAAGAGACAATGATCAGCACTACAACAATGTTTTATTCAACACTTTCAGATATCATGAAACATGCTTCTCACTTCAACTCGCACACTCTCCCTCCCTCCGCTAAGACATGATTATCAGTCCAGTGAAATAAAAAAACAAGTTAATTAAATGTATTCTCTGATGTGCCTCACAAGATTCGGGGCGGCAGGTAGCCTAGTGGTTAGAGTGTTGGGCCAGTAACTGAAAGGTTGCTAGATTGAATCCGAGCTAACAAGGTAAAAATCTGTCATTCTGCTCCTGAACAAGGCAGTTAACCCACTGTTCCTAGGCCATCATTGTAAATAGGAATTTGGTCTTAACTGACTTGCCTATTTAAATAAATGTTAATTCAAAAAAGAAATAAGTATCAGGCTATATATAACAACTGACCTATTACCAGGGTTATCATATAGCTTAGCTTGAGACTCGAGTTTAGAAATAAAAGGGACTCTACGTTAATTATAATAGAGAAAATCGTTAATTAACATTGAGAAAATCAGTCCTCTCTTATTATATATGGAAATAGGCAAATGTATGAAACAATATTTATTTCCAATCAATGTAAATAGTCTACCATTTTTAGGAATTGGAAATATAACTGTTTCCTTTGCTTCTCCTCCCATGCACTATAGTTAGGCCCTATAATCAGTCTATTTATCATTTAATTGAAATCACACAATACAGTATACAATACTTGATCCCCTGCGCCCAGCAGAAAATTGCACTTGGCTTGCATTTCGTCGCGCAGCAGTCTAAGGCACTGCATCTCAGCGCTTGAGGCGTCACTACAGAGCTTGGTTCGTATCCAGGCTGTATCACAACCGGCCGTGATTGGGAGTCGCATAGGGCGGCGCACAATTGGCCCAGCGTCTTCCGGGTTTCGCCGGTGTAGGCCGTCATTGTAAATAAGAATTTGTTCTTAACTGACTTGCCTAGTTAAATGAAGGTTAAGGAAAATAAATACAAATAAAAAATAAAATAATTTGATTTGAAAGGCTTGGTGTCCACCGTTCAAGTATATATAGGCTATGGCTGCCTATTGTGATTATTACTGTTATATCAGGGCATTATGTTCTAGTCTCATTGTCTATTCATTACAGTGCATTTGGAAAGTATTCAGACCCATTGACTTTTCCACATTTTGTTAATTTACATCTTTATTCTAAAATGGATTCAATTCATTTTCTCCCCCTCATCAATCGACACGCAATATCCCATAATGACAAAGCAAAAACAGGTTTAGACATTTTTGCTAATGGATTAAACATAAAAAACGGAAATGTCACATTTACATAAGTATTCAGAACCTTTACTCAGTACTTTGTTGAAGTACCTTTGGCAGCGATTACAGCCTCGAGTCTTCTTGGGTATGACGCTACAAGCTTGGCACACATGTATTTGGGGAGTTTCTCCTATTCTTCTCTACAGATCCTCTCAAGCTCTGTCAGGTTGGATGGGGAGCGTCGCTGCACAGCTATTTTCAGGTCTCTCCAGAGATGTTCGATCGGGTTCAAGTCTGGGCTCTGGCTGGGCCACTCAAGGACATTCAGAGACTTGTCTCGAAGCCACTCCTGCGTTTTCTTAGCCGTGTGCTTAGGGTCGTTATCCTGTTGGCAGGTGAACCGTCACCTCAGTCTGAGGTCCTGAGCGTCCTGAGGTCCTGAGCCTTTTCATCAAGGACCTCTCTGTACTTTGCTCCATTCATCTTTCCTTCGATCCTGACTAGTCTCCCAGTCACTACCACTGAAAAACGTCCCTACGGCATGATGCTGCCACCACCATGTTTCACCATAGGGATGGTGCCAAGTTTCCTCCAGACGTGAAGCATGGCATTCAGGCCAAAGAGTTCAATTTTGGTTTCAACAGACCAGAGAATCTTGATTGTACTCTTTGTTTTCCATCATCTAGCAAAGCAATAGATTGTAGCTAGTTAGCTGGTAATTGTGGTAGCTATAATTTTTGGTAGCTATGTTTTAACAAATGTTAGCCAACTTTAGCTAGCTAGCTACAATAAACAAAAGTATAAATCATATACGGGATTACAGATATGCATCTGTTGGTCACAGATACCTTAAAAAAAGGTAGGGTCGTGGATCAGAAAACCAGTCCGTATCTGGTGTGACCACCATTTGTCTCATGCAGCGTGACACATCTCCTTTGGATAAAGTTGATTAGGCTGTTTATTGTGGCCTGTGAAATGTTGTCCCACTCCTCTTCAATGGCTGTGCAAAGTTGCTGGATATTGGTGGGAACTGGAACAAGCTGTTGTACACGTTGATCCAGAGCATCACAAACATGCTCAATGGGTGACATGTCTGGTGAGTATGCAAGCCATGGAAAAACTGGGACATTTTCAGCTTCCAGGAATTGTGTACAGATCCTTGCAACATGGGGCTGTGCATTATGCTGAAACATGAGATGATGTCGGCGAATGAATGGCACGATAATGAGCCTCAGGATCTTGTCACGGTATCTCTGTGCATTTAAATTTCCATCGATAAAATGCAATTCTGTTTGTTGTCCGTAGCTTATGTCTGCCCATACCATAACCCCACCGCCACCATAGGGCACTCTATTCACAACGTTGACATTAGCAAACCACTCACTCACACGAAGCCATACGAAGTCTGCCATCTGCCTGGGTACAGTTGAAACAGGGATTCATCCGTGAAGAGCACACTTCTCCAGCGTGCCAGTTGCCATCGAAGGTGAGCATTTGCCCACTGAAGTCAGTTATGACACCAGAATGCAGTCAGGTCAAGAACCTGGTGAGGACGACAAGCACGCAGATGAGCTTCCTTGAGACGGTTTCTGACAGTTTGTGCAGAAATTCTTTGGTTGTGCAAACCCACAGTTTCATCAGCTGGTCTCAGACAATCCCGCAGGTGAAGAAGCCAGATGTGGAGGTCCTGGGCTGGCGTGGTTACACATGATCTGCAGTTGTGAAGCCAGTTGGACGTACTGCCAAATTCTGGCAACAGCTCTGGTGGACATTCCTGCAGTCAGCATGCCAATTTACACTTTCCCTCAAAACTTGAGACATTTGTGGCATTGTGTTGTGTGACAAAACTGCACATTTTACAGTGGCATTTGATCCCAGCACAAGGTGCATGTCTTAAAGTAATGATGGACTGTCATTTCTCTTTGCTTATTTGAGTTGTTCTTGCCATTATATGGACTTGGTCTTTTACCAATAGGGCTATTTCTGTATACCCGCCTGCCCTGTAACAACACAACTGATTGGCTCTAACGCATTAAGAAGGAAAGAAATTCCACAAATGAACTTTTAACAAGGCACACCTGTTAATTGAAATGCACCTCATGAAGCTGACAGAGAAGGCCAAGAGTGTGCAAAGCTCTCATCAAGGCAAAGGGTGGCTACTTTGAAGAATCTCAAATATAAAATATATTTTGATTTGTACAACACTTTTTTGGTTACTACATGATTTCATCTTTTGACTGGTACTGTACATATACCAACCAGAAGCCATGGATTACAGGCAACATCCCCACCGAGCTAAAGTTTAGAGCTTTAAAGGAGCGGGACACTAATCCGGACGCTTATAAGAAATCCCGCTATGCCCTCAGACGAACCATCAAACAGGCAAAACGTCAACACAGTACTAAAATGTAATCCTACTACACCAGCTCTGACGCTCGTTGGATGTGGCAGGGCTTGCAAACTATTACAGATTACAAAGGGAAAGCCAGCTGCGAGCTGCCCAGTGACATGAACCTATCCTGGCTTCGATGCAAGCAACACTGCAGCATTAATGAGAGCACCAGCTGTTCCGGACAACTGTGTGATCACGCTCTCCGTAGCCAATGTGAGCAAGACCTTTAAAACAGGTCAACATTTACAAGGCTGAGGGGCAAGACGAATTACCAGGACATATACTCAGAACATGCGCAGACCAATTGGCAAGTGTCTTCACTGACATTTTCTGCTGTATTGCCCCACCACAGAAAGCACTGAGCTAGCCTGAAAAAACTGCCTTCTGGCGCTGCCTTACTGAAGAAAACAAAAAAGAGACCATGTTCGTATGCGGCTTTATTAACTTAATGATATATTATTTTTACATTATTTGCAAACTGATATGTGACACGTATTAATACAGGCAAGCCCATTTTTTGCAAAAATGTGGGGTTCAAAACAGGTGGGGCTCTGCTCCACCTGCCCTGAATGACAGGTCGCCACTGAATACCTACATTTCAAGCAGACCACCATAGTCCCTGTGCCCAAGAAAGTGAAGGTAACCTGCCTAAATGACTACTGCCCAGCAACACTCACGTGGGTAGCCATGAAGTGCTTTTAAAGGTGGCCTGCTTTGATAGAAAAAGTCCATCTCCACAAACAGGTAAAACACACACACAGAGACACAGATGACCCAATCTAGGTTATGTTAAACTTGCAACCCAGGATTGTAAACTTGACAAAAAGATTTAAAATCCATGATACACTTTCTCTCTTTCCATCCTGCCCCTGTCCAGTTAAGTGGTGGCGAGTTCATTCTAAAATGTATTAAATACATATACACACAATAACCCATAATGCTTGGAAATGTATAGAGAAATGTATCAACCTCCACAAACAGGCAAAATAGACACACACACACACACACACACACACAGAGAGATGACCCAATGGAAGTTATGTTCAACTTGACAAAAATAAGAATAAATTAAACAGATCAGATTAGTTAGATACATTTTGAATACTCATGTTTAAGTTGTTTGTTTCTAATTTATGTTTTTCAGGTTGGTGTATTGGGGTGGCCTGTTCTGTCCTCTGCAGTTCAGACCAAAGCAAGATAATATTTAAAGCTCACTTTGGATCGACAAACAGGTTAGCCTCTGTAAAGTCTTCTGATGTATTTGAAGTGTGATTATAGTGTGTTCTGTGTTATTTCTTTATATTTTCCAATACTAACTGAATGGTGAATTAATGTATTTACATTGTAATTATTGTGTTTGGTTACTCCTATGTCCTCCATACTCTCCCTCTCCATAATGTATTGTCATAATCACTGCAGCTAATAGCATAGCACATACTCAACTTTTACTTGAAAATAATCAACGCCATCAATCAACGTAATTTGTATTCCAAACCTAGTTGTTAGTCTAAAGGTAGTCTTGTACGTTTCCATTTTGCTTTAGGTACTCCACTACCCAAATATACATAGATGTCTGCACAGCGCTCATTCAGAAGTACCCCTTGTTGAGAGACCACACTTATATGTAAGAATTCTTCCATTTTCCTACTCACATTAATCAACACACTAATAACCTTTGTACACCACATTGTGCCTACCTAGACCATAATGTGCTGGCTTGGATATTTTCTTCTCAAATTGTTTATTCCATTACATTTCCAGCAGCATGAGACAATCTCTAGGAATGTAATTGACTAAGTCTGCTCCACTAACCTAGGTCCCAATAATCCGTCATTACATTTGGCATGTACCCTTTACAGTATGCAGCCATTCTAATTCTATTGATTCTAATCCAGCCTTTTTATTACACACCCTCCAATTGAAGGTGTCAAGGTCACTGCAGCCATTTTGCTCCTCCTCAAAGAAGATCCAAGTGGGCTGTACCATACGTCTGTCTGTATGTCAGAGACAGGGTATGTATTTCCCAGCAGACAAATAAATAAATAAATGCAAAGTTACAAGTAATACTGTGTAAGGTGGGCTCATTTGTTAACTTACTGTTTGAAAATGACTTAAGTAACCTTAATCTTATTTGGTTCAAGTTCCCATCACCTACCATAATAATAGATGGGAATCCCTTTGTGGATGAGAGCCCCGTCCAAGTCTTCCTAGATGGAGAGGAGCTACTCACTAAGGAGCCTGAGGACAACTCCATGGGATTGGGAGTGGCAATGGGGGTCCATTTCTTTTTTTATATTTAGTATGCAGCATTAGTGAAAAGGACTACACTGTGCAACACGCTATGCATGTTGTGGGAATTGATGAGGGAGGTAAATTACCAACAAATGTTGAATGGCAGACTTTTTGCTGCAGAGAGGGATAAGGGAGACCAGAGCACAAAGTAATGCGAGATCAGTTGTAAGAGCCAAATAACTCAAATTATAAACTACTTAGAAAGTGCGAATGCTTTGTTAGCGTCTCTACATGCCTATGAGTTTAATTATTGACCCTGTGAAATATTTTTCATGTATCTAAACAGCTTTTTTATCAGTAAGATGGGGATTTTGATTAGTATACTTGATAATAAGTGTTTTTATTGATTGATTGCATATTTGGATTTCTAACTTTCAGTCAATAAAATGAATTTGTGACTTTCCAAGTTTGCCACTCAATGTTATTTGCATTATTAATATAAAACATGGGACATAAAAAGGTTCCTACAGGAACCGTAAAACCCTAGAAAGATGAGGAACCTTTTTAAAAGGTTCATCAGGGAAAAGGTTCCAGGAGGCACCTTTAGGGGTTCCGCTGGTGTCGCAATCTGAGGAACCCCTAAAAAGGTGCCTCCAGGAACTTTTCCTTTTTGAGAATACGACACATTTCACAGCACATCCCATGCATAAAATGCAACGTCTGCCTATGCCCACACATATTGTCTCCGGAAACATTTATATTTTTAATACCGTCAAAGACAAACACGAAGTTGGGCTAACCTAATTTCAAAAGAGGCCAAGGCATCATCACGCTCAATCATGAACAAATAGGATAATTCTTAATTTTACCAGTGAAGCAGGCCAATCATTTGATCTCAATCATTTTAATTGGAATATGCATTTAGATCTTCTTGAATTACTGTTTTGTGGGCTAATTATAGCCTATAGCCTTCCTGTAATATATTTATATATATTTTATCAAAGTCCAGTGGCGCTGTTGAGTTTTGGACACATGATATTTTGTTTTACTATTCAGCTCATCATCCTAAAATCTCATAAGAAATTCCATGGTGTTTTTGGTGTAATAGTGTCATTATACTATACTGTTATATTTGGTTACGTAAAATACTAACCCACTGGGCACACACTGGTTGAATCTCACGTTGTTTCTACATAATTTAAATGAAATTGAATAGATGTTAAATTGATGTCTGTGCCCAGTGGGAATGAATCATTAAGTGATCTTCCAAGACATTGATTCAGCTTTGACTATACTGAACAAAAATGTAAACGCAACAATTTAAACGACTTTACTGAGTTACAGGGAAATAAGTCAATTGAAATAAATTCATTAGGCCCTAATCTATGGATTTCACATGACTGGGCATAGGCCCACCCACTGGTGAGCCAGGTCCAGCCAATTAGAAAGTTTCTCCCCACAAAAAGGCTTGTTACCAGACAGAAATTGTATAAAGGCCCATGGAGTTGGTGGAATCGGCCTTTAATTTATTTCCACTTGCTCAGCTGGGCCAAGGGCGCTTTAATTGGGTCAGGTGGAAATGTCCGACAGATCTCAATTCATTAAAAGGAGGAAATGTAAATTGCCAAGCAAAGGTAGCGAGCCTTGCTTGCATCACCACTCAAAATACTAAGTACACCTACATTTGTCTAAGGAGAGCGTTCTCTTTAGCTGGTCCTGACGATCATATTTCTATCATTAGACTCATTTAGTACATCAGAGAAGGCACAGTAGAAGCCAGGCATTTATGCTGTGTGTAGTGTATTTAACGACTAAAAACAACACTGAAATATGAGGACTACAGTAGGCTACATATCAAATTAATAGTAATCAGGTTTATTACAGTTAAGCAATAAAATACAAATGTCAGAGGCTACATATTAGAAGTCTTCAATGTAAAACCAATACTAAATAGTAAGTCTAAAAGCATACAAATACAGTGACAAACTGGAGTTTGTCAGGAGCTTGATTTACAATGTCTCCATTAACATAGGTTTCAACCAAACTTTTATTCTTTCCAGAGCGGCAAATATCAGTAGGCCTACATCTATAATTAACATCACTTTGCATGGCCCAAAACATTTAATAAAAAGGCATAAAACATCACACGCATTCTCTAAACTAGTCACCCCACATCAAAACGGACAGAATAACAGTTTCCCTGTAACGAAAAAATCCATAACTCATACAGTACAATATAACGTTATCAAAATTCACAGCTCTTTTTTGAAATATTGAAACAAATCAAACAAGACAATTTTGAATCAACATGCCAGGCTGGCGTCAGCAAGTCGCTAGACGGATCTTCAGCACTGGCCTTCAACGTTCACATTTCGTTAACTTTATTTTTCCACTACAACAGCAGTTTAACATGTGTGTTACTGCTGCTATGTACATGTCTGATAGGCACAGTATGACTGAAGGCTTTTTACATTGACTGCAGTAAGGTGGGCTGGACCTTGTGCCATTAGGACAGGAGGAAAGATACTCAGAATTGAGGTCCCTCCTTCTTCAGTTTCTTGTAGTCTGTGTTTATGGCCACAAACTGGGGAAGACAATATGGCAGGATTTATGTAATCCAGGCCATAAAAATAAGAATGAATAGAAAGAAAGAAAGGGTGGCGCCATTCAAGTCAAATAAGGCATAATGGGTTGACTGGCAGCAGTTTTGAGCGTACCCATGCCAGGAAGTAAAATCAGAACGTGTACCCTTCAATCTGTGCTGTGATTTGTCAACTCAACTAACATTATTAAAAATACATTCAGTTAGGATCATTTGAATGAACATTCTACATTACCATGGCCATCCAGCATCAGTTGATACAATAATTTCAATGGGATTTTGGAATGTTCTATCAAAATACCAGGCAGCCATTGCGAGTGTACTCATGAGTTTACCAGTCAAATGCCATGGTTAGAGCTTCCAAGTCTGTTCTATTCATTTTCTATGATCCAGGCAAGCACAGTAATGCTCTTGGCTACTTATATTGATCAAAAATATATTATTGACTGGTACTATTGATTGGCTGCATTACTATTACACTGTTGTCTCGTGAAACAAGAATCGATTAAGATGGGGATTCATTCACTCTGTGGAGCTAAAGTGTGCTAGAGTGTTAACAGTACTGTACCTTGTACTGGTAGGTAGGGTCAAGTTTATTCCAGGGCTCAGGGTTGTTCTTCTTATTCCAGCTGTACAGTGACACAATAGTCAAAGCAGGCCGAAGTAGGACAGATACAAATGGGATCAGAGGGAACTGTATTAGTCTGCCTGCGATCAACTATTCATTAGCCATGCATAGTTTTCAAACACTTACAACAGTGGTACAGGCCATTAGTAGTGAATTGGAAATTGATGCCCTAGAACTGCACAAGAGGTGGGATTACCAAGAGCAGTCAATCATGAACTGATTTAGCCAAGGCTTTACGATGCAAAAGGGGATCCACTACTATGTTTTGATTTGATAGTATTAAGAAATTGATTAACCAATATTGAGTCAAAAGAGAATGGAGTGTAAGGGTGAATGAGTCTTACTTAACATGGGGCCCATTTGCAAGACGGAACAAATACATGGAGGCTCCTCCTACTCCCAACAAGACGACGATGAATTGGGGGATGAGCTATGAGAGGGTAAGAAGAGAAGGAGATAACATGAGCATGACATTCACGAGGCAAAGAAATCTGAGCATTCTTAGATAACTTTTGTCAAAACAGTGTTCCAGTAAACAATGACCAGCTAATCAAGCTGATTACACATGGCGGGATCCATAATAGACTTTGCTCTGTCATGCCTTAGGTCACACACACATGATGCTACTGTGTCTGTCCTTTTCAGGGAGACTCATATGGAACTTCCTTTTCATATTATATGGGTGGGCAACTCCAGTCCTAGGGGGCCGATTGGTGTCATACATTTTCCCCACGCAGCCTTAGCTAAAACACCTAATTAAACAAATTGTATTCTAAACTGGAGATCATGATTAGTTGATGATTAGAGTCAGGTGTGGGGCAAAAGTGTCACCAATCAGACCGAGTACTGGAGTTGCCATCCCTGCTATAGACCAAGTGTAAATCGCTATGACTCAGGGCTACCCAAATCCGACCCTGAAAGGCCGAAACACTTCTAGTTTTCATCCCCTTCTAGTCAGGGACTAATTCAGACCTGGGACACCAGGTGAGTGTAATTAACTACCACGTAGCAACAAAAAAAATAAGTTTTTCAGCTTCCAGGACCAGAATTGGGCAGCCCTGAATGTAGTCCGTTGATAAACTGTACTGACTTAAATCTAATGTCTTGAGTTTTTCTAGCTTTCCTTAATGTGCACTTGCCTTCAGTTAGCACACATGGCCTAATGATGGCGCTTTAAATAAGGAGGAACTGAAACCATAATGCACAACAGCGTTAGATACAATTAGTTGTACAAGTTCATTACCAAAAAGCGTGTCTGTTGCCTTTTCAAAAAGTTGGTATAACTTTAGTAAGCCTGCGTGAATGTAGCCAAATAAATTCAGCCCTAGTTTGCCCTGTCTAGCCTATACTCAGACGTGACACTGGTAGCGAATCCTACCTCCTGTGATCCCTGGGGTTTTCGAGTTTGTTTCTAAGCTCCCATTTTGACAGAAACCCGATGTAAATCCTTGCTGATCTGCGTTGAGGACCTCTAGGCTAATGCAGCCTATGAGATGGTAGTTTTTTTAAAACTATTTCGGTCATATCTCCAGTCTTTAAATCTCACGGTCACTACACATAAGCGAATAGCCAGTTTTGTGCCCCTCTTTTAAACAAAACATTCACCAACAACGTGAAGACAAGATGACAAAGTGAGGCTATTTAGCCTATTCAGTAGTGAGGCCTATTTAGAGAAGTAACTTTTCATTTCAAGTACACAAATGACAGTCGGTCTGTGTGAATAACAGATGTTGTAAACTGCAATTAAGTCATTGTATAATTTAATTGAGCAACAACTGGTAGCACATACACACTGACAGAAGGAATTGTCATGCAATATTATAGACGACTAAGTCACTTCAAGCAATAAACCATAGAACAAAAATAAGTAGGTATTCTTACCCCTGGATGCTTCTTTGCGTGTTCCATCGCTATTCTAATCATTTTTGATTGCAGTTGCTCTTTATTATAAAGGTCAAAATTATTATATTAATTGTGACTAACCAATATTAGCAGTGATTCCCAAACCATCCACTTGCCTCAACCACTGATCTTATAAACTCGTTTGGAGGGCACTCCGTTGTCACGTGTTGCTGATCAAACTCCAAGGGTGATTTACATACAGGCTAGTGGCCAGGGGATCAATAGACCCATCAACTTCGGGACACACTTGTGACTTCAGTGATTAAATTCCTGATCTACATTTCAATTATAAAACGAGCATGAAATTCAAATTACAAAATTCCCGTTGTTGTTTTATAAGATATAGGCTAAACCTCAGTATCAACTTGTCATTTGGGACAAACCTCAAAAACAGGCATTTGCTGTTGCTCTACTTTTTGATTGTTATATTAATTCCAAGATTATTATATACATTTTAACAAGTCATTTGAAATTAAAAACATTGTGGCCGCGTTATAAAGACAGCCTCAAACAAGCTTTTTGGTATCCAAGATTAGGACCTGTTGCGTTCTCTGCCCGGGATGGGCTCGCAGGGTTAAGGAATTGAGGAATGTGTAGATGTCATCTTGTCCTCGTACTATATCTGACCTCTTGGGACATATTGAGCATATACTAGCCCATCAACTGGGGTTTAGAGCAAATTGATTAAACAATCTTGATTAAAAAAAAAAGAGAATGGAGGCATAGAAATGTGAGCATTCTTACATGCTCTTTGTCAATAGTGTCCCTGTAAACAATGACCAGCTGATAAAGCTGATTACACAGGGGGATCCATAATACTTACCTCTGTCATGCTTTAGGTCATACGACCGATGATGCTACTTTCTCACTCTGTGTGTGTACAAAGTTTAAAACAAAAATTTAACATTACCTAAGAGAAATACTTAAGAGACGAGAGATAGTTATAAGAGAGAGAGAGAGTATGTACTCATGAAAAGCTGTACTTGCCACAGGCAAGAGAACCAGAAACACACTTCCTGCTGCTCTTAGGGCCATTGCGGCGTTTCCCTCTCTGCAGTAATAGAAACATTGAAATAGTCAACAAAAACACTCTTTATAGCTGGTTAATACCTAAGCTGTTGTGTAAATAATAGCTTATTCAACACAAAATTAGTACTGTAATACCCAATGTTGCTCTCAACCCGTTTTATTCACATCACCCAAATACGTTGGACAACGTCATATCTTGGTTTTTCAGGCACATTTCACTGATTCCTATTTATTGAAAAATATTTATCTTGCCATTCAAAAAATGCTTATAAATCAACTTACCTAAACAAATGTATGAAACCATAGTCCATAGTTAGTGCCTAGTGAAAGTCTCCACAACCCTTGCTTAGTCTTCACATTCTGCTGCCTTCAAATGAAATACATTTATTACATTTTTTTCCTACCGCTGCAAACGACCTACTCCACATTTCCAAAGTGAAAGACAAATTATAAAACACGTTCCTAATTAATGAACAAATAAAAACGAAGATGTCTTGATTGTGTAGGCTATGTCTTCAGACCCCAGAGTACTTGGTGGAAGCACCTTTGGCAGCCATTACAGCTGTGAACCCTTTTTGAATAATATTCTATCAACTTTACACAAGACTTAGGGCAAAAATGACCTTGTCTTGAATGCAACCATCTAATCGATGCCTATGAAAAGGCGAGACACATATTGTAGGCTATGACGTCCATCTAGCCTGGAGGAGAAAATAAAAGACAGACAGTGAATATGCGCACTCACTGGTCATATCGCCACTATAGTTCCAATAAAATAAACAAGGCTACTGTTTGCTCAATAGCCTATTGCTAGTTGAGAATTTTGATAGCTTAACTAAAGACAGATTCGTTTTTTCTTTGTCTCCTCTCTTCTGTGTTTTTCCAGCGATTTGTATTTAGATTTTAGACCTAGGTCTATTTTAGATGCATTTAACTGCATTTCAACAATCGGCTATAATCCATGCCTTCTGGGAATGCAATAAAGTCCAATTGGCGGGGTGTTCAAAAATTGGCTGTCAGAAGTATCACAATGTAAATGTATTTTTAATCCGTCTGTCTGCATATTTCCCCGAGAGCAGTTGTTGTTGGTTGTTAACTACCTTGCTCAAGGACAGAACGGCAGATTTTTGCCGGCTCGGGGATTTGAACCAGCGACCTTTTGGTTACTGGCCCAAGCGCTTAACCGCTAGGCTACCTGATGCAGTGAGATACCGAATTGGTTGGATGATACTTTTCTCATCAATCATCTTGAGGGGGAAAAAAGCTGGAAATCAACCAATCCTCTATCGTTAACACAATGGAAAGGTCAAATGCTTTATTAGGCCTATCCAAATGTTGAAAGTTCGTGGGCGATGGAGATCACCGAAATAGTGCAGTAGGAGGCCATGTGGCAGAGAGTGAAATGGGCGCTGGAGATGGGGGTGTGAGAAGGTGGGTCTGGGCATGGGGGATGTTGTGGATGTTTGTGTTCATGTTATGTTATGTCATGTAAAAAAAATATAAAAAATAAAAACGTACCAAAAAAAGAGTGGTTTGGCGTGCTGTTCCCTGGTCCCTCAAAGGGGGAAAGACTCACACGGTTTCCAGGGTTGGAATTTAACCTAGAAAGTGCTTTTGTTTGTCAGAGAGGGAACGAGATGGACTCCGACTCACCCACGTTACCCATGATTCATGAAGAGATGCTGCTGGTGGTGATGCGACCCTTCCCCAACGTCTGTACTCTAACCCAACCTCTACACTGGCATGCAGTGTGTTTTAGTCTTCCCCAAGTGGAGTCACACCTCTTAGGAAGGGTCCTCATACAATCCTCTATCCTCTTCTTCTTTGTTCCCTCTCTCATATTTTCCTCTCCTCATCTCTCACTCTCATCTTTGCCATCTTTCAACCCTTCCATCTCTTCCTCCTCTCTCTCTTCTTCCTAATATTTCCCTAATTTGTTACTGTACCCCATGGTACAGTAACAACCCTACCTTCCATACAGACCCAATCATTCCCGGAGCTATACACTGCATTTGGCAAGTATTCAGACCCCTCACTTTTTCCACATTTTGCTACATTACAACCTTATTCTAAAATGTATTAAATAGTATTTTTTCCTTATCAATCCACACACAATACCCCATAATGACAAAGCAAAAACAGGTTTTTAGAAATATCTGCAAAAAAACAGGGGGGCTCTTCTCTCTTCATGTCGCACCACACAAACCGTAGGAGGGCCTAACTTCAGGCAGGATGCAGACCTGATGAAACATCCCCTTGATGTCGCCACTGATCCCAACGGCGTGCTCGCGGAACCACAACAGTACTCCCAGGAGTGACGCACCCAAGGTAGGTCCTGGCAACAGGGACTTATTCAGGTTGAGACCGTGGAACTGAGCCTGCCTGCACCAGCTTCTGTATCTCAGCACTGTAGGCTGCAGCTCTCTCTGGATCCATAGCAAGCCATGTCTCCGTGCTTCTAAGGCTCTGCATCACCGCTTCCTTAGGGGCTTGGAAGCAGGGCATGTCTCTCTTGCGGGGTGGCGTAGCGAAACACTCCGTCTACCTCTTTGTGTGCAGTCTTGGTCTCGAGCAGGTCGACGGCTTCCTGGTCCTGCCTTGACCGGGTCACCCCTTTCTCATTCCCGAACGGTAAGGTGTCAACCTGCCAGTGCTTCTCAGCGTTCCTGAACAACTCGGAAGTTGGGGGGGATGATGGATGCCACTAAACATAGCTGTGGCCTGAGGTGTTGTTCCACCAACCTCGCCGGACCCTGAAGCGTCTATCCATGTCTGGTCCAGATGGCTGATGGTCCACCCGGAGGACCCAACGTCCCTGGTTCGATTGGGGTGATCAAATGCGGATGATCTGCACCAATGAGGAGTAGAGGCTTGGCGTTGATGAACAGCTGTAGGCGGAGACCAACCAAGTGCTTTTACCTCTTCTGAAGGCTGGTCACTGGATAGGAATGGTCTGCTAGTCCAAGGCAAGTCGCAGTGAAGAAACCTTGGATCTGGAAACTGGTATTGGTTTGCGAGGCAGGAGAGATGCGGAAGGTCACTGATGCACCACGGAGGGTCTGGATGTCTAGGCGAATGGTTCTGAGAGCTAGTTCTTCTGGGGTCCCCTGTAACCCAAGCTTCTGTGCAGCATCTGGAAGGAGCATGGTACGCTCAAACCGGTCTTCCAGAATAGTGTAGGTGTCGAGGGTACGGTCTACATGGTATAGGAGCACCCTGATCACCTTCAGTAGGACACAATTACAGTCAGCTGGTCTGTCTAGGTAGAGCACATCTGTGGCTGTGCTTATCAGGTAGCTCTCCTCTTTTGGTGCCTCTTTGGGGGTTCTGGCATTGACCTTGTGGATTTGTAGATGCATTCTCTTGCAGAGCCGCAGGACTGCTTGAGGGTGCCCTGGGATGCCTGATGGTCCCTTCCACAACGCCAGCACTTCTTGTTGGTCTTGATCCACTCTGTTACTTGCTCCTTGGTGACCATCTGGATGGCTGAGCACTGGTTGAGATAGTGCTCAGAGTTGTTGCAATAAGGATATTATGGCTTCGCCTTGCCTTTCTTCTTGCCGGCAGCCGAACTCTCCAGGTTGTCTTTAGCTCTGTGAAGGATGGATGTTGCACATTTCCCGTGGCGCCCTTCTGACTTCTGCCCAAGTCTGTCTTTATGCCCTTTGCTTGATGACTGGCCATCATAGTCTTGGTACCAGGATTCGTACTGTAACCACTCTGAAAACTCGAGTAAGGTGTATGTGATACCTGGCTGATGAAACATGTGACGGCGGAAGTCTGACCTCATCTCGGGTGGTAGCTTGCTGAGTAGGCGTGCCACATGAGACCCACACATCAGCTCTATGTTGCCATCTGGACCCAGTGATCCGGAGCATGCCCACTAAGGACTGGACCTGTAGTACGAACTTCTCGAAGGCAGCTGTATCTCCACGGCATACATCGAGAGAGTCCATGACACTGGCTATCTTCTTCAGGGCAACATGGTGTGGCTGTCCAAACTTCTTGTTCAGGGTTACTATGGTGTCTGAGTAAGGCGTGGGGGGAGTTGAGGTATGAATCTGCCACTAGACAGGCTTCTTCTAGCTTTAAGTGACCCACTATTTAACCTTTATTTAACTAGACAAGTCGGTTAAGAATAAATTATTATTTACAATGGCGGCCTACACCGGCCAAACCCTAACCCAGATGAAGCTGGGCCAATTGTGCGCCGCAGTAGGATCTGATACTTGAAGAGCTCGTTCCCGTCAGCTGGAAGGATGTTCCCTAGTGCGAGCGAACTCACTTGGGTCACGGCTGTTGAAGTTAGGGATGGTTGGCCTAGGCCCTCTGTAGGTCTGCACTGCTGCGGCGGTGAAGCCTCTAGTGGGCTGCGGATGGGGTTAAGGGTCTGGCCTAGGTATCCATGGAACCTGACCTGGTCGGCGACCTGGTGGGTGCTCTGGTTGCCTTTGGCTCTTCGTGGCTCATAGGCTGCTGCATGAAGGTGAGCCCTAGGAGGAAAATACTTCCGGGTCACTGCACCGACATAGTGCTGTGAAGGTGCAGCACTGGCCTGGTGAGGAGGTTGGCTATAGTCCACATCAGGGTGATAACTTGACTCTCTGAGACACGGCGAGGGTGTAGCCTCTCTTGGAGTGTGGCCTGGAGTCTTGACTACTGATGCTAGTCTGCTCTGCTTTGTAGCAGCGGAAGTAGCCTGATCCCTCATGACTTTGAACTCACTCATCTTATCCAGGAGGTCTACTACTTGCTCTTTCTCTGGCTGCTCTGATTTTCCCTCTGTAGGCCATGGTGGTAAATCAGTCCACTCAACATAATCGCATTCCTCTTCATTGTTATCGTACTCCTCACTGTACTCCTCGCTGAACTCTTCCTCTAGCTCAGGTGGGGTAATGTGGTGGACTGGGAGAACCAATTCAATTCGTACAGCCGGGACAGACTCTTGTTGATTAGTCAGGTCAAGGGGAGACTGGAGACTGCAGACCTTATTTATCCACAAGCTTCCTCATTTCATGTTTAACTCCATCAAACTTGGCGAATTCTCTCTGAACGGCTAGTTGAGAGATACGCAGATTCTCGTTCTCTTTCCGGATCTCCTTTAGCTCTGCTTGGTAAGCTGTTGGCAGCTTCCTGTGTTCCCGGTAAGCGTAGGGTGTGGAGGCTTCTCTGCTTACCTCCATGTGCTCTCTTTTTCTCTGCAGGCTGTGTGCTAGCTGGGGTTCTGAACCATACCCTCTGTGGTGATGGCTCTGATGGTCCCTCTCTGGGGCAGCATCCCATTGAACCTGGCGAGTGGATGAGGTTGCACATGACGAGGAGAAGGGGGTCATCTTGGCCACTCCTTCATGATGATAATACCACTCCTCTTCCTGCCCATATACATCATACCGTGCTGTGCTATGGTGTGGTGATGCGTACAGTCTATGGCTCACATAGCCTATCTTGTAGATGCTGTGGTGGCCGTGTCTGACCCTTCGGACGACCTGCTGGCTGTGTGAAAGCTTCACTCACGTAGTGGTCTTGCATTTTGCTCCGGGAAAAAGCTCTGAAGATCCATCTCGAATGGACCACAATGTAGTTGAGGACTTGGTGGACTTTAAATTCTGTAGGTTTAGGTTTTACTTAGCACTATATCTCTCCCATATCTCTTCCAGGTGCTTGTAAGGGCACAAATGACAGACCAGTAGGATTCCAGTTGAGGTTGTTTAATGACGATGATTCACAGAGCAGTAATGGCACAGAACAGCGTATGGCTTGACAATTGTGTTTAACAAGAGTTTGTGGTTCTGAAAAGGGGGAAATTAAATACAATAGTAAATTGCAGGTATAGGCTTAATACAACCTCCAATTACATAAACTACAAATAAAATGGCTACAATAGGTTATCTGCTGCACAGGGTAACACAACCTAACAACATGGCTGTGACTTCACTAATGAATAATCAGAGGAGTGCAACTAAACAGCACTACTGAGCAGCACCATCATCCTCACACAACTGCATGAACTTGAATGTATTGTAATGAAACAGGCAGGGAGCAGGTCTCGAACCCTCGACCTTCTAGCCCGAAGTCCGGCGCGCTATCAACTGTGCCGCAAAAGCATGCTCGTGCGGCAGAGTCGATTTCCGCGCTTATAAACCCAGGGTCGTTACACTACTCCCTCCTTTCAAAGAGCGCGCCCTCGCGCTAGCTTGCGACTCTACGTCTTACAGGAACGCGCTCACCGGCCAAGCACACGCACTGTCGTGGATGCGAGGTCCGATCACTTCTGACACCAATGTAATGAAACAGGCAGGGAGCAGGTCTCGAACCCTCGACCTCCTAGCCCGAGGTCCGGCGCGCTATCGACTGTGCCGCAAAAGCATGCTCGTGCGGCAGAGTCGATTTCCGCGCTTATAAACCCAGGGTCGTTACACTATTATGCATCCACAAGGCTCATTGCTAACAAAATACCCACATAATCGATACTGTATACATCCATATAACCACAGGGTATATAAGACTATACACTGAAATGCTAAATGTCAAATGAGATGACAGAAACAACAGGGTTAGCAAGCTTACAGTTGCTAGCTCGCGGTAAAAACGTGAATTAGCATAACAAAAGGAGTGCGTCCACAACACATGAATTGTAAGAAATATGACCTCACATTTCTGAAGGACGCACACTGGCCTTGGCTAAAACAAAGAACGCTAACTTAAGTTCCAGCCATCTCCTGTGATTACCTTATCACGGCTTGTGTACTTTCTGTAGTTACTTCCTTCTCCTCAGTTAGAGATCGCCCAGCATGCTCTGCTCCACATCACCGGTGGGGGGAGCTACGGCTCTCCTATGATGAACTAATATTTACTCTCAATAGTCCTTGTATTCTAATTCCTAATTCTATGTGCCTGCCTAGGTTTCCCAGTTGCTTTCTTACCAATGATAGTGTAAGAACACTTAAAGCCTCAAAGGACAAGATGATCCAACATTCAAAACCTTTTGGCTAGCAACAGCGGTCAACTAGCTAGATAGGTAGCTGTTTAGCTTTCTAGCACATTCATAAATGTGTTTGTAAACTATTAATAAGCTAGTTAGCTACCACGTGTTATTGTCAAACTGTCAACAGAGTAGCTAGCAATCCTCAAGATATGCCAAATAACTGTCTAAAATCCACTTGAGGGCAAATAAATCAGATTTGACCATTTAGTCACAAGTTGCATGGCCAGGAATCAGATTTGTATCTGATTTCAAACCACCTACGGATGTGTTTTGAAATGTGGCTTGAAATATCCGATTTCCATGTGCTTTTGGCTGTTCAGACTGCAGGAAAAAGGACATATCCGAATTGGATATGTGAAAAAATTGGATTTGAGTCACTTCAACCTGGCAATGTGAACAAGGTTGAATCAAAAACAGTACAGTATGATGACAGGCAGAAACTGCTTCTACAATAGAAATCTCTGATCACACTTGTAGGTGATGTCATGGCGATGTTGGCTAGCTAAGCTGTTTTTAATGAAAATGAAAACAGGTCAGTTTGTCATTTTCACGAGGTTGGAGTGAAAACATGTTCAACTACTTAAGACATTGGCTTGAATCTCAGCTGTGCATTTAGATTTAGAAAATGAACAACTAAGAAATAATTTTTACTTCTCTCATTGACTTCTTAAACCCCAAACCCCGGTCTGGTCTGCTTCACATGCGTTCCCGGAAGTCTTGCAGTGTTGCGCCTCTGGGTTTAGAAACTCTGTGGCTTAATTGTGCGCGAGTTGCCAAATGATGAGGTAAGTCCGTCTAAAAAACAGTAGGCATACTTTGTCCCTGTTTTCAATGCTTTTGCGTCAAAAAAATGTAATAAACAAAATCAAAAGTGGTGGGGCGTCCGCATACTAGGTTCGGTTTGCTTCTAGCAGAACTCGGCTAGGCTAGGCGAATACTCCCTTAAAATGCATTCGCTTGAAAAACAAGATTTATATTTTTTCAATTTTACTGTTTGTGCCTCTTGAGACACCGTTGCAATATCTTAGCCAGTATACACTTCCTCAAAATAGTACAAATTTATCTAAGGTAGATAAAGAAATCTGTACTAATTTTGACCTTTTTGCAGAGGTCCTAGTCGCACAATTTGACATCTAACTAAGATGTTTGGTACAGTATTTCTCAAGCAAAAAAATATGTGCATGAAAACTTGTCTCTCATTGAATGAGAACCAACACTACATGTTCCCACTCCTACTAGAAGTAGTAATGTTGACCAATCAATGACGAAGGGGCGTAGACTTTGGCTACCGAACTCCGATTTGCCATCAGAAACATTTGTGTGTGAAAGAACAGCTGGAGAAAAAAAAGTGCCGATGACCAAAATGAACCAAAACATCAAATGTAATCATAAAATACTGTATGCACAAACTGTTTAGACTGGGAAGCATACGGTAAGCTTTAGATGTCCGCATACTAGGTTCGGTTTACTCCTAGCAGAACTAAGCTACGCGAAGCAAACGTCTGTGACTCGCATACTCTCTTAAGACTTTGCTTTAAAAATGTGAAAAAACCGTAAATATTACTGTTTTCCCCTATTGAGACGCCGTAGGAACAACATACCCAGTATCACTTCCTCAAAATAGTCAGAATTCATCTAAGATAATCTCGAATTAGTCACGCAATTGTACATCTAAGAGTTTTGGTCCAGTATTTCTCAAGTGAAAACATGTACATGAAAACTAGTTGCATCTCGTTGAATGACAACAACAAACACTTATTTGAAGAATCCCGTCCATAGTTCCCACTCATACTAGGAGTTGTAGTACTGTTGACCAATCACTGATGAAGGGGCGTAGACTTTGGCTACCGAACTTCGACTTGCCTCAAGAAAAAAATGAAGTGTGCATGAACAGCCTAAAAACAACCTGCCGAACACCAAAACGAACAAAAACGTCATAAAAGTTCGACATAATACTGTATATGCTAGAACTATTTAGACTGAGAAGCATACTGTGTAAGCTTAACTGAAAAGTGCTGCGGTAAATGCCTGCTCGCTACACGTTAGCCGTTGGCCCTGGCTGAAGGTGACGTGAAGCCTTAACGCACTAGGGCGACCAGTTTTGATAGCCTTTAGCCGTACCCTCATCCTACTCCTCCTCTGTTCCTCAGGTGATGTGTAGGTTAACCAAGGCCCTGCGTGTCCCCAGGCGCTCTCATTTGTTGACTTCTGTAACCATAAAAGCCTTGGTTTCATGCATGTTAACATCAGAAGCCTCCAACCTAAGTTTGTTTTACTCGCTGCTTTAGCACACTCCGTCAACCCTGATGTCCTTGCTGTGTCTGAATCCTGGCTTAGGAAGGCCACCAACTACAACATTTTCCGGAGGAGTTGCAATCTACTGCAGAGACAGCCTGCAGAGTTTTGTCATACTTTCCAGGTCTATGACCAAACAGTTCGAGCTTCTAATTTTAAAAATTAATCTTTCCAGAAATAAGTCTCTCACTGTTGCCGCCTGTCATAGACCCCCCTCAGCTCCCAGCTATGCTCTGGTCACCATAGGGAGAAATCAATTCACATATCTATCTTCAGAGTATGTTCTGTTAGGTGACCTAAACTGGGATATGCTTAACACCCCTGCAGTCCTACAATCTAAGCTAGATGCCCTCAATCTCACACAAATTATCAAGGAACCCACCAGGTACAACCCTAAATCCGTAAACATGGGCAACCTCATAGATATTATCCTGACCAACTTGCCCTCCAAATACACCTCTGCTGTTTTTAATCAGGATCTCAGCGATCACTGCCTCATTGCCTGCATCCGCTATGGGTCTGCGGTCAAACGACCACCCCTCGTCACTGTCAAACGCTCCCTAAAACACTTCTGCGAGCAGGCCTTTCTAACCGACCTGGCCCGGGTATCCTGGAAGGATATTGACCTCATCCCGTCAGTAGAGGATGCCTGGTCATTCTTTAAAAGTCATTTCCTCACCATCTTAAATAAGCATGCCCCTTTTAAAAAATGGAGAACTACGAACAGATATAGCCCTTGGTTCACTCCAGACCTGACTGCCCTCGACCAGCACAAAAACTTCCTGTGGCGGACTGCACTAGTATCGAATAGTCCCCGCGATATGCAACTTGTCAGGGACCAATACACGCAGTCAGTCAGGAAAGCAAAGGCTAGCTTTTTCAAACAGAAATGTGCATCCTGTAGCTCTGACTCCAAAAAGTTTTGGGACACTGTAAAGTCCATGGAGAATAAGAGCACCTCCTCCCAGCTGCCCACTGCACTGAGGCTAGGAAACACTGTCACCACCAATAAATCCATGATAATCGAGAATTTCAATAAGCATTTCTCTACGGCTGGCCATGCTCTCCTCCTGGCTACCCCAACACCGGCCAACAGCCCTGCACTCCCCGCAGCAACTCGCCCAGGCCTCCCCAGCTTCTCCTTCACCCAAATCCAGATAGCAGATGTTCTGAAAGAGCTGCAAAACCTGGACCCGTACAAATCAGCTGGGCTAGACAATCTGCACCCTCTCTTTCTAAAATTATCCGCAGCCATTGTTGCAACCCCTATTACTAGTCTGTTCAACATCTTTCGTATCGTCTGAGATCCCTAAAGATTGGAAAGCTGCCGCGGTCCTCCCCCTCTTCAAAGGGGGTGACACTCTAGACCCAAACTGTTACAGACCTATATCCATCCTGCCCTGCCTTTCTAAAGTCTTCAAAAGCCAAGTTAATAAACAGATCATTGACCATTTTGAATCCCACCGTACCTTCTCCGCTGTGCAATCCGGTTTCCGAGCTGGTCACGGGTGCACCTCAGCCACGCTCAAGGTATTTAACAATATCATAACCGCCATCGATAAAAGACAGTACTGTGCAGCCGTCTTCATTGACCTGGCCAAGGCTTCCGACTCTGTTAATCACCGTATTCTTATCGGCAGACTCAACAACCTTGGTTTCTCAAATGACTGCCTCGCCTGGTTCACCAACTACTTCTCAGATAGAGTTCAGTGTGTCAAATCGGAGGGCCTGTTGTCCGGACTTCTGGCAGTCTCTATGGGGGTACCACAGGGTTCAATTCTCGGGCCGACTCTTTTGTCTGTATATATCAACGATGTCGCTCTTGCTGCGGGTGATTCCCTGATCCACCTCTACGCAGACGACACCATTCTGTATACATCTGGCCCTTCTTTGGACACTGTGCTTACTAACCTCCAGACGAGCTTCAATTCCATACAACACTCCTTCCGTGGCCCCCAACTGCTCTTAAACGCTAGTAAAACTAAATGCATGCTTTTCAACTGATCGCTTCCCACACGACTAGCATCACCACTCTGGATGGTTCTGACTTAGAATATGTGGACAACTACAAATACCTAGGTGTCTGGCTAGACTGTAAACTCTCCTTCCAGACTCATATTAAACATCTCCAATCCAAAATTAAATCTAGAATCGGCTTCCTATTTCGCAACAAAGCCTCCTTCACTCACGCCGCCAAACATACCCTCGTAAAACTGACTATCCTACCGATCTTCGACTTCGGCGATGTCATTTAAAAATAGCCTCCAACACTGTACTCAGCAAACTGGATGCAGTCTATCACAGTGCCATCCGTTTTGTCACCAAAGCCCTATATACCACCCACCACTGCGAACTGTATGCTCTCGTCGGCTGGCCCTCGCTACATATTCGTCACCAGACTTACTGGCTCCAGGTCATCTATAAGTCTTTGCTAGGTAAAGCTCTGCCTTATCTTAGCTTACTGGTCACGATAACAACACCCACCCGTAGCACGCGTTCCAGCAGGTATATCTCACTGGTCATCCCCAAAGCCAACACCCCCTTTGGCCGCCTTTCCTTCCAGTTCTCTGCTGCCAATGACTGGAACGAATTGCAAAAATCGCTGAAGTTGCAGACTTATCTCCCTCACTAATTTTAAACATCTACTATCTGAGCAGCTAACCGATCGCTGCAGCTGTACACAGCCCATCTGTAAATAGCCCATCCAATCTACCTACCTCATCCCCATATTGTTTTTATTTACTTTTTTGCTCTTTTGCACACCAGTATTTCTACTTGCACATCATCATCTGCACATCTATCACTCCAGTGTTAATTTGCTAAATTGTAATTACTTCACCACTATGTCCTATTTATTGCCTTACCACCTCATGCCATTTGCACACACTATATATAGACTTTTTTCTATTGTGTTATTGACTGTACGTTTGTTTATTCCATGTGTAACTCTGTGTTGTTTGTGTCGCTTTGCTTTAACTTGGCCAGGTCGCAGTTGTAAATGAGAACTTTTTCTCAACTGGCCTACCTGGTAAATAAATAAATAATAAATAAGAAATAAATAAAAATTATTCACTGCATGTGTTCTGTTAAAATGTCTTTCTATCACCAGGGTCACAGCAGGAAATGCTGTTTTCTCCCGACTTTGATGATGATCCAGTTGTCAGGTGGCCAATGACACTCGAATATAGCTGCAGTGTTCCCCACTTGACGGGAAAATAGAATGAATGCGCTCTCTTTTATACTTTTGAAGGGGAGGTACAGAGGGAATATGATTTAGTCATATCAAGCAGTTTAGTGAAACAAGTGTTTTGATGCGCTGCGTCACTCCTCTGTTAATGTGATTATTGGCTTGTTTGCCTTGGAACAGCTCCATTGTTATTGTCTGTATCTATGGGGTAAAATTACTCCCTGCTGTTTTCTTTGGGGCTGGCCGAAAGCCTTGTTCATTAAATTATCAATGGTTCTACGGCTGCTGCAAAGGTCAGTACAAAGCCATTTGTAATACTTCCTGTTGAACAACTAGTCAATGTCATATGTATATCCTTGATTAAGAATGTTAATCATGCATAAGATTGTGGATTATGTTTTGGTATGGGATTGCTGAATTGTTCTACAAAAAAGAGTCTTGAAAACTATAGTTTGAGGTTGTTCATGGTGTGTTCTGAGGACAATATAAATATAATTTCACCTGCTCCTCCCTACCATAGATCAGTCCTCTCAGATAATCTCATCATATACACACTTTTTGGGCTGGGTTCATTCAAGTCAGACTGTGTCTGCCAGTGGAGGCTCCTCAGAGGAAGAAGGACCATCCTCCTCAGTGAATTTCATAAAAATATATATTTTAAAACATTAAAAAAGTTAGATAAAACAGATAGATAAAAAGTTAGATAGATAAAACTATACTATATAATCACGTCACCAAATAATTGATTACAACCTATTATTTTTGCAATGAACGTCTTCAGTAGCCTCAACAGCACTCTGTAGTTACCACCATGGTGTAGTCGCAGGACAGCTAGCTTCCGTCCTCCTCTGGGTACATTGACTTCAATACAAAACCTGGGACGCTCATGGTTCTCACCCGCTTCCATAGACTTACACAGTAATTATGACAACTTCCGGAGGACGTCCTCCAACCTATCAGATGAACTGACATGTTGTCCACCCAATCAAAGGATCAGAGAAGGAATCTAGTACTGAAAGCATAAGCTACAGCTAGCAAGCACTGCAGTGCATAAAATGTGGTGAGTAGTTGACTCAATGAGAGAGAAAGACAATAGTTGAACAGTTTTGAACAAATACATTTCTTCCAAAATTAAGGAGAAGCGAGAGAGATTTTGTAATTGTTTTTCATTTTCATTTTCACTTACTAGCAAATGCAGTCAGCTAGTTTAGCCTACTCAAAGTACCCTGCTCAAACAGCGGGATAATAGGTTATCTAGCTGGCTATGATTATCCAACACAACACTGGAACTCTTCCAAGTCAAGGTAAGCTTTTGGTTTTACTAATTTATTGCCAACCGGGCCTGTCCGTGTAACTGCTAAACTGCTTACTGACTAACGTTATTGCATGATTGTAACTGGTTTTCTAACGCATTATTTCTATTAGCTATGTTGACTATGACGTTACTTTAGCTAATATGGTGACAACGATGTAGGCTGTGTGTAGCGGTTATGATATAGTTTGGAAAGTTTTTTTTCGCCTGGTCACATACAGCTGATGTTTTGTGCATTGAAGTCCACAAGCAAAAGGTGAGAGAAGTAGAGTGCATAGATAAAAGGAATACAACGTGGCTGCTATGAAAGTGAACTATGTTTATGCTTGATCAGGGGTGTATTAATTCCGTCGATTCTGTAGAACGGAAGCAAACGGAACAAAACGGGAATAAACATACCTGAATTTGTCCAATAGAAACTCTTGTTTGCCACTGTTGGACTAATGATTACACCCTATATCAGCTAGATGCAGGCAAGAGTGTGCAAGGCGGTAGTGAATGTGTCACTGTCACCTCCTAATTTTTTATCTCGACCTGTGTGCCCCTACATTGTAAACTGTCATTCATAGGCTAGGTTGTAGCAACCTCACGATGGCTATAGGGAAAATTCTAGCATCATGTAGTAGCCTAAACCTATCATTGTTACATTGAGCTGGGTGAATTGAATATGAATGACAGTCATCCAATATGCTGTAATAGAAATAAGGCCATGCTCATGGAACTCTGGACACACTGGTGTCTGCTAATACTCATAAATCCTGTGCTGAGGAAGATGTACAGAACCAGTCAAAAGTTTGGACACACCTGCTCATTCAAGGTTTTTTTTCTTTATATTTATTATTTTCTACATTGTAGAGTAATAGTGAAGACATCGAAACTATGAAATAACACATATGGAATCATGTAGTAACCAAATAAGTGTTAAATCAAAATAGATTTTAGATTCTTCAAAGTAGCCTCCCTTTGCCTTGACTGCTTTGTACACTCTTGGCATTCTCTCAACCAGCTTCATGAGGAATGCTTTTCAAACAGTCTTGAAGGAGTTCCCACATATACTAAGCACTTGTTGGCTGCTTTTCCTTCACTCTGCGGTCCAACTCATCTCAAACCATCTCAATTGGCTTAGGGTCGGTGATTGTGGAGGCCAGGTCATCTGATGCAGCACTCCATCACTCTCCTTCTTGGTCAAATTGCCCATACACAGCCTGGAGGTGTGTTTTGGGTCAATATCCTGTTGAAAAACAAATGACAGTCCCACTAAGCGCAATCCAGATGGGATGGCGTATCGCTGCAGAATGCTGTGGTAGCCACGCTGGTTAAGTGTGCCTTGAATACTAAATAGATCAGACAGTGTCACCAGCAAAGCACCCCCACACCATCACACCACCTCCTCCATGCTTCACGGTGGGAACCACACATGCAGATCATCCGTTCACCTACACTCCCGTCTCACAAAGACACAGCGGTTGTAACCAAAAATCTCAAATTTGCACTCATCAGACCAAAGGACAGATTTCCACCGGTCTAATGTCCATTGCTCGTATTTCTTGGCCCAAGCAAGTCTCTTATTATTATTGGTGTCCTTTAGTAGTGGTTTCTTTGCAGCAATGTGACCCTTAAGGCTTAATTCACACAGTCTCCTCTGAACAGTTGATGTTGAGATGTGTCTGTTACTTGAACTCTGAAGCATTTATTTGGGCTGCAATTTCTGAGGCTGGTAACTCTAACGAACGTATCCTCTGCAGCAGAGGTAACTCTGGGTCTTTCTTTGCTGTGGCGGTCCTCATGAGAGCCAGTTAGATCAGTGCTTGATGGTTTTTGCGACTGCACTTGAAGAAACTTTAAAAGTTCTTAATTTTCCGCATTGACTGACCTTCATGTCTTAAAGTAATGATGGACTGTTTCTCTTTGCTTATTTGAGCTGTTCTTGCCATAATATGGACCTGCTCTTTTACCAAATAGGGCTATCTTCTGTATACCAAGCCTACCTTGTCACAACACAACTGATTGGCTCAAACGCATTAAGGAAAGAAATTCCACAAATTAACTTTTAACATGGCACACCTGTTAATTGAAATCCATTCCAGGTGACTACCTCATGAAGTTGGTTGAGAGAATGCCAAGAGTGTACAAAGATGTCATCAAGGCAAAGGGTGGTTACTTTGAAGAATCTCAAATATAAAATATATTTTGTTTAAACACTTTTTTACTACATGATTCCATATGTTATTTAATAGTATTTATGTCTTCACTATTATTCTACAATGTAGAAAATAGTCAAAATTTAAGAAAAACCCTGGAATTAGGTGTGTCCAAACTTTTGACTGGTACTGTATGTCTGGCTGCCAATGCCCTGTGTGATGAGTATTCACAGACCGGGAGTTACTCCTAGGGGAGTTGCCCGATGATGCTGCCAGCTTTACAATAACTACAAAAGTTTACCCAACCATTCAAATCAATCATATATTTATCCCTCTCCTTTGACATGTTCGAAGCTTGCTGTGGCAGAGAAGCAACACTGAGGGGTGTTATCGTGCCTTCAGAAAATATTCATACCTCTTTACTTTGTCCTTATTTTGTTGTGTTATCGTCTAAATTTTAAATGGATTCAGTTGAGATTTTTGCCTCTGGCATACATACAATACCAAATGTCAAAGTGAAATAGTTTGACATTTTTATTAATTCAGAAAAAAATGTACAGCTGAAATGTCTTGATTCAGTAAGTATTCAACCCCTTTTTTATGACAAGCCTAAATACATTCAGGAGTAAAGATTTGCACGTCACCTAATAAGTTGCATGGACTCACTGTGTGCAATATGATTTTTTTAATGACTACCTTATCTCTGTACGCCACACATTCAATTATCTGTAAGGTCCCTCAGTCGACAATGAATTTCAAACACAGATTCAACCACAAAGACCAGGGAGGTTTTCCAATATCTCCCAAAGAAAGGCACCTATTGGTAGATGGGTAAAAAAAGAAAAAGCTGACATTGAATATCACTTTGAGCATGGTGAAGTTAATAAATTACACTTTGGATGGTGTACTAATACACCCAGCCACTACAAAGATACAGGCATCCATACCTAACTCAGTTGCTGGAGAGGAAGGAAACAGCTCAGTGATTTCACCAAGAGGCCTACGGTGACTTTAAAACAGTTACAAAGTCTAATGGCTATGAAAGGAGAAAACTGAGGATGAATCAACAACATTGTAGTTACACCACACTACTAACCTTATTGACAAGAATGAAAAGAAGGAAGCCTGTACAGAAATAATAATATTCCAAAACATGCATCCTGTTTGCAACAATGCACTAAAGTAATACTGCAAAGAATGTGGCAAAGCAATTAACTTTTTGTCCTGAATACAAGGTGTTATATTGGGGGCAAATCTAATACAACACATTACTGAGCACCACTCTCCATAATTTCAAGCAGAGTAGTGGCTGCATCATGTTATGGGTATGCATGTAATCGTGAAGGACTGGGAAGTTTTTCAGGATAAAAAAGACATGGAATGGAGCTAAGCTTAGGCAAAATCCTAGAGGAAAACCTAGTTCAGTCTGCCTTCAACCAGACACTGGGAGATTAATTCACCTCTCAGCAGGACAATAACTTAAAACACAAGGCCACATATAAACTGGAGTTGCTTACCAAGAAAACAGTGAATGTTCCTGAGTGGCCAAGTTACATTTTTGACTTAAATCTACTTTAAAATCTATGGCAAGACCTGAAAATGGTTGTCTAGCAATGATTCAACAATCAATTTGACAGAGCTTTGAGAATTTTGAAAAGAATAATCGGCAAATGTTGCACAATCCAGGTGTGGAAAGCTCTTAGAGACTTACCCAGAAAGACTCACAGCTGTAAACGCTGGCAAAGGTGCTTCTACAAAGTATTGACTCAGAGCTGTGAATACTTATGTAAATTAGATATCTGTATTTCATTTCAATACATTTGCAAACATTTCTAAAAACACGTTTTCACTTTGTCATTATGGGGTATTGTGTGTAGTTGGGTGAGAAAAAAAGAATTAATACATTTTAAATTCAGGCTAACACAACAATGTGGAATAAGTCAAGGGGTATGAATACTTTCTGAAGGCACTGTATATCTAACAGGACACAGTGTGGCAATACTACAATAGAGATCAAACTATGTGTATCTCTATAACAAAACATCTGTAAAAAGGGGATGTTCCTACATCCTAGTAATGCGGCCAATGGTGCTTTACAAGCTGCTGAAGAGCTTGTATTGGCTGAGCATTCAGTTGTTTGGTCAAAGGTGTGTGTGGGAAAAAATCTACTGTACTGTAGACTAATACCACCCTGTGGCATAATAGTGTACTGCAGTAATACTCATGTGGATATGGATTTCTCTCTTCTAGATACAGCATACAACAAAGAGGAACTTGACAGTCTTACACAAAACATTGTCGCTATACAAAAAGTATGTTTTTATTGCAATATTTGACCGCAAATGCCAGCTTGTGGTATCTAGATGTTTGGTTGACAACATATCCTTGACTGAATCTTAAACATAGCTTGATTGCATTATAAAAACGCCACAGGAAAAAACCCAAATCATTTATGTGATGAAGTATAAAAAGGACTAACACAACCAAACAGCCCAATGCCTTCAGACCGGTCTAAAGTTGTAACCATTCAACATGAGTAGTCCATTGGTCCATCATCATCTGTGCTAATTTGAAATCCCAAAATGCACAGCACCATGATATATACAGTGAGATGCACCCACCTAGTTTTGCTCTTTACCATACGTGCTCATGAGAGAAAGTGGAGGAGTTCAAGTTAGGGTCGGTGCCAAGGTGACGGTTGATGGAGAGGCTGAAACACTGTCGGGGGAAGCTGCTGTCACCGTGGTAATGGGCACTAACAGAGGTTCAGCAAGGCGCGGGACTGGTTTGGCGATCTTCATGGGGATGAAGACGTTGGAGGCACAGTGCTCGCTCAGATACTCACCGCCCTTCTCCTCGTAGTCCTGCCGGCTGATCCAGCCCTCCCCGCCAGGGGGGTGCTCCAAGGCCCAGTCCCGAGCCCCGTACCAGGCATCCACCGCAGGCCGCGACGCCATCATCACCTGGAGAGCAGAGTCAAAACAGTGTACTATGCTGCTCAACTACAGTGCATTCAGAAAGTATTCAGACCACTTCAGTTTTTCCACATTTTGTTACGTTACAACCATATCCTAAAATGTATTAAAATATTTTTTTCAATCACTCAGGGCTCCCGAGTGGCGCAGTGGTCTAAGGCACTGCCTCTCAGTGCTAGAGGCATCACTACAGACCCTGGTTCGATTCCAGGCTGTACCACAACCGGACGTGATTGGGAGTCCCATAGGGCGGCGCACAATTGGCCCAGCGTCATCCGGGTTTGGCCGGTGTAGGCCGTCTTTGTAAATAAGAATTTGTTCTTAACTGACTTGCCTAGTTAAATAAAGGTTCAATAAAAAATTAAATAAAAATCGACCAACACACCCCATAATGACAAAGCGAAAACGAGAATTTTAAATTTGCAAATGTATAAAAAATAAAAAACAGAAATACTTTATTTACTTAAGTATTCAGACCCTTTGCTATGAGACTCAAAATTGAGGTCAGGTGCATCCTGTTTTCATTGATCACCCTTGAGATGTTTCTACACCTTCATTGGAGTCCACCTGGAGTAAATTCAATTGGTTGGACATGATTTGAAAAGGTACACACCTGTCTATATAAGGTCCCACAGTTGACAGTGCATGTCAGAGCAAAAAAACTAAGCCATGATGCTGAAGGAATTGTCCGTAGAGCTCCGAGACAGGATTGTGTCGAGGCACAGATCTGGGGAAGGGTACCAAAACATTTCTGCAGCATTGAAGGTCCCCAAGAACACAGTGACCTCAATCATTCTTAAAATGGAAGAAGTTTGGAACCACCAAGACTCTTCCTAGAGCTGGCCACCCAGCCAAACTGAGCAATCGGGGGAGAAGGGCCTTTTGTCAGGGAGGTGACCAAGAACCCTATGGGCACTCTGGCAGAGCTCCAGAGTTCCTCTGTGGAGATGGGAGAACCTTCCAGAAGGACAACCATCTCTGCAGCACTCCACCAATCAGGCCTTTATGGTAGAGTGGCCAGACGGAAGCAACTCCTCAGTAAAAGGCACATGACAGCCCACTTGGAATTTGCCAAAAGGCACGTAAAGGACTCCCAGACCATGAGAAACAAGATGAATGGTTTCTGATGAAACCAAGATTGAACTCTTTGGCCTGAATGTCAAGTGTCACGTCTGGAGGAAACCTGGCACCATCCCTAAGGTGAAGCATGGTGGTGGCAGCATCATGCTGTGGGGATGTTTTTCAGCAGCAGGGACTGGGAGACTAGTCAGGATCGAGGGAAAGATGAACAGAGCAAAGTACAGGGAGATCCTTGATGAAAACCTGCTTCAGAGCGCTCAGGACCTCAGACCGGGGCGAAGGTTCACCTGCCAACAGGACAAGGACCCTAAGCACACAGCCAAGACAATGCAGGAGTGGCCTCGGGACAAGTCTCTGAATGTCCTTGAGTGACCCCGCCAGAGCCCAGACTTGAACCCGATCGAACATCTCTGGAGAGACCTGAAAATAGCTTTGCAACGACACTCCCCATCCAACCTGACAGAGCTTGAGTGGATCTGCAGAGAAATATGTGAGAAACCCCCCAAATACAGGTGTGCCAAGCTTGTAGCGTCATACAAAAGAAGACTCGAGGCTGTAATCGCTGCCAAAGGTGCTTCAACAAAGCACAGAGTAAAGCGTCTGATTACTTATGTAAATGTAATATTTCTAAAAACCTGCTCTTGCTTTGTCATTATGGGGTATTGTGTGTAGATTGAGGGGGATTATATATTTTTTTAATCCATTTTAGAATAAAGTAGTAACGTAACAAAATGTGGAAAAAGTCAAGTGGTCTGAATAGTTTCCGAATGTTCTGTAAGTTGTAATATGGTTCTCTCCTTATCACCATATTGTTTAAATTAAGACTTGTACAAGTCACTGAGTATTTATACTGCTGGTATAGAATACTCTTGCCCTACCTTTGTCTCAACATGAACCAATATAAGTTGCATGACACAACGGTGTCCTTAGGAGCAGTAAATTACCACATACACAGACGTTTACTGTACCTGGAAGTGCGACTGGAAGGGCCTCATGGCCAGCAGCTCTCTCTCTATCCTCTCCTTCATACCTGGATACTGTAGGTTCCCTCCCGTCAGGAACACATTACGGGCCAGTGCCTCCTGCTGCTCAGGAGTATACCTGCACACAGTCAAGTCATGCAAACTATGATCAACCTCTTCAGCTACTATGTTAATCATGTTCTAGTTATTGTGGCCATCTGCGTGTTGTTTATATTAAATGTACAATCAAACATGTATAGCGAGGAAACGTGCAGTAGATTACCTGGCTAAGACATACTGCAGAGTCTCCATCATGCCCATCTGGTCTTCTCCTATCAGCGACGGCTGGAAGAGGATCTCTGAGACTCGCAGGCGCTCCGTACCCACAAACAGCTGATGGTACTCTGCCATGTTAAACACCGGCTGTGGCGAGAGGAGATTGTCAACAGGGCTAGTGGAGCCTCCATCACAAGAGGTTTAATCACAATCTATATTTTGTTCTGTATGAATGTGGTTCAGACTGTTGTGTTTATACCATTAAAATAGTAGAGAATATTGCTTTACCTGCACAGGCTTTTCTGTCTCTGTGTTTTCCTCGCTGAAGTCTGGATCCATCTCTGTCACCCCGTCCCCTTCGTCCATTGGCTGCTCCATTTCTGAGGCCTGACAGAGAGAGATTTCTTACTTGTCAATTAGTTTAACACCAACATTATTCCCAACACTGTGATACGTTGCCATAGTCTAGGCTGTTTTGAAAGAACTGTTTTGTTGGACATTGTTGTCATCCTAATTCAATGCTATCGTTTGCTAGCCCCTATGATCACCTGTAAGAGCCGCTGCCTGCCCTGCTCCACCACCAGGCTCAGCTTGTTGATGTAGGACTGCAGCTCCTCAGCAGAGTCCATGTTCAGCTGTACCAGGTTCTTATGGAACTGCTCCAGGTAGCCGTCCTCCAACAGCTCCTACGCACATGACCAAGCACACACACGGTTTACCTCAATGGAAACGACTGGTGGTTAAAATGTCAAGGAAAGCTTTAACGCTTAGGTCTATAAGTGAAATGTGGTGGTTTAGGGGAGAAAAGGGGTAGCGGTTAAGGTTCATAGTTGACCAAGTCGTTAAAAGGTAATGGTTCTTGCCTGCACTGTCAGTAGTTTATCCAACCGCTCTTGGTCCTGCTGTAGCTTCTCCTCCCTGCGCCGGGCGTTGATCTCCTGTAGCCTGCGCAGCTGCTGGGTGCGTCTCTCCTGCCTCTCCTCCACACTCACCACGCCGCCCAGCCCCTTGGCAGAGAAGGGCAGCTGCATGCGGTGCACCTCCTGCTCATAGAACTCTACACTGCGCCACTTTTCCAGCTCTGAGAGACACCGAGAGAGTCAGGAAATGAATCACATATAAAGTAAGGCACCACAATTACTGTTTCATATAATCGCACTACATCTCTGGCCTCATGGCAGGCAGACCTTGGTGGTAGTCTGTGGCTGTGTAGCTGTGTTCGTGGAGCAGCTCCTCCATGCGGCTGAGGGTGACGGCCGCCAGGTGACCAGGGTACTTCAGCTGGAGCAGACGCTGGAGATACGAGGCCGCCTGGCTCCCGCCCACGTTCACACGCTTACAGTTGCCTGCATCCAGCCTGGGGAAACAGCAGAGGAAAGAATGTTACAAGGTGTGTGGCATGTGTTAAAATGGCACGTAGGCGCCTGAGCATTGGAGCAAACAGAGCAGCTGCACCCCCACTTTCAAAATAGGGATGCAAACTTGTGTTTTTGCACCTTCACTTTTTTTTTACCAGAAAGTGATCATGATCCATTTGGTAATTTGTCATTTTCAAATGATTGGTAATGTTTTGAGCAAGTCTGTATTAAAATAGATACATCCATCTAATATATGATATAATAATTAACAGACCGCATCTCCCCCCCCCCCCCCCCCCCATCACCACAAGATGAATGGTTTTGCTCACTGAAAAGTCTTGCTTCAGTTCCGCCCCACTATTTTGGTTCAGTGCAGTTAGAAAGCACTAGTTGCACCCTTTTTCATCTGAAAAATAAATGTTTTCTCTATTTTGTTGTGCTGTTGTTACATTTGCATCGTTGTTTCATGTCCTGTGGTGTTGTTACATATCATTTGAGCTGCGTGCACCACCAGCAAACTCATTGCATCATTTCACTTTTCCTGTACGAACCATGATGAGCACGGCATGTTGAGATTAGGCGTCTCTGTAGCACAGACTCTGACTCGGAGTAGCCTTCCATCAGCCTACCAAATGTTGCACATTAGCAGAAAACTGCATGTCCGGTAGCTCGTGGACTGTCAATGAGTAGCTTGCAAGTAGATAATGAGAAATCATCAGTAAGCCTAATATTACATGATTAAATCTGTGAAATAATTTAACCCCCCAAGCTGTTTGCAGGCGTTTAACACCATTCTGCATTTTTACCATATATTTTCCCAACTTCAAATATATATATACAAGACTATTATAAATTAAATGAAACTGTTCCACGAAAATGTGCATATAAAAATCAGAACTGGCATGTATATCGGTAGAAATGGTCAGATAAATTGGCTCTAGGTAACGGACAGCCCTAATGGAAACTGAGGTGTCAACACTTGTTAATGACAGGCAGCTGTTAAGAATTCATTTTCCACTTCGGCAAATGTGTTCAGTCAGCACAGAAGAAGCATGCTACACCCAAGGAAAGCTCAACTAATCCAACTGGCATTAGAGGGGGATCTTACAAGAAGATTTTGGAGTCAATGATCAATTACTCAGGAAGTTCAACAGATCGTCAAGGAGGCTGCAACTCTTCTGAAAAGGTAAGAAACGATTTAGCTGGTAGATTTTGTATAAAGACACCACTGCCAGTGGTGTCATTCTCAGCAAAACCCTAGGGTAAGGAATGGCAAAATGACTTATTTAGCCAGCCTTTATTTTCATTGCCAAAACCAACCTTGCGTCGTGTATCGTGGTGCCGGTAGAGTGCCAACCTGTCACTTCTTGGTCAAAAGCACTCAATGATCTCGGCATTTGAACTTTTCTGTTTATTGTGGTATAGGGTGATCTAAGCAGAATTCAATATAATTATAATGCATAGGCATGTTTCATTGTAGAAATAGATAACCGTAGAAATAGAATGTAAGCTTTCTTGGTAGCCTATTGCTTTTCGTGGTTGTAAATGGAACTGTGCGTATTGGAAACGTGTTTGTGGTAGGCCGGCATTGCTTAATTGATTGAGTGGGTGGGTGGAATTTGATCCACAGAAGTGTATTGTGCCGTATCGTAACATGTTGCTGAACTCATGAGCTGCATCCATGTTTGAAATAGGCCTACAGGTCTATGTATTTGGCAAGACAGCTGTGCATGACTGCGTCTCACTGTAGTAGGCTGTAGGCTATGTTTTGGTTATTTGCATTTGCCTTTTGTTTACTGCGTTTTTTGGTTTACTGTTAAAATAACTAGTCTAAATATAGATTGTATTATGCCTTTATCGATCTGATATTTGGTTTATAGGCCTACCCCTGTTCTGTTCTGTTCACATTCATTTGTTTGCATTTGCAGTTGTGTCGGTAATCCAAGCCAAACTGCTATTCAGTTTTTTTTGTTTTGCATGAGTTACTAGGTTTCTACTTTCAGCATTTAGTTTGCATTATTTTGGTGAGACAGCTGTGTTTGGCTGCATTCACATAGGGTAATTCACCTATTACAAACAGCCTATCTGGTAGCCTATATTAATTTCCAAAATGGCCTTTCTTTAGTGTGTAGGGCACTGTCCATTGTGCTGATACAGCGTAGCGGAGATGGGCTACAGATTTGGCAGCAACCTGTCACTTCAAAAGCTCACAATGTTCTCGGAATTTGAACTTCATGTTTATTGTGGTATAGCGTGATATAAGCAGAATTCAATATAATTCCAATGCAAGAACCCAAAAAAAATGTCCCTCACCGATTTCAACTGCACCCTTAATCCCTTTATCCTGGCGCTGGGTCTGTCTGCTTGGCTTGGTAAGTAATATCGACTGGTAATATACTCTGTTTCACGGAAATATGGCTCTCTTGGGATATGCTATCTGAGTCGGTACAGCCACCGGGATTCTTTGTGCGTCGCGTCGACAAAAATAAATATCTATCTGGGAAGAAAGGCGGGGGTTTATGTTTCATGATTAACGACTCATGGTGTAATTGTAACAACATAGAGAAACTCAAGTCCTTTTGTTCACCTGACCTATAATTCCTTTATACAAACTGGAAACCATATATCATGAGGCTGCATTTATTGTAGCTGGGGATTTTAACAAAGCAAACTTAAGAACAAGGCTGCCTAAATTCTACCAGCATATTGATTGCAGTACTCACGCTGGCAAAACTCTGGACCACTGCTACTCTAACTTCTGCGATGCATACAAGGCTCTCCACGCCCTCCCTCAGCAAATCTGACCCCGACTCCATTTGCTCCTCCCTTCCTATAGCCAGAAACTCAAACAGGATATACATGTGACAAGGACTATTCAACGCTGGTCTGACCAATCGGAATCCACACGCGGACTGGGACATGTTCTGGGTAACCTCATTGAATAATATCGATTTAAACGCTGATTCGGTGAGTGAGTTTATAAGGAAGTACATTGGAGATGTTGTACCCAGTGTGACTATTAAAACCTACCCTAACCAGAAACTGTGGATAGATGGCGGCATCTGCACAAAACTGAAAGCGCGAACCACCGCATTCAACACCATAGTACCCTCCAAGCTCATCATTAAGCTTGAGGCCCTGGGTCTCAACCCTACCCTGTGCAACTGGGTCCTGGACTTCCTGACGGGCCGCCCCCAGGTGGTGAAGGTAGGAAACAACATCTCCACTTTGCTTGATTACCAACAACGACGAGACAGCCTATTGGGAGGTGAGGGCACTCTGAGTGTGCTGTCAGGAAAACAACCTCTCACTCAAAGTCAACAAAACAAAAGGAGATGATTGTGGACTTCAGGAAACAGCAGAGTGAGCACCCCCTATCCACATCGACGGGACAGCAGTGGAGAAGGTGGAAAGTTTTAAGTGTCTCGGCGTACACATCACGGACAAACTGAAATGGTCCACCCACATAGACAGTGTGGTGAAAGCGCAACAGCGCCTCTTCAACCTCAGGAGGCTGAAGAAATTTGGCTTGTCACCTAAAACCCTCACCAACTTTTACAGATGCACAATTGAGAGCATCCTGTTGGCCTGCATCACGGCCTGGTATGGCAACTGCACCGCCCATAACCGCAGGGCTCTCCAGAGGGTGGTGAGGTCTGCACAACGCATCACCGGTGGCAAACTACCTGCCCTCCAGGACACCTACAGCACCCGTGGCACAGGAAGGCCAAAAAGATCATCAAGGACAACAACCACTGAGCCACTGCCTGTTCACCTCGCTACCATCCAGAAGGCGAGGTCAGTACAGGTGCATCAAAGCTGGGAAAGAGAAACTGAAAAATAGTTTATCTCAAGGCCATCAGACTGTTAAACAGCCATCACTAACACAGTGAGGATGCTGCCTACATACAGACTTGAAATCATTGGCCACTTTAATAAATGGATCACTAGTCACTTTAATAATGCCGCTTTAATAATGTTTACATATCTTGCATTACTCATCTCATATGTACATGCTGTATTTTACACCATCTTGCCTATGCAGCTCGGTCATTGCTCATCCATATTTGTATATATTCTTATTCCATTCCTTTACTTAGATTTGTGTGTATTAGGTAGTTGTTGTGGAATTGTTAGATTACTTGTTAGATATTGCTGCACTGTCGGAACTAGAAGCACAAGCATTTAGCTAAACTCGCAATAACATCTGCTAACCATGTGTATGTGACCAATAAAATGTGATTTGCTGTATAGTGGTTTTACCTTCCATTGATAACGGGTAGGATGTGAGAGCAGTGGTAGCCAGAGGAGAGGACAATGCCGGTGTGTAGGGGTGTGAGATTGCTGAGAGCATTGTTGTAGTAGAGGCTGTACAGGCAGTCTACACCATAGGACACATGAGGAACTCTGTAGCACTCAAAGAGCAGCTCTGACATCATCTGGCGACTGTGCAGCGGGTTGCAGGGCGCCTCTGTGAGCACTATAGGATGTTCAACACTGCCCTAAAGAGGGGAGAGAACGGAGAGAAACCACATCAGATGTGTTTGAAGGACCAACTATCTAGTTAGCTACCTTTGTCAGTAAGTTATATTCAAGACTGAGAAGGCAGAACGGTCTAAAAAGGACAAGCAACACAGGAAATTGTGCAACATAACTTGAACACCTTACCTCAGTCACAACTCCGAGGTGGCTGAATATGTAATCGAACATCAGTTCCTGTATCTCGAAGTTTACAACCACATTTCGGTCAAACTGGCTTTTCAGGAGCCATCGCACAGGCTCGAGGTTAGAAATGTCATTGCCGATTTGGGTTTCACTTCGCGCTGCCCCTCTGCTCCTCGCCGCCACGGACTTAAACAGAAGCCGCGGTGCGCCTAGTTCGTCCCCTTTGCATGCCCAACCGGCCCTTGTTTGAAAAGAGCCGTTATCTATTATTATCGGAACTGGTGATGGTTGTAAGCATTCGCCAGAAATCTCGAAAATCGGATCGGGAGAGGATTTGTAGTCTTGAAAAGAAAATATTTTGCATGTTGTGTCTGTTTTGGAAGTCATTTTGAAAGGGTGTTACTACAAAATACGCCCGACTAGAAAGCTTGTACTAGAAACCAAGAGTTCCGCGTAGCTCTCGTTACGTCTTGACAAAATAACAATTATTAAAGGGGCAGTCAGAAGTTGGTACATACATTATTTGACTTATAAATTAATTGTACCAATTGATTCTTAAAGAATATAACGTATACACGCCTCATGAGCTTAGTTTAACTGCTGTACCCCATCAGAACCCAAAATATAAGCTTGTTTTACTCAAAACATGGTTAAACTATACTTTGATATCATGGATGGTCAGTCCATGCATCCATAGCCCTGTCTATGAATTTGAGAGTGATTACATTTCTCCAGCCCCATCCCTCAGCTTTCTACTGAAACAGTGGCAGGGTAACCTGTTGTTATTGTTTAAACTGCTGATTGGCCCTTCAATTGTAAAATATGTATATATTACATCCTCTATTATAGTAGATCCCCTAACAAGTATTGTTATATTACTATTTAATGATCAATTGTGAAGTCTACTTCCTGATATTTTTATTTCGTTTTTTATATGGATGGCTTAATTTATCTACAGCAGACCTTTTTTTTTGCCTCTATCTACAGAACAGGTTAATGTGAGTACAGCCTGTGTGTGATAACCAATTATGTATATAACCTTGGATTACTGATGCTATTTATTAGCCATTGAGAGGCTTTGAAACCAACAGTCGGCCATATTGGCACTCCCCAGTCAGCGCAGTCCTCCATAGGAATGAATGGAATTCTACAGTATTTCAATTAAATGTTTCAATACATGTATTTAAGTATCTTAAGTATCTTGTAGTGGGAACAGTAACATTAGCAATCTCAAAAAATTATACTGTGGCACAGTGGTCTAAGGCACTGCATCGCAGTGCTAGCTGTGTCACTAGAGATCCTGGTTCAAGTCCAGGCTCTGTCTCAGCCAGACGTGACCGGGAGACGCATGGGGCGGCGAACAATTGGCCCAACCTCGTTCGGGTTAGGGGAGGGTTTGGCTGGCAGGGATGTCCGTGTCCCATCGCGCCCTAGCGACTCCTGTGGGCGGCCGGGCGCAATGCACACGGACACAGTCGCCAGGTGTACGGTGTTTCCTCCAACACATTGGTGCGGCTGGCTTCCGGGTTATATGGGCATTGTGTCAAGAAGCAGTGCGGCTTGGCTAGGCTGTGTTTCGGAGGACGCACGGCTCTCGACCTTTGCCTCTCCCGAGTCTGTACGGGAGTTGCAGCGATGAAACAAGACTGTAACTACCAATTGGATACCACGAAATTGGGGACAAAACGGGGTAAAAAAATAAATAATAATCAATTATACTTTAAGGAAAATGTTTTTATATAGATATATATTTTAGCTCACATAATAGAATTTTATATAACTTCAAAGTATGCATTAGGTGTCTGTCATAGAATACATATGGCAAAAACGAATGTAGACATTAATAAATGCATTTCTATAGCTTCCAAAATATTTTTTACAATTGATATATTTATTTTTTGACTTTTATTTAACCAGGTAGGCTAGTTGAGAACAAGTTTTAATTTACAACTGCAACCTGGCCAAGATAAAGCAAAGCAGTTCGACACATACAACAACACAGAGTTACACATGGAATAAACAAACATACAGTCAATAATACAGTAGAAAAAAAAGTATATATACAGTGTGTGCAAATGAGGTAAGATAAGGGAGGTAGGGCACTAAAATAGGCCATAGTGGCGAGGTAATTACGATATAGCAATTAAACACTGGAGTGATAGATGTGCAGAAGACGAATGGGCAAAAAGAGATACTGGGGTGCAAAGGAGCAAAATAAATATATACAGTATGAGGATGAGGTAGTTGGATGGGCTAGTTGGATGGGCAGCATAGAACTGGAAGGAAAGGCGACCAAAGTAGTAATTGGCTTTGGGGGTGACCAGTGAAATATACTTGCTGGAGCGCGTGCTGCGGGTGGGTGCTGCTATGGTGACCAGTGAACTGAGATAAGGCGGGGCTTTACCTAGCAGAGACTTGTAGATGACCTGGAGCCAGTGGGTTTGGCGACGAGTATGAAGCGAGGGCCAGCCAACGAGAGCGTACAGGTCTCAGTGGTGGGTAGTATATGGGGCTTTGGTGACAAAACGTATGGCACTGTGATAGACTGCATCCAATTTGCTGAGTAGAGTGTTAAAGGCTATTTTGTAAATGACATCGCCGAAGTCGAGGATCGATAGGATGGTCAGTTTTACGAGGGTATTTTTGGCAGCGTGAGTGAAGGATGCTTTGTTGCGAAATAGGAAGCCGATTCTAGATTTAATTTTGGATTGGAGAGGCTTAATGTGGGTCTGGAAGGAGAGTTTACAGTCTAACCAGACACCTAGGTATTTGTAGTTGTCCACATATTCTAGGTCAGAACTGTCCAGAGTAGTGATGCTGGACGAGAATTGAACCCTTTGACACCCCCATAGACTGCCAGAGGTCCGGACAACAGGCCCTCCGATTTGACACACTGAACTCTATCAGAGAAGTAGTTGGTGAACGAGGCGAGGCAGTCATTTGAGAAACCAAGGCTGTTGAGTCTGCCGATAAGAATGTGGTGATTGACAGAGTCGAAAGCCTTGGCCAGGTCGCTGAATACAGCTGCACAGTATTGTCTCTTATCGATGGCAGTTATGATATCGTTTAGAACCTTGAGCGTGGCTGAGGTGTACCCATGACCAGCTCTGAAACCAGATTGCATAGCGGAGAAGGTGCGGTTGGATTCGAAATGGTCGGTAATCTGTTTGTTAACTTGGCTTTCGAAGATTTTAGAAAGGCAGGGTAGGGTAGATATAGGTCTGTAGCAGTTTGGGTCTAGAGTGTCTCCCCCTTCGAAGAGGGGGATGACCGCGGCAGCTTTCCAATTTTTGGTGGATCTCAGACGATACGAAAGAGAGGTTGAACAGGCTAGTAATAGGGGTTGCACCAATTTCAGCAGATAATTTTAGAAAGAGAGGGTCCAGATTGTCTAGCCCAGCTGATTTGAAGGGATCCAGATTTTGCAGCTCTTTAAGAACATCAGCTCTCTGGATTTGGGTGAAGGAGAAAAGGGGGAGGCTTGGGCGAGTTGCTGTGGGGGGTGCAGGGCAGTTGACCGGGGTAGGGGTAGCCAGGTGGAAAGCATGGCCAGCCGTAGAAAAATGCTTATTGAAATTCTCAATTATCGTGGATTTATCTGTGGTGACAGTGTTTCCTAGCCTCAGTGCAATGGGCAGCTGGGAGGAGGTGCTCTTATTCTCCATGGACTTTACAGTGCCCCAGAACTTTTTTGAGTTTGTGCTACAGGATGCAAATTTCTGCTTGAAAAAGCTAGCCTTAGCTTTCCTAACTGCTGGTGTATATTGGTTCCTAACTTCCCTGAAAAGTTGCATATCACAGGGGCTATTTGATGCTAATGCAGTACGCCACAGGATGTTTTTGTGCTGGTCAAGTGCAATCAGGTCTGGAGTGAACCAAGGGCTATATCTGTTCCTGGTTCTACATTTTTTGAATTGGGCATGGTTATTTAAGATGGTGATGAAGGCATTTTTAAAGAATAACCAGGCATCCTCTACTGACGGGATGAGGTCAATATCCTTCCAGGATACCCGGGCCAGGTCGATTAGAAAGGCCTGCTCGCTGAAGTGTTTTAGGGAGCGTTTGACAGTGATGAGGGGTGGTTGTTTGACCGCAGACCCATAGCGGATACAGGCAATGAGGCAGTGATTGCTGAGATCTTGGTTGAAGACAGCAAAGGTGTATTTGGAGGGCAAGTTGGTTAGGATGATATCTATGAGGGTGCCCGTGTTTACGGATTTGGGGTTGTACCTGGTAGGTTCATTGATAATTTGTGTGAGATTGAGGGCATCAAGCTTAGATTGTAGGATGGCCGGGGTGTTAAGCATGTCCCAGTTTAGGTCACCTAGCAGCACAAGCTCTGAAGATAGATGGGGCAATCAATTCACATATGGTGTCCAGGGCACAGCTGGGGGCAGAGGGTGGTCTATAGCAAGCGGCAGCGGTGAGCGACTTGTTTCTGGAAAGGTAGATTTTTAGAAGTAGAAGCTCGAATTGTTTGGGCACAGACCCGGATAGTATGACAGAACTCTGCAGGCTATCTCTGCAGTAGATTGCCACTCCGCCCCCTTTGGCAGTTCTATCTTGTCAGAAAATGTTATAGTTAGGGATGGAAATATCTGGGGTTTTGGTGGTCCTCCTAAACCAGGATTCAGACATGGCTAGGACATCCGGGTTGGAAGAGTGTTTTAAGGCAGTGAATAAAACAAACTTGGGGGAGTGCCAAGATGGAGGCAGGGTTCAACACAGTGCTTCCTACCAGTCATCTAGTGTTTACAAATCATTGGTGATAATCTACTGTATGACCCATAACATTTCATTTTTACAGTAGGCCTTCTGCAGTAAGGACTCCGTGAATGAGTGTCTACCACCAGAGGGGGCAATGAAAGCTGGTCTGCTGCATTAGAGTGTCTGAATGAATAAGCATCAAACAAAGCATGAATTTGTCTTTTGGACATTCAGAATTAAGTCCAAGTAGACTTGAGCTCCTCCTATAAATCTATTCTTAGGTTGATATGATATGCTATCCCTATCAACCCCATTTCTGAAAAGGCCTTGATTTAGTCTGGTCTGGCACTGGCAGTATTACTGTCAATTGACTAGACAAAGTGGAGCCTCAGCTGGTGATATAGGGCACCCTTGGCACTGAAAGTAGACACTCCACCACCAAAGGCTCTGGCCCCTATCACTCCAATGGTAAGGGGTCACATGAAGATCCTCTATCGTTCTACCCTTTTGAATCAGCATCAGCCCATATACTATGCTGCATCCTTTCAGCAATACCGTACCATGAGCTAGTCAATAAGAGGAGTACTTCACATTCACCTATGCATTTTTCATGCCACCTTTGTTCTAAAACCACAGAATTATGCTGAAGGGTCTTCCCTATCAGATCATGCATGCGCCCTAATATCATTTAATTTAGAGACAAAAGGCATATTCTCTGTGTAATCAAACAAATGGTGGATACATTTTATATTTATTTCAGTGCAGGGACTTGATTGGTGGGATACCACAGATTTGGGAGGAGGGAAGGCTGTAGCTTGATGTTGTGCCACTGAATCAGAGGCACAGTTCACTGCTCAGGCACAAAGCTCTAAGACAGGCAGTATCCTCTGATGCTACTGAGCAGATCTAGGTCATCTCCCACACAGGCTCCCAGAAGGCAAGACGTGACATTGTACCGCTGTCCCTAACACGGCGAGCTCTTGCTTGTTGTGCATGTCATACTGTGATGAACAGCAGAGGAATTAATATGCTACATCCGCTTTGGGACTGCCATGATGCAGCTCCTCCATTTTGTCGGAGCAGAAGACTCGTTTTCAGTGGCAGCACAGGGTAGAGAGATCCTAATTAGCTTGTCATCGGCTGTCATATTCAAGTGTTCCAGCAAGACTCATTAATGACATTTATTGGGTTATTGTCATGTTACTACAATGTTAATAATATTACCACTATTATAATATAGTTGTGGTAGTAGAATAGCAATAGAAGCAATAGCTAAAAGTCTTGTTTTCTGCTGCAACTCTTTTTGCTCAGATCATGAGATGAAATGGTGAAATGTCATTTTGAATCTTTGTGCACGCAGGACTGGTCAAATAAAACGAGAAAACCTCCAACTATCTGTGACATTAATGAATGAGGTGGAAGGGAACACAGTTTACATAATAGGGTGAGGCTTGCATGGAGATTCCAACTGCTGCCTCTGATATCAGAGCCACAGCAGCAAACCTAAACACTCCTCCATCCCCGCTCCCCCGCACACACAGAGACTGTCACTACCTCTCTTCTCAGTCTGAAGCCCTGTAAGCATAACAGATATTTTTAGGCCATAGAGTGATTAATGTGTTTATGCACATGTCACTTTGCATGCATCCCTGGCTGTGTAGAGTCTGTGTGTATACGTGTAAATTGTGTTCATGTTTCACAGTGGATCCAAGTAAAGAATTTAAAATTCTATGTGTGTGTGTCTGTGTGTTTATTTATTCCTATGTGAATTGCATGTCATTGTCAACCATTTTGTATAAGCAGCAGATTGCAGTTTTCAATTCTAAACAAAAATGCTCAGTTTTTTTTCTCAATCCAGGACACTATTTTTTCCTTAGATCCCTCCCTCCCTGTTGTTAGGGCTCTAGATTGGTTCGAGTTGCTACCCTCTTCATCCAGTGGGATTTTCAGACAGACAACCTGAGTTCCTTTTGAGTCTTGCCACCCAATTATTGTGGCCATGGCAACTATCTGAGACTTTTGCCCCCAGTTGGCTGTTAGCAGGCTATACGCCTACAGTATCTTTCCCCCTTCAGACATCCCTCTCTCATCTTTGCTGAATTAATCCTCGCCTCTGTAACCCGAAGCTAAATTGGTCATCACAACAACCAATTTGATGCCATCTCAGTAATAATATGTCTGAAGATCAATTTCTTCTGAAGTTCCAAATATGCAAATACAGAACAAAATGTTTTTGTGTCCAGATTTGTTTGCACATTTCACTGAATTCAAACCCGTTTTCCATTATGAAGGTGCAGTTGCTGTTAATGTGAATCCAGTTGGTGGTGTGTGTGTGTGTGTGTGTGTGTGTGTGTGTGTGTGTGTGTGTGTGTGTGTGTGTGTGTGTGTGTGTGTGTGTGTGTGTGTGTGTGTGTGTGTGACATTTGCAGCCTATCCTCTGTCCCAGTATTAGCCCAGGGTTTTGCACATGATGGGGGAGGGAGGCTTAGTCACTGAGATGCCCCAAGGACTCTCCCGGGAATATTCTTTCCTCACTATCCTCCACTAAACACACACACACACACGTGTGCCTCCACACACAGATAGAGATTAGCCCTATCTCACAAGGATGATTGAGCCACATGCACACACACACACACACACATACACACACTGTGCATGCCTGAACACAAATGGCAGCATGGCAAAGCAGCCTATGCCAAGCATGAAAATATGTGGAACTTTCTCTGTCCTCTGGGTTGATGCTAAATTTAGAGCTTTCATTGTCTTTCACGTTTTTGTCTCTTTTTGTCTTTTACCAATGCACAGTTCAACACGACCAAAATGGCAGTTCCGTCTTTCCTTCATTTTCATAATATATTCCAGCAGAAGGAAATATTAGAAATGCTTTGAAGTCCTCTTCTTCAACCCTGTGCTAGAGCACATTTTGCAAACGCAGGCACCAAAACCTGACGACAGTAATACTGCAATGCGTTGTGACATGTCGGAACCGATTACGAGGGAAAAATATGAGGTGCCTCTTATCATCTGAGGTATTACTGTTGGAGGCATCAAATGCTTCAGAGGTTTCAGCCTATTCTTCTTAATTTTCTTAGATGTTTCTGCATTTTCATGTCATTTCGTAATTTGGGAGTTACAAAGCAAAGCATACGCACATGACATGAGTGTTGAATCCAACTAAAATGCCATGCGTATTCAAGACACCCGACATAATATATTAGCCATTTGGTTTCCAGGCCACCTAACCATGAGGAATTTAGTCATTCTGAGTAGGCTACATTGGAAATATAACGTAAAACAACAGGGGACATTTAAGATGTACTAGGCTATTACAGACAGTTTATAGCAAACATGCTAGTCTGGGTAGGCCTACCCGTCTTTTTAGCTGACATTCCACTCCTTGTAGCCTACTCTTTGGCATATGACACCGAAGGAGTCAGTGAAACGTTACCTAAAAAGAATGGTACTAGCAAGGCCTGTCCAATGTTCTGCAATGCGGAAACGAGTTGAATTTTCCGATGCACGCGGGTCATTCTCTCTAATTTAGCAGCTGAAAAAACATGGAATTTGTTACATTTTAAGTATCTGACTCCATGAACAAAACTGTACTTAGGCTACGCAGGTGTAGCAGGTAGTAAGTAGCCTATTATCAATTAAAATGCTCGGACAACAAATAAGAGACCATATTAAAAACAAGTTTTGTTTTGCTATAAATTAGGCTACATTAAATATATATTTTGTAAGTGCATTGGCTACTTGGGTCAAAGGGGCATGAAACACAACTTTGGATCCAAATTCGTATAGCGACTAAACTAAAACACAAAAATAAATAATCTAACGAATATACGAGGCCTTGATATTTAAATATTGTATATTTACTCCATAAACATTAAAGTGATTTTACACCTCTGATATTTGTTTTTGCATTAGGAATAAAAAGACTAAAACAGTATGTGTGTGAGATATAGGCCTATGAATGGTGCGCAGTGTAACTCCTTAATGTCTGATTTTGAAACGAACATAAGTGTCTGCAATTATAAACTAGACTTATATGAAACGTATATTACCTCTGCCGGATCAATACAATCATAACGAAAAATATTGGAACAAATTATGAATCAAATTGGGGGGGGGGAAATGATTAATAAAAAATAAAAAATAAGCCTAATCAAATATGCAAAATTAGCTTAATCGAATAAGTAAAATATTTGGTATAAATGAAGCGTAAGAGCTAGCATCCATGCCTCTGGTAACAAACACCCTTTTCTCCTTCCAAAATCTCAAAGTAATCTCTCTCTCTCTCTCTCTCTCTCTCTCTCTCTCTCTCTCTCTCTCTCTCTCTCTCTCTCTCTCTCTCTCTCTCTCTCTCTCTCTCTCTCATTCACTCATTCACTCTCTCACATATACACACACCGCTTCAGAACCATGAGGGGTTTGTGCATGCTGAGCAAGTCATTGCATTGGCAGTCTATGAGGACACGTGCCTAGTCCCCCTCTAAAATTCTACCGCTTGTGGTTTGCACTTGTCACGGCTATAGCAATACTGAGCGCAACATCAAGACCCACACCGACAACTGCACGGAGAGGTCACAAACAGGGACATTCGATCACATTGAGCAACATGATCAATTTGAATTAGGAGGAATTCTTTTACTTCGTTTCTTCTGATGCCAAGAAAGTGACAGGAGGGATTTGAGAGTGACATGGATAATCAAGACCAACAGACGGGATTTTAAACGACAGCCTGTGTGGATGTAACGGTTGGGCAGCCGTTAAGAACAACGTCGATACGTCTTGGCAACAGGCATGATTATCTTTCTCTCACAGCAGCAGCCAAAATAGCTCATAACCACACTGCATGTATTTATTCAACACTTTTCAAATTTGATCCAATTGATATCTGAAGATTCACATTTTATCTCACAACAATGGCTCACTTAATTCGACACAAGATCGGCAACAAGCTGACCAATGCAGCCAACACTGTGTCCAATAAATCGCAGGCCAAGGTCAGCGGAGTGTTCGCCAGATTGGGCTTCCAGGCCGCTACAGATGAAGAGGGTCTGGGGTTCGTGGACTGCGATGACTTGGACTATGATTACAGGCAGGGGATGCAGATGGACATCGTGCAGGGCGACGAGGAAGGGGGAGAGATGGACGGAGGAGACGAGTTGACGGAGGGAGACAGCCACTACCAGAGAGATGGCACCGGCCCAGCATCCTCCTCCATCAAGAACACTGGGGCGTGTAACGAGTTGGCATCAGAGGTCAAACCCAAAATTACGTCTTGGGAAGCGGGGTGGAACGTCACCAATGCCATTCAGGTAGAAATTATTTGAAGAATGACATGAACATATTGTCACTATGTCAATGTAGGCCTTTTGTCAACAATCGCCTTGGAATATACGCCATACATATCATTTCAGAGCACAATGCATTACGCTATATCATTCAGAAGACCCCAATTTCCATTCTACAAAAAACAGAAACAGACCTTTAAAACGACTATAATTTTTCACATTCACATGTAAAAATAGACTTTCATTTATTTCTTCCAGATAAATGAATTGGCCTATTTTATGACTTCTTATTTCAAAATCTCTCATTTAAAACAAGTGATTCCTAAATATATATATTTTAAACATAAACAATGGCAGTTGACTTCATTTCATCAGACGAGGATGTCAATTAAATACGAAGCATTTTGAGATTTTAAAGGAAAATAGGGATCTATTCTAGATAGCCTATTTCCTATCAGTAAAAAACAGACCCAACTCCATCTGGAATGAATACAATTATTTGGATTAGCCTCAGGCACAATAAGGACCATTTCATTATTCTTGATAACATTTCACAGTGGATTATGTAAAATAAATCCAGTCTTGGTGAGGAAATATCTTAGTTATTACATTTTAAATTAAATCAACAAAAAATAAGCATCGGTTCAAATCAAATTCCAATTCTGAGCCTGCACGCTTAGTGGCCTGACAGATATATACTTTTTTCTCTCAACTCAAATCGTTAAATGTAGGTTTCCACACATGTAGCCATATGATTATGCAAATAAATGTTGTTTGTTATAATTATGCATCTTTGAATGTCATTCATTTCTTGTATATGTGGGGCGAGGAGCCTGTCACTTTGACAAGACCGTGACCATTACGACTCAACTGTGCTTGTGTATCCGCAGGGGATGTTCGTCCTTGGGTTACCCTACGCCATTCTTCACGGAGGATACCTCGGACTCTTTCTAATCATATTTGCGGCTGTTGTATGTTGTTACACCGGAAAGATTCTTATTGCGTGTCTGTATGAAGAGAACGAGGATGGAATTCTGGTGCGCGTGAGAGACTCCTACGTGGACATCGCCAACGCGTGCTGCCAGCCACGGTTCCCGTCTCTGGGCGGGCATATTGTTAACGTTGCTCAGATCATTGAGTTGGTCATGACCTGTATCCTGTACGTGGTGGTCAGTGGCAACCTGATGGTCAACAGCTTCCCCAATCTGCCGGTCTCGCAGAAGGCCTGGTCTGTAGTCGCCACGGCCGCCCTCTTGCCTTGCGCGTTCCTCAAGAGCCTCAAGGCTGTGTCCAAGTTCAGCTTGCTTTGCACTATCGCGCACTTCGTCATCAACATCCTGGTAATAGCCTACTGCCTCTCCAGAGCCCGGGATTGGGCCTGGGACAAAGTCAAATTCTATATTGATGTCAAGAAGTTCCCCATCTCCATTGGCATCATCGTCTTCAGCTACACGTCCCAGATCTTCCTGCCCTCGCTGGAGGGGAACATGCAGAGGCCAAGCGAGTTCCACTGCATGATGGACTGGACCCACATTGGAGCCTGCGTCCTGAAGGGCCTGTTCGCTCTGGTGGCATACTTGACTTGGGCAGATGCCACCAAAGAGGTCATCACGGACAACCTGCCGTCCACCATCAGAGCGGTGGTCAACCTATTCCTTGTGGCTAAGGCCTTGCTGTCATATCCGCTGCCATTCTTCGCTGCTGTAGAGGTCTTGGAGAAGTCTTTTTTCCAGGATGGAGGGCGCGCCATATTCCCTGACTGTTATGGGCCGGGAGGAAGGATTAAGTCCTGGGGACTGGGCCTCCGGTGCCTCCTGGTGGTGTTCACGTTGATCATGGCCATCTTTGTACCTCACTTCGCACTCCTCATGGGCCTCACCGGGAGTCTTACCGGCGCCGGGTTGTGCTTCCTTCTCCCAGCTCTCTTTCATCTAAAGCTGATGTGGAGGAAACTTTTATGGCACCACGTGTTCTTTGACGTCGCCATATTTGTCATAGGGGGCATATGCAGCATTTCTGGTGGTATTCACTCAGTAGAAGGGCTCATTGAGGCATTCAAATATGGAGTCGAAGAATAAGAACGTTCTACCTCTGTAGCCCATACTTAAATTTGGTCAATCATAGGCGCGTAATGACAGACTGATTGACAGCGCATAAGGGATACTGTGTAATTGTTTTACTTCGTTTTTTTTGTTTTGCCTTCTTGACGACAATGTGCAATAATAAACTTTATAATCATAGTGTAGAGTATTCAGTACTGAAATGTTGTGTTAACTAGGAAGGGGGTAATGCAGTGTCCTTGGAGAATGGATCATCTCTGAAGCAGTGAATATCATGCAAGGTTTGATCAGGCAATGTTAGCACAACCCATGTGAAAATGAGCTGTGCATAGGCCTCACTTGTGTGTGGATGTGTTGATATCTGCATTGACAATGAGTTTATTAGCGTTTATTATCGTTTCTAGCTGCTAAAGAATTAGTTAACAATCTCATACCAGATTCTGTCGACTTAAAGATAAAATACGCTCGGGGCACCCACGTGGGATGGGGCTATAGGATAAATGTAGTTGGTTAATCAAAACATTTCGATTAGTTTTCAACTGTACTTGGTTTTTGGTGTTTCAAGTGTCATTATGGATGAAGTGAATTATTGCAGTGCAAACCAGTGGCTCTAAATGTTTATATGAAAACATCTGTCTTCTGTAGTCTACCTATCTGTTGAACGTGAATTGTGCTTTCATTGAATTAATCATGACGTGTAAGAAAAGAGTATGTGTTGAATTAGTAGAGAAATTAATCGAATATTTTATGCGTTATGCTCATATCTTTGGATTCATTATATGTCTATAATTTGTGCACGCTCATGTTTGTGCGAAAAAATTATATATGGGTGAATAAAATCTATGTTTTTATGGATGAATATAGACAGTTTTGAGGGCTTTCTGTAAAACGGTCAAATGGAAGCAGAGTCTGTGGATTAGGAAGGCAGTATGTTGTGTGGAGGATTCTGCTAATTATCATAGGCTCACTCACCTCACATGCACATGTGCATTGTCTGCCTGTATGCTTAGACTCAACATGCATTCAAATTTACTTGAATAATTTTGTAGCCGTAACACACAATATATTTTATTTAACCTTTTTTTAACTAGGCAAGTCTCACAAATTCTTATTTACAATGAAGGGCTACCCCGGTCAAATCCTAACCCGGACGACGCTGGGCCAATTGTGCGCCGCCCTATGGGACTCCCAATCACGGCCGGTTGTGATATAGCCTAGAATCGAACTAGGGTCTGTAGTGACGCCTAAAGCACTGAGATGCAGGGCCTTAAACCGCTGCGCCACTCGGGAGCCCATATATTAAGCATAACAAATATTATTTGAAATGACATTATTCTGCACTGTAAAAAGCACCACATCTTTAATTTCCTGATTTGCAAGTTACAATAGTAACAATTCTTCTCAGAATGAGGATGTTCTGATATGGGTACCACATGATGCTTGTGAAAGCTCTTATAACTAGGGGCCAGCATTGGATACTTTGGGGACCTCAGTGGACCCCAAGGAGTCATCAGCATACATTTTAAAAATACAAAAATTAAAAGACATGCCCCCAGATAGCATATGATAGCAAAATGTGTAGATTTGCAGGAATTTAGCTTTACAACTGCAAAAATTTCTCTCAGCCTCATGTCAAAAGGTGCAGAATTGCAGGAAATTAGCTTTAAAACGGCAACATTTTCTTTCAGCCTCACTGTACCTGACCACTCACCAAAGGGGATAGGTGTTCAACAGTTCAACAGTCACTTTACAATGAAAAAGGAAGCTATGATCCCTTATTGATGTCACCTGTTAAATCCACTTCAATCAGTGTAGATGAAGGGGATTAGACAGGTTAAACAAGGATTTTTAAGCCTTGAGACAATGGAAACATGAATTGTGGTTGAGGGTGAATGGGCAAAACAAAATATTTAAGTGCCTTTGAACGGGGTATGGTAGTAGGTGCCAGGTATTAGTGTGTCAAGAACTGCACCGCTGATGGGTTATTCATGCTCAAAAGTTTCCCGTGTGTATCATGAATGGTATACCCCCCAAAGGACATCCAGCCAACTTAACACAAGTGTGGGAAGCATTGGAGTCAACATGGGCCAACATCCCTGTGGAACACTTTCAACACCTTGTAGAGTCCATGCCCTGACGAATTGAGGCTGTTCTGTGTGCAAAAAGTTGTGCAACTCAATATAAGGAAGGTGTTCATTGTATAAATATCACATGATTTGATCGCAATTGAGTCCCAAATCAGAACTACAACCATCTAGACTAGAGCTAGGGATCAACTTAGGTAAATTCTTCATTGCATTTGACATGCCTTCTAAAAGTATTCACACAACTTGACTTTTGCCACATTTTATTGTGTTACAGCCTGAATTTAACATGGAATAAATCGTTTTTTTGGCACTGGCTTACACACAATACCCCATAATGTCAAAGTGGAATTATGTTTTTCAACTCATTTTTTTACAAATTAATAAAACATTTAAAGTTTAAATGTCTTGAGTCAATAAGTATTCAACCCTTTTGTTGAGACATGCCACAATAAATTCAGGAGTAAACATGTGCTTAACAAGTCACATAATAAGTTGCATGGACTCACTCTGTGTGCAATAATAGTGTTTAACATGATTTTTGAATGACTACCTCATCTCTGTATCCCACACATGCAATTATCTGTAAGGTCCCTCAGTCGAGCAGTGAATTTCAAACACAGATTCAACCACAAAGACCAGGGAGGTTTTCCAATGCCTCGCAAAGAAGGGCACCTATTGCAAGATCGGTAAAAAATAAAACATTGCATATCCCTTTGAGCATGGTGAAGTTATTAATTACACATTGGATGGTGTATTAATACACCCAGTCACAACAACGATAAAGGTGTCTTCCTAACTCAGTTGCCGGAGAGGAAGGATACCGCTCAGGGATTTCACCATTAGGGCCAATGTTGACTTCAAACTGAGGATGGATCAACAAAATTATAATTACTCCACAATACTATAAAGAAGGAAGCCTGTACAGAATAAAAATATTCCAAAACATGCATCCTGTTTGCAACAAGACACAAAAGTAATACTGTAAAAAACGGGGCAAAGCAATTACATTCTTCTCCAGATGTGGAAAGCTTTGAGACTTACCCAGAAAGACTCACAGCTGTAATTGCTGCCAAAGTTGCTTCTATAAAGTATTGACTCTTATGTAAATGAGATATTTTCAATACATTTGCTAAAATTAAAAAAAAAACATGTTTTCACTTTGTCATTATGGGATATTGTGTGTAGATGGGTGGGCTTTTTCTAAATGTAATTTTATTTATTTAATTCAGGCTGTAACACAACAAAATGTGAAATAAGTAAAGGGGTATGCATACTTTCTGAATGCCCTGTATACAGCATATCTCTTATGCAAAGCACTGATAACAAAATTATTTTTTATTTGCGATCTGCTGAATATAGTTTTATTGTAACTAAAATATGTTCATGGCATTATAGGAAAGCAGTGCTATTTCAGAGGGACAACCCAGCTGGCACATAACGTTCGGAGAACCATATGTTTCTTAGAGCTTGGTGAGAACGTGGTTGTCCAATGATTATTTTGCATACAACCTTCCCACAACTTTCTGGGAATGGTGCAGGATAGTTGTTTGGCTTTGAAACATTTTCAGCACATTTAAGGAACTTAACAAAAATACATTATTTTCTTGGCATTTCATTACTTTAACAGAATGTTTCCTAAAAGTTCAAACATGGTTACATTTCATAAAAATGTTGGCAATGCTCTAAGAACGTTCTAGAACTGGTTTGACATTAGGAATGCTCTAAAATAGTTCAGAGAAGGTTAAGTAACAACATTCTTCTGTGGGAATTTCAGTACTTCAGCATAACGTTGTTCTATTTAGAGTCATGTTTTGAAATTGTTCCAAAAACATTAAGAAACAATATTCTTCTGTGGAAATTTCAGTTCTTCAGCATTACATTTCCTGCAGGCTTCCTCATGGTTCTATTTAAAGGATCATTCTGACACTTTATAATCAGTTATTATGCTTTTAGTATATATGCAGTACCGTAAGATTTGATACATTTTGATGTTTTATGGTTTTTGTTAGTCATACTGCACAATTCCTTGTTTTTGTTATTTTGAAGCTTCTTTATTGCCCTTGTCTACAGCATATTACGATTCCCAGGGTGCATTTCTTCACCCATTATGCAATGCTCTGCCTCGTTAGCCTGCAATTAGCTTAGCTAGCTGGCTATCAAGCCCAAATGAAGCTTAGTCTAAAAATGAAGCTTAGCCCAAATGAAGCTTATGTCATAAGTTATGAGTGCATTTCACATTACTTATGGGTTGTAAATATATTATAAATCTTGCATGAATGTCATGCTAAATACATGTTAATGTCATTGTCACCAATTAACTGCAATACACTCGAAAATAATTTGAAGATAGATACTAAGTAGGTAGTTACACTAACCATAACACAGAGTTACTGTATCTAGCCAGTTAGCATGCTAGTTATCCTGACTGCTACATCCGAAATAATGGTATTTGCAACAATAACAGCCAAGTTTCATTTTAGCGACTGTCTTATAAACAACAGTCCAAACAACATGAGGCCTAGCTAAATAGCTAAACCTGCTGCATCTGAAATAAAGTGTTTTCAAATATGACAGTGACTTTCCAAACATCCATCCAACAACACTTAGATGCCTATTGGATATGGACGAAGCCATCGGTGACATCACCCTGTTGTTTTCTATGAAAATGCTCAGTGGCGCGTTTGATGATTAGGAAATGTCATTTCAGCGTGTCGCCATCTTGCTACATGGAGGAGTTTTTGGAAACATTGCATGCGCAGTTTGAGCGACTCTAGGAAGTGATGTTGCATGCTAGCTCAGTGCTGCCCCCTCTCAAGGAGTATCTCAAGTTGAAGGCCGACCAAAGTACTGCAGGCTGCCTATGGGCAACTAGATTGTCCTTATAACTTTGTATGTGTGTGATTTTAAAGTAATCGGTTCAAGGACATACACTACATGACCAAAAATATGTGAACACCTGCTCGTCAAACATTTCATTCTCATTCCAAAATCATGGTCATTAATATGTAGTTGGTCCACCTTTGCTGCTATAACACTTTCTTGGGAAGGCTTTCCACTAGATGTTGGAACATTGCTGCGGGGATTTGCTTCCATTCAGTCAAAAGAGAATTAGTGAGGTCCGGCACTGATGTTGGGCAATTAGGCTTGGTTTGAAGTCGGCGTTCCAATTCATCCCAAAGGTGTTCGATGGGGTTGAGGTCAGGGCTCTGTGCAGCCCAGTCAAGTTCTTCCACACCGATCTCGACAAACCATTTCTGTATGTATCTAGCTTTGTGCACGGGGGCATTGTCATGCTGAAACAGGAAAGGGCCTTCCCCAAACTGTCGCCACATTGTTGGAAGCACAGAATTGTCTAGAATGTCATTTTATGCTGTAATGTTAAGATTTCCCTTCACTGGAACTAAGGGGCCTAGCCCAAACCATGAAAAACAGTCCCAGACCATTATTACTCCTCCACCAAACTTTCCAGTTGGCACTATGCATTGGGGCAGCTAGCGTTCTCCTGGCATCCGCAAACCCAGATTTGTCCGTCGGACTGCCAGATAGTGAAGCGTGATTCATCACTCCAGAGAACGCGTTTCCACTGCTCCAGAATCCAATGGCTTTCCACCACTCCAGCCGACGCTTGGCATTGCGCATTGTGATCTTAGGCTTCTGTCCGGCTGCTCGGCCATGGAAATCTATTTCATGAAGCTACCGACGAACAGTTCTTGTGATTGAGGGTGACTGTTGTCGACGTGTGCAGAGGGTCCCTGGTTCGAGCCCAGGTAGGGGCGAGGAGAAGGACGGAAGCTACACTGTTACATACAGTCAATGGTTGTTAGTCCAGGACTAGGCTTAATCTGTATCTGGGAAACCGGCCCTGCATGGATAAATAAAGAGATGCTAAATGTTGACATCACTCTTTTGCAGACCTGGAAAATGTTGTGAAGATGTCAGTGTTATCTAGACTGAATGGGAAGTTCTGTAATGTATGCAGGAATTAAAGCACAACCCTAGTCCACTATAGTAGGCCTATTCATGTTCATATTGAACATATATACTGTACATCGTCAAATCACGTCATCATGAAATTACTTTACCCTACAAAACCATTGTGTAAGCCTAGGCCTAATGACTGGCCTGTTGAAATAGTTACCCTGAACCACAGGCATTCGTTTGTGGCAGCCAAACTGGAGGGCATTGCTTTACCCACCATGCATTACATGGTTAACCCTATGCTGAAGGTCCAGCAGGTCTGTATCGGTCTTAATATCTATTAGTGTATATTTTAAACCATTATTCTATATTTGATAGTAGTTTCATAGACCGTAGGCTGGGAAATGTGTAATTATGTTTAAAGTACCTGTCCAGTGTTTCCAGATTTCTATGAAATATGACCTAACCTACAATATGAGTGAAATAGTACTCCTTAAAAAAAATTACCAGTATATTAAAAGAAGATTGTGTTGGAATAGTGTGGGCGTACCCCTACAACAGAATGGTATGGGGGTATACGGCCATAAAAAAATATTCATGTCAGTAGACCACTGATGGGCCTAAGAAATTCCAGCCTTTAGCTATGGCCATGTAAGAGTAAAAACTAACATTTTATCTATAAATACAGTTTAAACTTTTAGTACATGCCCACATGTTCACATCTAAGACAACCTGTTCATGAAACAATAACATTTTATTGAGATCATTTCAGTGTTAATTAAGTACTTCTGTTTGACATTCTCGGAATGTGTACTCATATATAGCCATTGTTTTCAAATGTTCCGCGCATGACACTTCATTCCTGAAACAAGTGACTGATATCTGGAGTGCCACTCAGACTTCACCCAACATCAATGCAACCCTGACACAAGTGGGACAACAGTAACACGTTTTTAAAAGGGAGTTTGGGAAGTTAAAGGGGAGTGTATCTGAATAGGCATATGTAGAACTGATTCTATGGCGTAATAATGCTGCATTCATAACCAAGTGGGAAGGTGGTATTTACCAGATACGACTGGGAAAAAATCCACTTAAAACCCCCACAACTGGTAATTACTAGTGGGGAACTGTCATCCTCGAGCACCTTCTCCCACATGCTGACCTCTGACATCACCTACTAAGGAAATTCCCTCGATAACAGCATTTTCTTCATTAAATGCAACATAAAATCAGTTTTTTTTAACACCAATTTGTTTATATGACAGATTTTGGTTTATGGTTGACGCAGCTCGTTGGCCAATAGCCAATCTGCGTTTCTCAAAGCATGTGAATGCATCCAACATGACTTTACAATGGGTAATTACTACCGAACACAGCAAATGTCACTGCTGGCGGGAGGAGACTGGTGAGATGAACCACTGCAGTAGGTTACACCACTAAGAGCTTATAAAACACAAATACTGTCAGATGACACCAAATGAGGGGGCAGAAACAATCCTGGTAGGTTCAGGATCACAAATGTGATTTGTTTGTTTTACTCGTACTTTGATGACATTTTACAGATGGGTTGTTCAAGACTGCACAGAGTTAAAAACCAACAGTCACTCCTGTCTAATGATCCTGAACATACCCCGTCGTAGTGGCCACCGTTAACGTTCACTGACTGCACCCAACACTACAGGGGCACTATTCATAAGGTTGTGGAAATCACATACTGTTGTAAGTGTTGAGAACCATTTGGGAGAATTGAACAAACGTATCCACACTTCTGAACATAGCGAATACAATGGTGGTACTCTTGTTACTTGGTAATACGTGCAATAACAATGAGTTAAAGTAATTAAAATTCACGTGTTCATTACTGAATATATAACAGTAACTTTAGAACACCCCACAAACGTAATATTAGTTTCTCTTCTCAGTAAGTTAACTGTTCCCTGAAAATGACTGCTAGCCTATTTAATGGTTGTAAGTGCATGGCTGGCATAGGCAACATAGAATGATGTTCAATTGAAACTCAAGTGCCAGAGAGGAAACCAGCTCGCTGCAGAATAACAATAAGAGGGCAGGAGGAGAATAAATAAACCTGATGACCTGTAGGCACGGTGTGATACAAAATGTTAGAAGACCAGAAATCCCATGAGCCTCGAATGCAACCCGGTTCAACCCTGTTTACTGCTGCGTTCATAACCAAGTGGGAAGTCGGAATATGCCACATACGACTTGGAAAAAGCCACCTGAAAGGCCCTCCGACTGGTAATTACTAGCGGGAAACAATCCTGAGCTCCCACATGGAGACTTCTGACGTCACCTACTAAGGAAATTACCTTGATAACGACAATTAAATGCAACAACATTTATAAAAATTAATCTATTAATATGGTTTTTGAATACTATAATTTGTTTGCAAACATGATAGCTGTATTTTACGCAGCTTGTTTACGCAGCTTGTTTGCCATTTGCCAATAGGCTTTTCTCAACAAGTTCAAAGCATGTGAATGCATCCAACTAGTATTTAAGACCTCACAACTGGTAAATTCCCACCTCCCATTTGGTTACGAACGCAGCATGCCGTCATCAGCTTCACTCTGTGTACCCAACAGTGTGTACCCTGCTTGTATGGGCAGTCCGCTGAGGGAAGGATGCGTTCTTGTGACAGAAAATGAGTGGGCCAATACAGGAGGTGGCTGTGCTGGCAGATTAGGGGGAGGTCTCCCTTTCAGGGGAAATGTCTGAGTTCCATTGAGATGGCGGCTGATCATTTCTCTGCGACTGCGGCTGCCATGGGGATGCGGATTGTGGCCTGTGCCGTTGCTGCCAGCTCCTCGATCTCTGTGTTTAACCGCCTGATGACCCACTCCATCGCCTCTCGTCCCTGAACAAAATACCAAACACACATGGGGAAGTTATGGACTGAACATGGATGAGATTGTTTTCTCATACTATTTCCATTCAAATATTCCATCCAGGCTGCAGGTGTAAAGTGAGAGGACTTACTTTGCCTGCGTTTGCCGAGATGGTTTTGGCCATGAGCCCCTCCAGGTAACTGCTCAGACTAATTCCTTTCACAGAGATAAGTGCCTCTTGTGTCAGTATGGTCCTAAACATAAGGATAAACAGAAGAAAAAGTTTAGCTGTGAAACTCAAACCCATTTATACATTTTGCTGTATTTAACCTTTAAAATCAACCCATAAAAAAAAGGTGTGTGTACATCTTACTTTTCGGGATCCTGCGGATGCGGCCTGTATGTTAACTTCTCGTCCACAGATACTATGTTAGTACATGAAATCTGAAAGCAGAGGGAAGTGCATCAATGTCAGTTTACAGGGATAAGAGAGTTAGCTACACTATCCACAAATGTACACTGAACAAACAGTGTACATTTGCAACGGGTAAAGTGCTGGTCCCATTTTTCCTGTGCTGAAATAAAAGATCCCAGAAATGTTCCACAAGCACAAAAAGAGTATCCCTCTCAAATGTGGTGTGCAAATTTGTTTACATCCCTGTTAGTGAGTATTTCTCATTTGCCAAAATCCTCCATCCACCTGACAGGTGTGGCATATCATGAAGCTGTTTAAACAGCATTATCATTACACAGGTGCACCTTGTGCTGGGGACAGAATGCCACAGACGTTTCAAGTTGAGGGGGTGTGCAATTGACATGCTGGCTGCAGGAATGTCCAGCAGAGCTATTGCCAGAGAATGTAATGTTAATTTATCTAATATAAGCCACCTCCAACACCATTTTAGAGAATTTGGCAGTACGTCCAACAAGCCTCAACTGCAAACCATGTGTAACCACGTCAGCCCAGGACCTCCACATCCGGCTTCTTCGACTGCGGGATCATCTTGAGACCAGTCACCCGGACAGCTGATGAAACTGGGTTGGCACAAGCAAAGAATTTCAGCAGAAACTGTCAGAAACCGTCTCAGGGAATCTCATCTGTGTGATCGTCGTCCTCACCAGGGTCTTGACCTGACTGCAGTTCGGCATCGTGTGGGCAAATGCTCACCTTCGATGGCCACTGGTATGCTGGAGAAGTGTGCTCCTCACCTCTTGAATCCCGATTTCAACTGTACCGGGCAGACGACGTGTATGGCGTTGTGTGGGCGAGTGGTTTGCTGATATCAACATTGTGAATAGAGTGCCCCATGGTGGCGGTGGGGTTATGGTATGGGCAGGCATAAGCTATGCAAACAATTGCCTTTTATCGATGGCAATTTGAATGCACAGAGATACCGTGACGAGATCCTGAGGCCCACTGTCTTTGCATCCATTCCCCGCCTCATGTTTTAGCCTGAATGCACAGCCCCATATCGCAAGGATCTATACACAATTCCTCGAAGTTGTAAATGTCCCAGTTCGTCCATGGCCTGCATACTCACCAGACATGTCACTCATTGAGCATATTTGGGACGCTCTGGATCGACATGTACAACAGCGTGTTCAAGTTCCTGCCAATATCCAGCAATTTGGCACAACCATTGAAGAGCGGGACAAGATTACACTGGCCACAATCAACAGCCTAATCAACTTTATTCAAAGGAGATGTGTTGCGCTGCATGAGGTAAATGGGTCACACCAGATACGGACTGGTTTTCTGATCCACGCCACTACCTTTAAGATGTGTGACCAACAGCTGCATATGTGAAATCCATAGATTAGGGCCTAATAATTTAATTTCAATTGACTGATTCTTATATAAACTGTAACTCCGTAAAATCTTTGAAATTGTTGCATGTTGTGTTTATATTTTTGTTTAGTATACATCCGACAATAGGTTTGAACTCACATTTGTAGATTGCAGCTCAAAAGTCTTTTCCTTGGGGTCCACCACCGAATGTTCCTGGATGTATGTGTTGGTTCGTGTTATACCAATGAGCTGGGATTTTAATAAATTAAATAAATACAATGACATCACTGTCAGTGACAAGTTTGACATCAATGACAAAACATCCTCAGATCTGCTGATTCACAAGTTAAGGTTTAAGAAACATTTACCCAACAACTTCATGCGGTCTTGATTACACAACACCAGTCTGAACCGTCTAGCTGAGACAACCTTCAGTAGAAGGTCTAGCAGAGCTGAGGTCATGGCAGTGCGCAATCATGTAACTACCACAGAGCTGTACAGACAGCCAACTGTTCTGAGCATTACCCACTTCCCCAGTTCACTGGAATGAGCATCATTCAATATTTTGCCTAGTCTAACAGAAAGCCTACACATACTGACTTAGCCCCTGAAATAAACCTAACTGCTCCGATTGAATTAGTCAACATTAGTACACTCAACTTCTGATAAACGCAATGGATTTGGATTGTTGCGTGTGCAGAAAAGTATATCAATATCTACAGCAGTGAGACTGGTGACCTGCAATGCACTTATCAGGATAATCATATCAGCAGCAATATTGGAGACAGGCATCCAGTGTGCTGAGGACTTACAGTCTTGGCCAAGGAGGGCAGTCCCCATTCTGTGCTGAGCAGTCTGTTGCTGTATAGCCGGCCCTGTGTGTCCACATGTCTGTTCAACACATCCACCCCTACCACGCCAGGGTTCATTGGGTTGGGATACTTCTGCATTGCTGCCTTGGTCACAGTCTCCCACGGGTGGCTGTGGGGGGGACAAGACAGGAAATCAATATGACTGTAATACTATCATAATGTGTGCATTTCATAATCTTATCACGTGGACATCATGGCGTGCGCCAAAATGAATTCATTTGAAAACCTGTCCTGACATTTATCTGACTAAACTTCACGGTGAAGGAAGTTTCTGATGAACTCCAACAACTGAGTGGAGCAGAGACCAGGCTTTGGGGAATTCAGCTCTGACTAGTGATTAACCAAGGTCAATACTTATATATTAAAAATATATTATGAAACATTTACCTTGTACCCATGTTTGTCCTCTGTAGTTGCGTGCCTTTGTTAGCTGCAATTCATACTTATCAATAAACATTAATCAAATACAACCATCGACTGTTTCCTTGTTGAGATTCAAGTGACATGTGCATTTGCGCCGAGTAGTCAAATGGGAGCAACAGCAATGAGCAAACCGTCAATGGTTGTATTTGTTTAATGTTTATTTAAAAAGTATGGATTTCAGCAATCAAACAGACACGGAACTACAGAGGACAAACATACGTACGAAGAAGGTAAGCGTTTCAGAATTAACATTTTTTTTTTTTTAAGTATTGACCTTGGGCGAATCGATGTAGTTGGAGCTGAATTCCACAAAGCCTGGTGTCTGCTCCACTCCATTGGTGGAATTAATCAGAAACTTCCTTCAACATGGAGTGGTTTAGCCAGCTAGACATTGTACTGTGGGATGTGTATTATGAAATATTCATTATGGGTTCAGTAATAGAAGTAAATGTACTTGGTTTGACCATGTATCCTTTTTAATGTACAAATGCAGCTTTGTTTACAATCGCATGCTAGGTTTCCATCCAATTGGCGACATGATTTATGCAAATATTCTAAAATGTGCATTTTCCCACCAGAGATGAGTTTCATTCAAATTGACTTGATGCAGATAAAAAGCTGTGTGTGATGACGTAGTGCAAATACACATACTTTTTGCAGTTAAATTCCCATGTACTAAATAAAAAAAATACAAGTTAAATGGGCTTTGCATTTTCAACTCTATTGATGCTTCTCACAACAAAATAATGGTGTTATATAGCAAGTGTTGGTATTAGCAGGTGCACTCTAGCCAACAGGTTGCAGATGTAGGCTGGCCTACCCGCACTCTATTATGAGATTATAATGGACAAAAGAGCAAGATTATTTGTATTTGTCAAACAGGCAGCCAAGCATCGATGATCATGTCACCAGAATAAGACCAACAATATTTATTGGAAAGGAATATCAATTGAGCGCAACATCTGGCACTTTCTCAAACCTGTGAAGTTCTTCCTAACTTATTTTAACTGCATGCTTTCCCGACTAGTCGTTGTGGGAGGACCACACATTGTCGCGTGACTCCAAGTTCTTCGATATTATATCAATATTTCTCACAATTAATTTTAAAGATACGGTAGACAAGGAGGGATCTTTTTGTATTTTGTCAACGTTTGGAAAGTTTAGACAAAATGTTCCAATCAGTCCAGTATTTTTTATTTTTTAAAGACATGTACTTGACTCGCATAAAATGGTAGGATGGAAACCTGGTTAGAGACATAAATTCCCCAGAGTATTAAGCCCTGGTTATTGGGACATAAGAAACATGATCCCACCATTGTGCCTCCAGTACAGTAGGTAGGTAGCTAGCTAGCTGGCATAGAACGCACTTTATTCGAGTCTCAGAGAGAGAATGCCTGTTTTTTGCATTTAACAGGGGCAGCCAATGTGAAATGTTGTGGCCTTTAACTGCCCCCCCCTACGATGAAATCGGAGAAGCGACAGTGGATCCGTCCGTTATGCACGCGTTCTCAGACAGCACTGGGACGATTGAGGAAACTTGGGTGAACAAAATTACACCGATTGGCCAAAGGTGGGAGTTAGTGTGACTAACACATTTAAGTTAATTACTATCTCAATTGGCCCAAGGTGTTACAACATGTTTACTGTTGCCATGTTTTAGCTTGTTGGCTTGGACTTGGACTGTTGCCGTTCTTATTATACCTCAGTGACCGTTATGTAATGAGAGAAACACCTTTAACGCCATTTCAATACAGCTACGTCCGGAAGTGACTTTTTCTATTGCAGGTTACGAAAACATAATGAATTCGCATGACCTTACAAGTATAGGCCAACCACCCGAATCCCGTGACATTGACAATTAACAAGTTCGACCACTGCTGGATACTTCGACTGGAATGCATTGACATAGTTAATTAGTTACGTGTAATGTGGCTAACTAGCAGCGTTAGCTAACTAGCTAGTATTATTTGGTAGGTTAAAAATCCTGTTTAGTGACGTTAATATAATTATGGCTGGCTGTTTTCTCGATATCGATGGCTTCTACGAATGGCTTTCAACAATAGCTAGCTACAACAATAGACAGAGTTTGATGTGTTGGCTAGCCAAATAGCTTGTTAGCTAGCTAGCTACAACGTTAGCTGCTCTAACTAACACTCATCAACTTGTAATGGCAGCAGGCTAGCGCTAGCTGGCTAAAGTCAAAGAGTTAACGTTGGCCGGTTGGGAACCTAGCTACCACTACCAGCGCTAGCATGCTACAAACTTAAATAAGCTTGCAAGATAACGTAATATCAAGCGTATTTAAAATAAGCACTTTATAAATCCTTATTAATAAATTACTCACTTGAATATGTGTTCGGAGGTCCAGATCTTCATGTTTTAGACCGTTTTGTCAGGGCTTGCGAGTCGGCCACTTATGACAGCTTAACCTCAGCTGTGAAGGAAACGACGTTGCCCACAAGTGGCAAAATTATGGTCCGTCCCCCTCCACCCACTTCTATAAAAAAAATGATCAACCAATCAGAGAAAAACATGACGGAGTTAACTGCATTAAAATCTCTGGAATTTTTCTGACAAGTATTTTTGAGTAAGAATTTATTTCGTACATATCTCCTTACATAACGTGAAAGGCTGTGTCTACCAAATTTAACGGGCTGTCAATCGCAAAGCACAGACAAAGACCCGCCCCCAGGAAGCGAGTCAACGCTAGGTTACAAGAGAAGATTGCGGAGAGAAGGCACATATAGAACAGTGGGCTAGTTATACAAATCTTTGGAGAATGTTAAGACACAGCTAGAAAAATGGGTTAGTTATGAAAAAAATTATATTTGGTTAAGAGATATTAAAGAAAGGAGGAGATAGGGATCCCATTGGTCAATTAATTCTGAGAGTTCTGAGTTCTGTCCTACTATCCAGGTCTGTACTCAAACAATTTAAACTTCTACTTTTAAAAATCCACCTCTCTAAAAACAAGTCTCTCACCGTTGCCGCCTGCTGTAGACCACCCTCTGCCCCCAGTTGTGCTCTGGACACCATATGTGAACTGATTGCCCCCCATCTATCTTCAGAGCTCGTGCTGCTAGGTGACCTAAACTGGGACATGCTTAACACCCCAGCCATCCTACAATCTAAGCTTGATGCCCTCAATCTCACACAAATTATCAATGAACCTACCAGGTACCACCCCAAAGCCGTAAACACGGGCACCCTCATAGATATCATCCTAACCAACTTGCCCTCTAAATACACCTCTGCTGTTTTCAACCAAGATCTCAGCGATCACTGCCTCATTGCCTGCATCCGTAAAGGGTCAACAGTCAAACTACCTCCACTCATCACTGTCAAACGCTCCCTGAAACACTTCAGCGAGCAGGCCTTTCTAATCGACCTGGCCCGGGTATCCTGGAAGGATATTGACCTCATCCCGTCAGTAGAGGATGCCTGTTTTTTTTTTTTTTAATGCCTCCCTCACCATCTTAAATAAGCATGCCCCATTCAAGAAATTTAGAACCAGGAACAGATATAGCCCTTGGTTCTCTCCAGACCTGACTGCCCTTAACCAACACAAAAACATCCTATGGCGTTCTGCATTAGCATTGAACAGCCCCCGTGATATGCAACTTTTCAGGGAAGTTAGAAACCAATATACACAGGCAGTTAGAAAAGCCAAGGCTAGCTTTTTCAAGCAGAAATTTGCTTCCTGCAACACAAACTCAAAAAAGTTCTGGGACACTGTAAAGTCCATGGAGAATAAGAGCACCTCCTCCCAGCTGCCCACTGCACTGAGGATAGGAAACTCTGTCACCACCGATAAATCCACTATAATTGAGAATTTCAATAAGCATTTTTCTACGGCTGGCCATGCTTTCCACCTGGCTACCCCTACCCCGGTCAACAGCCCTACACCCCCCACAGCAACTCGCCCAAGCCTTCCCCATTTCTCCTTCTCCCAAATCCAGTCAGCTGATGTTCTGAAAGAGCTGCAAAATCTGGACCCCTACAAATCAGCCGGGCTAGACAATCTGGACCCTTTCTTTCTAAAACTATCTGCCGAAATTGTTGCAACCCCCATTACTAGCCTGTTCAACCTCTCGTGTCGTCTGAGATTCCCAAAGATTGGAAAGCAGCTGCGGTCATCCCCCTCTTCAAAGGGGGGGACACTCTTGACCCAAACTGCTACAGACCTATATCTATCCTACCCTGCCTTTCTAAGGTCTTCGAAAGCCAAGTCAACAAACAGATTACCGACCATTTCGAATCCAACCGCACCTTCTCCGCTATGCAATCTGGTTTCAGAGCTGGTCATGGGTGCACCTCAGCCACGCTCAAGGTCCTAAACGATATCTTAACCGCCATCGATAAGAAACAATACTGTGCAGCCGTATTCATTGACCTGGCCAAGGCTTTCGACTCTGTCAATCACCACATCCTCATCGGCAGACTCAACAGCCTTGGTTTCTCAAATGATTGCCTCGCCTGGTACACCAACTACTTCTCAGACAGAGTTCAGTGTGTCAAATCGGAGGGCCTGTTGTCTGGGCCTCTGACAGTCTCTATGGGGGTGCCACAGGGTTCAGTTCTTGGGCCGACTCTCTTCTCTGTATACATCAATGATGTCGCTCATGCTGCTGGTGATTCTCTGATCCACCTCTACGCAGATGACACCATTCTGTATACTTCTGGCCCTTCTTTGGACACTGTGTTAACAACCCTCCAGACGAGCTTCAATGCCATACAACTCTCCTTCCGTGGCCTCCAACTGCTCTTAAATGCAAGTAAAACAAAATGCATGCTCTTCAACCGATCGCTGCCTGCACCTGGCCGCCCGTCCAGCATCACTATTCTGGACGGTTCTGACTTAGAATATGTGGACAACTACGAATACCTAGGTGTCTGGTTAGACTGTAAACTCTCCTTCCAGACTCACATCAAACATCTCCAACCCAACGTTAAATCTAGAATTGGCTTCCTATTTCGCATCAAAGCATCCTTCACTCATGCTGCCAAACATACCCTCGTAAAACTGACCATCCTACCGATCCTCGACTTTGGCAATGTCATTTACAAAATAGCCTCCTATACCCTACTCAATAAATTGGATGCAGTTTATCACAGTGCCATCCGTTTTGTCACCAAAGCCTCATATACTACCCACCACTGCGACCTGTACGCTCTCGTTGGCTGGCCCTTGCTTCATACTCGTCGCCAAACCCACTGGCTCCAGGTCATCTACAAGACCCTGCTCGGTAAAGTCCCCCCTTATCTCAGCTCGCTGGTCACCATAGCAGCACCCACCTGTAGCACTCGCTCCAGCATGTATATCTCTCTGGTCACCCCCAAAACCAATTCCTCCTTTGGCTGCCTCTCCTTCCAGTTCTCTGCTGCCAATGACTGGAACGAACTACAAAAATCTCTGAAACTGGAAACACTTATCTCCCTCACTAGCTTTAAGCACCAGCTGTCAGAGCAGCTCACAGATTACTGCACATGTACATAGCCCATCTATAATTTAGCCCAAACAACTACCTCTTCCACTACTGTATTTATTTATTTATTTTGCTCCTTTGCACCCCATTATTTCTACTTTGCACATTCGTCCACTGCAAATCTACCATTCTAGTGTTTTACTTGCTATATTGTATTTATTTCGCCACCATGGCCTTTTTTTGCCTTTACCTCCCTTATCTCACCTCATTTGCTCACATTGTATATAGACTTATTTTTCTACTGTATTATTGACTATGTTTGTTTTACTCCGTGTGTAACTGTGTTGTTGTATGTGTCGAACTGCTTTGCTTTATCTTGGCCAGGTCGCAATTGTAAATGAGAACTTGTTCTCAACTTGCCTACCTGGTTAATTAAAGGTTAAAGAAAATAAAATAAAAAAGCATTGAATACATTGCAGTTGAGGGGTTTTCACAACAGTAGCCGGGCTATAAAAAGTCTATTGCCCTGCTAATAGGAAACATTTGCATGATGGGCTACATTCTTTATTGTAACCACAATGTCACACATAATTTGTATCTACCTTTCCAATTACTTTTAGAGTTTGGGATTTACAATTGTGCGCTTTTAATTATTAGTTACATTGTTTTAGTTCGAACGTGCAGACTTTTTTCTTTTTATTATTGTTTAATGTAGGATGCTAAATATTTGACCAGTTGCAATTGTAAGTAGGCCTAATAAAAAAAATCCTACTTCTATTAGGCTGTTAAGCCTCATAGCCTTCCTCAGCCAGTTAAGTTATTTTCTATAGGTCTAGGCTCCATCTCCATCTGTTGGTGTGCAACACTCGCATAACAAGTTAGCTATATTTTCAGCACCAGCCACTGTTCACCTCCTGATTACGCTGCGGTTGCCACCAGTTGTTTTTTTAAATGTAACCTTTATTTAACTAGGCAAGTCAGGTAAGAACAAATTCTTATTTACAATGAAGGCCTACCCCAACCAAACCCGGATGACGCTGGGCCAATTGTGAGCCGCCCTATGGCACTCCCAATCATGGTAGGATGCAGCCTGAATTCGAACTAGGGACTGTAGTAAAGCCTCTTGCACTGAGAAGCAGTGCCTTAGACCGCTGCGCCACTAGGGAGCCATGACCAAAATATACAGTTGAGGTCGGAAGTTTACATACACCTTAGCCAAATACATTTAAACTGAGTTTCACAATTCCTGACATTCAATCCAAGTAAAAATTCCATGTCTTAGGTCAGTTAGGATCACCACTTTATTTTAAGAATGTGAAATGTCAGAATAATAGGGAGAATGATTTATTTCAGCTTTTATTTATTTCATCACATTCCCAGTGGGTCAGAAGTTTACATACACTCAATTAGTATTTGGTAGCATCACCTTTAAATTGTTTAACTTGGGTCAAACGTGTCAGGTAGCCTTCCACAAGCTTCCCACAATAAGTTGGGTGCATTTTGGCCTATTCCTCCTGACAGAACTGGTGTAACTGAGTCAGGTTTGTAGGCCTCCTTGCACGCACACACTTTCAGTTCTGCCCAGAAATGTTCTATAGGATTGAGGTCAGGGCTTTGTGATGACCACTCCAATACCTTGACCTTGTTGTCCTTAAGCCATTTTCCAAAACTTTGGAAGTATGCTTGGGGTCATTGTCCATTTGAAAGACCCATTTGGACCAAGCTTTAACTTCCTGACTGATGTATCCTCCCAAGGATAAACTAGACTTGTGGAGGTCTACAATTTTTTTCTGAGGTCTTGGCTGATTTCTTTTGATTTTCCCATGATGTCAAGCAAAGAGGCACTGAGTTTGAAGGTAGGCCTTGAAATATATCCACAGGTACATCTCCAATTGACTAAAATTATGTCAATTAGCCTATCAGAAGCTTCTAAAGCCATGACATAATTTGCTGGAATTTTCCAAGCTGTTTAAAGGCACAGTCAACTTAGTGTATGTAAACTTCTGACCCACTGGAATTGTGATACAGTGAATTATAAGTGAAATAATCTGTCTGTAAACAATTGTTGGAAAAATAACTTGTGTCATGCACAAAGTAGATGTCCTAACCGACTTGCCAAAACTTTAGTTTGTTAACAAGAAATTTGTGGAGTGGTTGAAAAACGAGTTTTAATGACTGCAACCTAAGTGTATGTAAACTTCCGACTTCAACTGTATATATATATATATATATTTTTCTCTCAGAACATTAACCGTGTGTAGGTAGATAAGTGTGTAGGTAGATGTGGAAAGATAGATACAAATGATTTGTTGCAAGTTGGGGAGGGGGGGTTCATACCTAGCTCAATTTGGGGAGGGGTGGTTCACACCTAGCTCAGCTATTAGACATTTCTTTAGTAAAGGCTGAATAGTCTATAGTTCAGCTAATAGCCCATCCTGCTACGCTTGTGAAAAACTAATAATCATACCTCTTCCCCTTTCCACATATTAAAGATTCCAGTTGATTACATTTAAGTCATTTAGCAGACGCTCTTATCCAGAGCGACTTACAAATTGGAAAGTTAATACATATTCATCCTGGTCCCCCCGTGGGAAATGAACCCACAACCCTGGCGTTGCAAGCGCCATGCTCTACCAACTGAGCCACACGGGACCGTGTTGATGAAGTGTTTTTAGCCACAATTGGCCCCAACCATAATTGGGTCACATTTGGGCACAGTCAATAGCATGCTGGACTTCGGGCTAGAAAACTGCTCGCTTCGTTACATTATTATGCCTGTCTCAGAGCAAATAGCCTGGATTGTTACACCCATCTCGTTCCTCACTCTCTTCCACACATCATTCAGTACACTTGTGGGGCATGCTGGCAGGATGTACTGTTTTTTATTCTGTATATATGAATTACAAATCAGCCTTTACTTAAATCATGTTTCTAGTCTATTGCATAGTTACAATGTGTAATCATTTTTTTTATTTAACTAGGCAAGTCAGTTAAGAACAAATTCTTATTTTCAATAACAGCCTAGGAACAGTGGGTTAACTGCCTTGTTCAGGGGTCGAACGACAGCTTTTCATCTTGTCAGCTCAGGGATTACATTTTGTAACCTTTCAGTTACATGTCTAACACTCTAACCACTAGGCTACCTGCCACCATTGATAGGGCAGTAGTGGTAAACACTGTTGAAGTGTATAATTTTAATACATACAGTTGAAGTCGGAAGTTTGTAGGAAGTTTGTTTTTAACTGACTTGCCTAGTTAAATAAAGTTTAAATAAAAAATACAATAATTTAATGTAGGTAGGCCGTGAATGGCATCACACACCAGTACAGTAGGTGGCGGTGTATGCATTTACAATGTGGATGCGATCCGCCAACCAAATCCCAAAGAAGAAGACGGGTCAACCCTAAAGACGTCATCACGCACATTTCCGAGTTGTCCTTGAACGAAACATCGCTGGAAAAATGGTTGCATACTGGAGACAAGCTGGCCTTAGGTAATATTACATTTTTTTACAATATTACATTTTGCTTGTATTCTGATTGTAAGGTGATGCACTTAAATTATGTAGTTACTAAATTGCATATTTGCTTGAGAGCTCTGATGTGATGGATATGACTATCCAGCTAGCCGGAATGCTAACACGTTCAATGAACTTGACAAGCTTCCTAACGTGTTTCCCGTGAGTTATATCAATTGTCTTAATTAGTGTGGTACCACTCATTTTGTTATACGTATCGTCGTGGTTTAAGAACACATGACAATGAATTAAGTATAATTCAGATGCTAGCCTCAGCCTGTTGGCTAAAGTGTGATTATCTGTGTCCTCTGCAGCTACATTCGCTTCTCTGCGATCTGCGCAAGTGCAGTCCGTGCGGCACTGAAACCCCAGTTCAAAGTCGAGGCACTGAAGGTTGCCGAGTCCAGCGTCAAAGTCTACGTACCAAAGGCTGTAGCATGTAAGTATTGAAAAGACAAATCATTAATCACTACAGTATTTGGGATAAGAGGTGGAGATGCTGGACTTCAATTCATCTACCACCCACTAACCATCACACTATATTTCCTCATCTGCTCTTGCTATCACACCTGATAAAAAAAAATTGTACTTACTGCAGCTGCCAAGTAAGCATGTCAGGTATTTGTCATTACCATAGACATAGAACACTACAGAACTGCAGATTATCAACACACCTTAACGCCCATAGTGGGACAATATCAGCTCTATCAGATTGTCTATGGTCATTACTCTGATAATCTGCAGTTCTCAACAAATAGCTAGCTACCATCACTAGTTCATAGTTTCTAAGATCAGTTTAACTTGACACGCTTTATCCTGCAGGATCTGAGTACGTCATCATGTAATGGATGTTCTTCGGGGCCAAGAGGATCTGTCACTGTCCCGGCCAACATATCTTTGTGATGGATGACAACGCAAGGGTTACATCTAGATTTGTCGAGAGACGGAAGATTTAACAGAATGGATTTTTCCCCTTTAATTTGTAATTAAGAAAATGAAATAAAACTCCCATCTAAAAAGAATTGTCTGCTAGATTGATAAACTCATGCCTTACCTGGCAACATTAACTGTAAGTGGCTCATAAAAAGTGAACACATGTAAAAGTAGGCTAAAAGCTCTGAACTTGGTCTTGTAGTTCAAATATTTTATTTATTGAATTAAATGCTGTTCATGAACTACAGTGTGAAATGAGAACGAATACTTTTAGATTAGCTTTTCAGTGGAGCGAAACAGGGTCGTGTTCAGTGTGTAAAGTTACAGAATGTTGAGAGAGAGAAGCAGGTCTGTTCTACATAATGTATTTCTATCAGCTTTATACAAGAGATTTGTATCTATGATGCAACTAATCTTCAATTAAATTGTTTAACATTAGGAACACTTCTGATTGGCCTATGGTCTAACGTTGTAAAATCATAAGTCACTGAAAAAATGCATGCATTGTACAATCAAAAGTGCAACTCCAGGGGTGTATTCATTACATCTTGCAATGGAAGCTGTTTGGTTCTTAAATTTAGGTAGGTCCCTCCCTGTTTCGAGTGAACGGTTTCTGTTGCAAACATTTTGCAACAGAATCGGCGTGATGAATACACCGCAGATAAGAACCAAAAGCCAAATCGTCCTCTTCATAACAAATGTCATCATGCTCTCTAGTCGCTCTTCTCTCTGGTAATCTTGATCATGGTCTCCGGTGAGCGATACAGGAAGATGAGCTTCTCAAACAGTGTTTCCTCCAGCTCCATCTCGCCAGTCTCTCGCACAACAAAGATGTCCGTGCAGAGCTTCAACACTCGATCCACACATGGCAGCTCCTCAAACATAATGGAGCGGGATATCCCGTTGAAGAATTCCCTGACAAACTTCCCGACGACCAGCACCACAGACATGTACAGGCCCACGATTCTGCCGTAGCAAGGTGGAATCAGGTTGAAGGTCGAGGCCAGACAAGCAACATTTAGCATATAGGATTCCATGGAAAAGGGCAGAAAGAGACTTTATTTAGCAGTGAGAACAAATCAACAAGTTAAAAGGATAGTCCTATCAAAATGTAAATAGCTCCTGGGGCAGCATTGCGACGGTTTTGTTTTTTAACCTACCCCTGTCCTGCAAGAGCATCCAGGCTGGGGGGACTGACTTTGTCGTTGAACACCACTATCTCAAGCTTGTGGCAGCTGCTCTGGATGTGCCCCTGTCCAGGAGTGCATTGCTCCACAATCCACCACTGACCCCCCTCTGCACTTCCATTGTCTTCTGCGCGCTGTAGTTTGATGGACAGGGGCCAGAAGAAAGCAAAAGTCTGCAGGTCCTCAGGCCGATCCGAGTGTTCTGTGGTGTTACAGATGGAACAGGGAAGATTTGAATAAAACGAGAAGCAGAGACCATGACATTTTTAAGATCCCATAGTAATACAAGCATCTGCATTTGTTATGTTGATGTTCTATACCAGGGGTATTGAACTCTTACCATAAGAGGTCCAAAGTTGAGTTTGAGTGTTCTATACAGTATGATGGTTGGATAGAGGGTCACTAACCTACTTTCAGACGGGTGGCCATCTTGGACACAGGTCCTCCGGAACCTTTGAGGAACTTGGGCAGGAGAGACTCAATGATCCTACCAGAGAGATAGAATTGAGCATATCAACACCAATATATAATAACCGTTGTGATCATCTCTTTTATAGTTGGGGTTATTCTGAATGTAACAAGTTCCTTTACATCTAGCTTTCAGAGTTAAGGTTATGTTATTGATGTTATGTAATGTTGACTGTGGTTGTGAACTCCAATAACATTTGATGATATAGTGAGAGTGCTGTGATGATTGAGACTCACACAGAGTCACTGCGTGTCCCTTTAAGCATCTGAACTATCTGATCCCTCAGGGCCCGGTCCTCATACTTCACAGTGTGTTCCCCCACGGTCTCCACGTTCATCGACAGAGACGCATTCCTTGGGAGGAGGGGCACATGTACACTCACAGAGTGAAATCACAACCACTATCACTCACTGGTTACGTCTAGTTGTTTATGGCTGTATCATTTGGCGTATGTTTATGGCACTAATCATACGGTCTTGGCAGTTACACAAAGTCAAAAATCCGGTCCTTGAGCCTCAACGGTGTTGCACCCTGTTCACGTATAACCAACCCAGAGCCCTATCCAACCCTTGTTAATAGCTGGTCCTGCTACACTGCATGTACCTGAGTAGTACCCATCGCAGGGTGATGTAGATATGGGTGGAGTTGCTGAGTTCATGGATCATAGCGTCACGGCTGGCAGGGCTGATGCTCCACAGCAGACTGGCATCACTCTTGATCTTTGCAATGACAATGTCCTCAGCCATGTAGTTCCCAAGGAACTGCATAGCTGACTGAGAGAATGAGACAGGTAAAAAGAGAGAGAGAGAGGAGTACGTCAGAGGTCCTTAGGGTCGATTCCACAGCACCTCAAACTTGCAACTTGTAGCGAGATGGAGAACACTCTTACTGGGTGAGTGGCATAGAGGTTGTTGAGCCGGTTGAGGCCTGCAACTGAGTATGGCACCAGGTTCTGCTCCTGGGCACTCATTGTGAACAGTGGCTGTGAGAAACACACACAGAAAACAACACCAGCACTAACAGTTTCACAGAAGAAGAAAAAACGTTACATAAAACAGCGATTGTGAGCTGATGGGGCCATCGCAAACCTCATATCCTGCTATGCTGAGCTGAATAGAGACATCTAGAGGCTGATTGGTCACTCCAGCCACTGACTTGACCAATGACATGAAGAGGAGGGGGAACCAGATGACGCTGATGAGGAAGAATATGATGAAGCCACCCATTCCATACTTCACCACCATTTTCTTCTTCTGCCCTGGGATGTGTGGGTATTTCTGTACAAATTCATAGTTCAACACAATTTGAAATCAGTTCAAGTTTAACACAATTGTTCTTGACACAAGAATTGTGTGTTCATAGACATCAAACAAACACGAAGACAGACAAACCCCTTCAATTCTACAGTGATTCACCATCGACTATCAATCCGATATACTCTCTACAGAGATGAGTTGGGAACTGTCAACTCCTACCAGCCTATTGGCAGTTCGGCATCCCAGTTACCTTCTCCGACTCCCTCCAGCACTTGAGTATGAAGATGTTGGCATAAATGTCCTCGACACAGATCCAGCTGCCCAGGCTGAGGGTGGTGTCGGTCCAGACCCAGTCCATCACGGCACGCAGCTCTATGAGGAACGGAACCAGGCGGAACCTGAGGAGGAGACATGAACAACCCAATGCACTGGTATTATGGGATTATCTAAAACCCTTACAAGGAAGTGGATGGCTTTTCATCTCGCCTTTGCTTATCTATCATAGAGCATCGACTGTACCCTTGAAAAAGGAATAGGTTGAGGTAGTTGTAGTTCTTGGTCAGGAAGTTTCCCAGCACACCATTTGGGTAGCCACACTTGATCTGGTAGGCCGAGAGGCCAAAGTAGATGCACTTCACAAAGTACCACAACTGTGCCACCTGGTTCATGTTGAACCTCCTAGAACATAAGAGAATGACCGTGAAAAAGGTAAATAAGCAGCTCCTTTTTTATAATTACATGTTTTATTTACACTATAGTAAACGTGAACTCTGACCTCTCAGTCACCCCAGGGAGTATGAAAAACATCCAAAAGTGGATACCAAACACCAGCACCACTTGGAAGACACATTTTCCCATTAGGGTTTTGCGGAGGTACAGAGCGCGGTCCACTATCATGGTGCCAAACTGGATGAGCAGCATGACCAGGAAGGCCGATGGGACCTGGTCCTCCCCAAGAGCATCTGTGATGTCAGCACCAGCACTGTGTTTCTGTTCCGACACAAAAAGAAAACAGTGAAACAGATCCACTAGAAACAAATAGGCCTAATAGCTTTCCAAATACAATTTTGACTCAAACAGGCACTTACCCCAAACGCCCAGTATCCAAATATGATGACAATGAAGTTGACCACGTCAATCAGAAACATGAGAGCGTAGACGTCACACACTGGGCTGCACTCTGGGTGAATTATGTCATAGAAGAACTGCCTGATGGGTAGGTATATATGCAGGGCACTGCGAAGACAAAAGACAACCATGGCTGAAAATATTTGTTCATTTTTAAACCAAAATCAGTACTTAAAGATGCATTCATGTCCAGTCAAAAGTGCTGCCTCCTGGACTTGTTTTTAAACTGCCATTTATCACTGGAGATGTGTAATTAAAGTAACAGAACACACCTACAATACATATCAGTACATGATAGTGCACTAAATGCTCACACTTCAATGATAGCAGCTTTAGCCTCCAGCATCCTTTCTCTAATCAGCTTTTTGATGCTCTCCTTCCTGGTCAGGGGAACTTTGTGGTGCCTCTTCTTCTTGGAGTGGCGCTTTGTGAGCCGCATATCACCTGCAACAATATCCCATCCACATCAAGAGACGTTCGTATTTTCAGGTTGGGTAACGTTTCACATCTGTCCAGGCAACACCCCATTTCAACTTCAATACGCTTTCAAACAAATGAGATGTTTTCAGCACTATGCTTATGCTGCTGAATGTATGTACCGTTTGTCTCGGTGGAGTTGGCTTTTCCACATCTGCAAAACAAGGACGCAGTCGAGGCCGGGAGAGGGAGGCAGGGCAGTCTTTGCTTCGGCTCGTCCCCTTTTTTTTCTCCTCCACTCATCTTAATCTTCTCCGTCTTCTTCTTTAACTTCTTGAAGAAGTCCGGCATCTCCACCTCTTTGTTATCCCAAAGACCGTGGCACTACGGGGAGAAGAAGAAAGTATTGAGAAGTTGTGCTTTCGTATATTCTATATGATGTAACACAGAAACCACCATTCCCGTCAGTACCTTCAGAATGGAGCGATGGAAGAACAGAGCCAGCATTTGTATCAAGTCAAAGAGAACATAGCCATATTTCTTCTCTACCCCAATGATGTTGGGCAGAGCAAAGGGCCGGTCTGCATTGATGCCTCGGTAGACCGAGGTAGTCCAGGGGAAAAAGCCAAACTGGAAAAAATACTTGACCACCACAATCAGCTGGAAGAGATAGGAATCATCAATCAACCCTCCATCTAACCAATCAACCAACTAACCAGCCAATCAACATATCACTCCGTTGGGGGTGCCTGCTGTGCGTACCTCTGTGTAGATGATGGCAGTCATCCAGAAGCGCTTGGTTGGGCGTGGCACAGACAGCATGGCCCAGAGGAAGATAAGGATGGGCAGGATCAGGCTGAGCAGGGAGGCAGACACCATGTGGTTCAGGATGATCACGAAGTAGCACAGCATCTCTGACTTCGACACCATGGTGTTGTACAGGGCAAACACCAGTCTCAGGTGCCTCGGGAGAGACTGGAAAAACTTATCAGACTCTTCAATTTCCTCGTTATCAAACATGCTGCAACAGAGTGCAAAAGCAGTATGTGAGTATCCTGAAGTGTAAATTAAATGTGTGATACTCAACTTTAATTTACTACGAGGTAATGTGACACAACTGAATGGGTCCACTTGACTATACCACAATTGTAACCAGAAAAGCCACAAAGTCCCAATCTCCCATGACTGACTTGTTGAGCAGCAGCTCACTAGCCGTGATGTTCCTGGTCTCGCTCAGAGGCCGGGGGGAGTCTGGGAAATCTTCGCACTTCTCATCACACTCCAGATAGTCCAGGGAGATAAATCCTGAAAACATCACAGCTTGTTCCCTCTCTTCCTCTTCTTCCTCCCTCCATTCCTCCTCCTCCATTCTATACTCCTCCTCCGCTGTATACTCCCCCTCCTTTCTGCGTGCATCCTCTCCTTCACTGTCCTCCTTATCAGGAACAGTATCATCGTGGCTGCTGAAAATAATGTAATTATATGAAGTAATAAGATGGAGTCAAAGACATTATTAAGATAGAAGAGTTTATAAAGGTGTATAGAGAGTGAGTAGATATGAAACAATATATACAGTAAGTCTGGTATACAGAGTAGAGAACCAGAAGTGCATAAGTGAAGTCACCACTTAGATAATTCATTTGATGACACAGTAGTAGCAATACAAGGATATAACATCTATAGAAAGACAGGAGTACTTATGGGGGAGTTGTTGCTGTATATATTCAGAACCATATCCCTGTCATGCTTAGAGAAGATCTTATGTCAAGTGTTATTAAGGTATTGTGATTGCAGGTTCACTTGGCACATCTAAAGCCTTTTCTTTTGGGGTGTTGCTATAGGCCACCAAGTGCTAACAGTCAGTATCTAAATAATATGTGTGAAATGCTTGATAGTGTATGTGATGTAAACAGAGAGGTCTACTTTCTTGGGAACCTGAATATTGACTGGTTTTCATCAAGCTGTCTGCTCAAGAGGAAGCTTATCACTGTAACCAGAGTCTGTAATCTGGTTTAGGTTATTAATCAACTACCAGGGTGTTTACAAACACTACAGGAACAATATCATCCACATGTATTGATCACAGTTTGCTAATACTGTAGAACTTTGTTCTAAAGCTGTATCAGTACCCATTGGATGCAGTGATCACAATATAGTGGCTATATCCTGTTAGAACTGTTAAGGCTCCATGGGTTGATGAGGAATTAAAAAACTGTATGGTTGAAAGAGATGGCAAAAGGAGTGGCTAATAAGTCTGGCAGCACATCTGACTGGCTGACTTATAGCAAGTTGAGTAATTATGTTACTAAACTCAACAAAAAGAAGAAGAAACTGTATTATGAAGCCAAGATCAATGCTAAAGAATGATGGGAAAAAAACCTTGCAGTACTTTAAATGAAATGATGGGCAGAAAGATGGTTTATTCATCACAAAACCATTCGATGTTGCCAATTACTTTAATGATTATTTAACTGGCACCTAAGTGGCACAGCGGTCTAAGGCACTTAGATGCTCTTAGAAATGCAAACAACGAACAGTCAGCCATCGTTCTCATGTATAAAAAAACGAATAATGAAAAAAAAGCTCTGCAAGTTGAAAATTGTTTGTGTGGGAGAGGTGAAAAAAGTATTATTATCGATCAATAATGACAAACCTCCTGGCATTGACAACTTAGATAGAAAGTTATTGAGGATGGCAGCTGACTCTATAGCCACTCCTATATGTTATATCTTTAATCTGAGCCTAGAGGAAAGTCTTTGTCCTCAGGCCTGGAGGGAAGCCAAAGTAATTCCGTTACCCATGAGTGGTAAAGCAGCCTTTACTGGTTCTAACAGCAGACCTATAAGCTTGCTGCCAGCTCTTAGTAAACTATTGGAAAAAATTGTGTATGACCAAATACAATACTATTTCTCTGTAAACAAATTAACAACATACTTTCACCATGCTTATAAAGAAGGGCACTCAACATGTACTGCACTGACACAAATGACTGACAATTGGTTGAAAGAAATTGATAATAAGAAGATTGTGGGAGCTGTACTGTTAAATTTCAGTGCAGCCTTTGATATTATTGACCATAACCTGTTGTTGAGAAAACGTATGTGTTATGGCTATTCAACCGCTGCCATATCGTGGATTCGGACCTATCTAATAGAACTCTGACCTATCTAATAGAACTCAGAGGGTTTTCTTTAATGGAAGCTTCTCTAATGTCAAACATTTAAAGTGTGGTGTACCACAGGGCAGCTCTCTAGGCCCTTTACTCTTTTCTATTTTTTTAAATGACCTGCCTCTGGCATTAAACAAAGCATGTGTGTCCATGTATGCTGATGATTCAACCACATACGCATCAGCAACCACAGCTAATTGCAACGTGTACACTGGGAGTCAGAAAGCAAGTACAGGGACTCCAGGTGAGTGTCATGAGGCGCAGGTGCGTGAAACGATGGTGGCAGGTGTGCGTAATGATTCGACAACTGGCGACAATGAGCGCTAGCGAGTAGGAGCGGGAGTAGACATGACACTAATGAAGTCACTGAAACCCTTAAAGAGTTGCAGTCTGTTTTTGGAATGGATGGCCAGTAATAAACAGGTCCTGAACATCTCTAAAACTTAGGGAATGATTTGTACCAAATACAATGCTCTAAGTTCTAGACCTCAGCTGAATCTGGTAATGAATGGTGTGGCTGTTGAATAAGTTGAGAAGACTAAATTACTTGGTGTTACCTTAGATTGTAAACTGTCATGGTCAAAACATATAGATGCAATGGTTGTAAAGATGGGGAGAGGTCTGTCCATAATAAAGAGATGCTCTGCTTTTTTGACACCACACTCCACAAATCAAGTCCTGCAGGCTCTAGTTGTATCTTATCTTGATTATTGTCGAGTCATATGGTCAAGTGCTGTAAAGAAAGATCTAGTAAAGCTGCAGTTGGCCCAGAACAGAGTGGCACCTTTTACTCTTCATTGTATTAAAACTATGCATGCCAGTCTCTCTTGGCTAAGAGTTGAGGAAAGACTAACTATGTCACTTCTTGTTTTTATAAGAAACATTCATGTGTTGGAAATTGCTAGTTGTTTGCATAGTTAACTTACACACAGCACTGACACACACACTTACCCCACCAGACATGCCACCAGGGGTATTTTCACAGTCCCCGGGTCCAGAACAAATTCAAGGAAACGTAGAGTATTATACAGAGCCATGAGTGCATGGAACTCCCTTACATCTTATATAGCACAAGTGAATAGCAAACCTGGTTTAAAAAAACAAATAAAGCAACACTTCACGGCACAACGCCTCTCCCCCATGTGACCTACTGTCACGACTCCGACCGAGGCAGGCTCTCCTTCCCGTTCGGGTGGCGCTCGGCGGTCGTCGTCACCGGCCTATTAGCTGCCACTGATCCTTTTTTCCCACTCCTTATGTGTTTATTGGTTACACCTGTTTTGTATTTGTTTGTAATTAGTTGGGCTTATCAGTCAGCCGGCCCGCCCGTTTCTTTGTGCGGGATTGTTAGTTGGTAAGCGTGGTGTTTGTTTCGAACTATACGTGTTTGTGTATGTTCGAGTTGGTTACTGGACTGTTTTCGTTCCCCCCATGTCTGGGGCAGTTTAATGAGAGCACCCAGTGTATAGTAGGGTGGCCGAAGTTCACCGTGTTTCATTAAAGGAACATTTGTTATTGCATCCTCTGTTTCCTGCGCCTGACTTCGCACTCCGACACCCAGTCCTTACACCTACTTGTTGTGTGTATGTACTGACATGTATGTGTAACTGATAGATGCACACACACGCGACATGTTAACGCTTTTAAATGTAGATAAATTGTAAATTATTTTGTCTGTAATGATTTTTTCTTTGTGTTGGACCACAGTTAGACTAGCTGTCGCCATTGGCGTCGGCTAATGGGGTTCTTCATAAATAAACAACAACAAAAACATCACCTTGGTGGAGGGACTTCGCTGTCAAATGAGCCAAGGTCCAGGTTGGCAGTTTTCAGTAGTTTCCGTCTGAGTTGCTCGGCAGTTGGCTGGAGTAGAGGAGGGTCATCCAGCTCATCCAGAGTGGGCTGTCGAGACCCCAGCAGGGTCTCATCCGTCACGCAGCTAAGACATGACGACAGGGAAACATGGTGACCATCCTGGTCTTACGAGGCCATTTATAAATCCTCCATATAGAGGTTATGATGCAGAATAACATAATAATAGAAAATACTACTTCATAATTAATTCAAAAGTAATCCGTTCTGTATAACACATGCAGTCTACGTACGTACGGAATAGAAATGAATTCACGAATCATGACTATAGGTGTTACATCAATGCAGACCTGGACAAGCTGCTACCCCAGGAGATTTTGGAATGGGCGTGTTTCAGCTTTGAGTAACCTCGCGGTGATGAGGGTACAGGTGGTGGGGAGGAGATGGGGAGAACTATGTCATCTTGTTCTTCCAGCGAGGCCAGAGTGTTCTGCCTAGACATCCAGTTCTCATAGAAGCGCGTCACGCTCTCCTGTGACACTTCTTTCCCCTGTAGAAGGAACAGGGGAAAAGATAGTCTTTTATTTGTATCATCACTGCAGGCAGGACATCATTAAAACAGAGTTAAATTGAGTGAAGTCAAATGAAGTATCCCCTGCAATACACAAAAAGCATCTTGGAGAGTTAGAGTGGATGAATGTTTCATACACCTTTTTCTGTTGCTGGCCTAGAAGAGCCCTCTCAAAGCGCAGCACTTTGGTGATGTCCTGGTTATCTTTGCAGAAAGAGTTAAGGCCCTCAGTGATGTCATCCAAAAGGGACAGGATAAACACCCATAAAAACTTGAGTGAGTAGATGATCCTCTGAAATATATTTTCTGTGAGAGGAGAGAGTCGTTAGAAACCTATCAAGTTAGAAGCAGTGCAAGGACTTAGTTAGTCTACTGTATACCTCTGTGGAGGTGGAATGTTTACCTTTCTCCTCCTCTTCATCACTCTCTTCCACCTCCAACTCGTCCAACTCCTGAGACTCGGCTCTCTCAATGCCTTGGATCAGACAACGACACAAAATAATACATGACTTATTCTGTCTCTATGACAACATTATGCAAACAGCCCCATACAAACGAGCCCCACTTACCTTGCTGTCTTTGCAGCTCTCTCTTTGCCCTCCTCTTCTCCTCATTTTTCATCTTGTTCTCTTCTTTTTTGTGCAAATCCAGGGCTGCTTTGGAGCTTGTGGCCCATGCCTCATAGGCTATCTGTGGAGAAAGGAGGCACACAGTTTGACATCACATTCAACAACATCCACAAATACTATTTTACTTGTCTTTATAGTTTGTCTTTTATGGCCCTCGCCTGAAAAGCAGATTTCTTCTTTAGTGGAGCCTCTTCCTCTTCCTTTTCCTGGACTTCCTCCTCTTCCTCTTCACTGTCACTCTCAAAAAGATGGTAGCCACAGTTGTTCTCAACTGAGGGGAAACGACAGAAGTGTCAGACAACAAAGACAAACTCCTACTTATGCATCCTACTTTATACTGTTGCAGTATATAAATGGTTTTGATTACTTGAATCAAAAAGTGAGTATTTATAATGAGATGAAATTAAACCACATCCCATTATATACACGAGGATTCAGCACCCGATCTAATAAGGTGGAATCAAGCACGTTGTTAATCTTTTCAAGCCATATCCATCCAATTTCCCCATTCAAGGTTCTTTCTGTAACTGACCAAATCGGAATCATGTTAGTTAGATTTATGGAACACTTACCGCCAGGCCGTGAGACCCATGGTTTCCACCATTTCCCCTGATCGTTCACAGCCTTCTCACTCTCACCTGGAAAACATATTCACCCATTCATCCCGACATCATAAATGTATCCGTTCATTCAGTGAGAATGACAAGAATAATGATCATGATGAGTTGAGTCTCCCACCACCTTAAAATGATGTAAAGCAATTTGAGCACCAACTCTAGTAGGGGGAAATACAAAGATCCGGTCAAAGAGTATACGTTTAAGAACTGACCCTCCGTCAGTGGTTAAGTACAACTTCCACTAGCTAGCCCCATGAGGCTCACCCTTTGGCACGATATCAGCAGGGGGCATTGCTGCGTCTCCCTGGCCAGGCTTACTCTTATGTTTGGATTTGATCTTCTCCATCCTAGAGGAAGGAATCAACACAGTGAATTCAAACAATGCAACAATAGCAAACCCATTAGACTGAAAACTAAATGAGAACAAACCAACTGCTGTGGCATAAGTCTTACTGCTTCTTCAGCGTCGCCACAGACTTCCTCTCCATCTCCAGTCTGGCAGCAACCAGTTTCTTCACCTTGACTTCAAAGAGCTCAGCACCCCTTGAAATATGAGAGACAAACAACCTATGACGTCCTACTTTCAGTGGGTACCATTCCATAGATAAACATGACTTTTTCCAATAGTACCAAAGTATTCTAAAATCATTGATAGGGAAGTGGTCAGAAACTAAATGATGATGATTGTTATTATTAACCTGGAGGCCAGGATCTTGGAGGCCCTGAGGTCAGACACCACATACAGGAAGTAGTAGCTGAGGAAAACCCTTCTCTGAGCCAAGAGCACGGTGAAGCAGATCGCATCCCACACGATGCCCGCCTCCCCCTCCGGCAGCTCACACTCATCATCAGGAGCAGCTGGGAACACACACACACATATATACACACAACTGAGATGACGCACGCACACACACACACACACACACACACACACACACACACACACACACACACACACACACACACACACACACACACACACACACACACACACACACACACACACACACACACAGTGTGTTAATCGGTATTATCAGTCACACTTACAGACATCATAGCCTTTGACTGTACAGACCATGCTGAAGGCCTGAATGAGCCAGCAGCCATTCTTCAACAGGCTGTCCAGATAAGCACACGAGCCAAGCTGTGGACACACATACAGCAAGTCAGATAGCACAGAGGAGAGAGAAGACTGGACTTGAGACAGTGAGTTTGTGAAGTTAGTGAAGCACTAACACAGAACAGGCAGTTAGCATTGACGAGTGATTAAAATCGACTGGGTTATTAGCATAATCTGTCGTACGCTATGCATAATACAGTATATGAATGAAAAAACACTTTCAGCAACGAGGATAGGCTAGCCTAGGCAATTAGTTAGCTAACATACAGATAGCAGGTTCTTCATGCCAATGACGAAGCAAGTGTATCCGATGAGGCAGTCCCAGAGCCTGAGGATGTTTCGTACGGGCTTCATTAGCAGGCTTCCTCCAAACAGCATGAAGTAGAAGCAGGCTACCAGGTAGCCGAGGCAGAATATGTTGATGCGGGTGGTGCCCGTGATGAAGATGAGGCACAGCACTAGCCAGAAGAAGTAGCTGAACACAAAAACCTTGGCGATGTCCAGGTAGGACCTGAGGTAAGGAGAGACACAGACATATCCATATAACCATATGAGTAGGTCCAAGATTTTTTTCCAGACCTGACTGGGAAAAAAACCCTAGTTGAAAATTCAAAGTTTTCCTAATCAGGCCACGTTTCACGAAAACGACAAAGCAGTTGTCTAAAGCCCACGCTAGCGAAGGGAGCCCTCTGACCTGCATTGGAGGAAGTTGTTGACGGGAATGTACTGGTTGAAAGAACGCGGGTCCAGGCTGCGGCTGATCTCCACGTTCTCCCCTGCCATGAGGCGCACGGCGGCCCGGTTCTCCTCCTCAAACACCTGCCACTGCAGCGTGGAGCACAGCAGCAGGAGGTGGTCGTCTGGACACACAGCAAAACAAAATGGCTGCCTTGTTCACTTATGTAGGAGTTACAGATTGATGGTGTATGAAGGGATTTACAGTACACACTATATATAGTAGACAATGGCCTGAATCCTTGAGATATGCATGTAACTCATACTTTCACGTAAATCAAGAATGAATGCCAATGCGAGATTTGCCCACAATTTGTGAATTTGGAAATGGCTGGGATGAACACAAAGAGACTCACAGAGGATGAAGGAAGGGGCGGGACGCATGGCAAAGTCAGGCAGGTAAAGCCACTTGATGAGGTTGGAGGTCAAAGCCTGACTGGAGGTCCTCCATGGATAATCTGACAGAGAGAAGAGAAGATTGAGAAGTTACGCTGGACAAAAATATAAACGCAACATGTAAAGTGTTGGTCCAATGTTTCATGAGATGAAATAAAAGATCACAGAAATGTTCCATAAGCACAAAAAGCTTATTTCTCTAAAATGTTGGGCACACATTTATTTGCATCCCTGTTAGTGAGCATTTCTCTTTTGCCAAGATAATCCATCCACCTGACATGTGTGGCATATCAAGATACTGATTAAACGGCAGGATCATTACACAGGTGCACCTTGTACTTGGGAAAATAAAAGGCCACTAAAATGTGCAGTTTTGTCATACGACACAATGCCACAAATGTCTCAAGCTTTGAGGGTGTGGGCAATTGGCATGCTGACTGCAGGAATGTCCACCAGAGCTGTTGCCAGATAATTTCATGTTAATTTATCTACCATCTACCATACAATGTTGTTTTAGAGAATTTGGTAGTACATCCAACCGGCCTCACAACCACAGACAGTATGGCGTTGTGTGGGCGAGCAGTTTGCTGATGTCAACTTTGTGAACAGAGTGCCCCATGGTGGCGGTGGGATTATGATATGGGCAGGCATAAACTACGGACAACAAACACAATTGCATTTTATCGATGGAAATTTGAATGCCCCATGGTGACGAGTTCCTGAGGTCCATTGTTGTGCCATTCATCCACCGCCATCACCTCATGTTTCAACATGATAATTCATGGCCCCATGTGACCTATACACAATTCCTGGAAGCTGAAAACGTCCCAGTTCTATCATGGCCTGCATACTCACCTGACATGTCACCCATTGATCATGTTTGGGATGCTCTGGATCGATGTGTACGACAGCATGTTTCAGTTCAAGCCAATATCCAGCAACTTCGCACAGCCATTGAAGAAGAGTGGTACAACATTCCACAGGCCACAATCAACAGCCTGATCAACTCAATGTGAAGGAGATGAGGCAAATGGTGGTCACAGATACTGACTGGTTTTCTGATTCACACCCCTACCTTTTTTTGAAGGTATCTGTGACCAACAGATGCATGTATGTATTCCCAGTCATGTGAAATCCATAGATTAGGGCCTAATGAATGTATTTAAATTTACTGATTTCGTTATATGAACTATAACTCATTAAAATCTTTGAAATTGTTGCATGTTACGTTTATATTTTTTTTCCATAAGGAGTTTCAGAGTAGGAATGCTGATCTAGGATACGTTTAGTCTTTTAGATCATAATGAATAAGATTGTATGGACAGATCCTAGATCAACACTCCTACCCTAAGTCACTTTGTAGATACTGGCCCTGAAAGTTACTCTGGTGTAAGGCCTATGTAATATGCAATCATGTGTGAGAGAAAAATTGCAAGATTATGTTATAATACTTTCATTGCATCAAATGGTTGTTTTATGCAACAGAATAGAGGGTTCTTATTACTCTATTGTGACTGTGTGAACTGAAAGTGGGCCTCCGCGAGATAACACTGACAGGAGATTTACGATGTCTTTGGGGATACCACATTCCAGAGCATGAGTTAATGTTTCTGTTCTATATGGTACCAGCGAGAGATGACCCCTGGGCCAGACCTTGGTCTCTATACAATGAGATACTGTCTGCTGTGAATTATTAGTATCTTTCACACAAATCTTAACCTTGTGACCCATTCCATACATCTGTTGTTTGTCATGAACATCCAGGAGGATGGACTTTGCTATAAAATGCTGTGGCTCAAATCCGCTCGTTGAGTTCTCAGTAATCACCTCCAGGGGTGATTACCGAACAGCTCCATTACTGCAGTAATTAAATAATACAGTTGGATTGTTTTGAAAAAAAAATCTAAAAGTCTCTCCTTTTGATTACAATAATTCCACCACACGTGTCACTCAAATCCTAATCACACTTTAACTATGGTGAAGAAGACGGTTCCCATTAAGCATTTACCGTCAGGTGATGTCATTTGGACGTCTTTTTTTGCTACTATTTGAACCAGGTGGTCTTTTTTAGGTATTTTTTTGGTGCGGCCTGAACCGGCCTTGATTTAAAAGTCTACTGACGTTGATTTCTGGTCCTGTCCGGATCAAATCTGAACCAATCATGGATGTCTATATTTGGTACGGATTTGGTCTGGTCCAGACTGGCCTTGATTTGGTCCAAATATAGACAGTTTTGATTGATCCACTAGGGTGCTTGCTTTTTACTCCATGACCAGGGTTTGTTATTTGCTACATTGGTGTCAGAAATGGGATGGCAGCCATGACCGTGAAACATCATGACTGGTAGCCTAAGCATTATAGTGGAATCTCCTTCAACTAGCCCAGAATTCCATTGATCTTGCTATTAAGTACTGTAGTGAGCGAGTATAGGCCTACACTTCCCATTAAGCAATTACCAACGGCAAAGTCTTTTGGACATCTTTTTTTTGGTCTTGTCTGGAGTGACCTTTATTTGGCACAAATATAGACGTCTAGGTTTGGTTCAGATTTGGTCCGCGCTGGACCGGCCTTGATTTCAACGTCCACATACTTCCGGTCCAGCCTATATTTGGCCCAAACATAGACATCTATAATTGGTTCAGATTTGGTTTGGTCTGGACCGGACCAAATCTGAACCAATCACAGACATCTATGTTTCACAAGTTAGGACAGCACAGTACAGTATGGTAGAGCACAGCAGAGTACAGTACATTACAGTACACAGCCCAGTAAAGAAAAGTAGAGTATAATACAGTAGAGCACAGTAGAGTGCAGTAAAGGATAGTGTACTGAATTGTACCCTACTTTACTCTAATGTACTCTACTGAACTAAACTCTACTGAACTGTACCGTACCCTACTGAATAAAACTTGACTGTCCTGTATTGTACCATACCATACCGTACTGTACTCTACTGTGCTCTACTGTACTAAACTGCCATACTGTAATGTGATGTTAAAACTTGTGAAATATAGCCAAGACGTCTATGATTCATTCAGATTCGGATCTGCTCTGCACTGACCAAATTTGTACTTGTTTGGGGGCGGCGGTCATTAGAATAATACTCAGCATGCTTTGCAAGTGTTTGTCTTTACATTTACATTTTGGTCATTCAGTAGATGCTGTTATCCAGAGTGACTGACAGTCAGTGCATTCAACTAAGGTAGATAAACAACAACAACAACTCACAGTCATAGCAAGAAAATAATATAATCTGTAACCGTTCCTAGAATGTTACTGTAGATGAAGTGGTGTGTTGGTTTATTCTGTAAATTAGACTAATTTCAACATCAACGCTGCCAATTTGAAAGCTTTTTAAAAAGCTAACATAAGTACATGTGACAGATGGGAGCAATAATCAATATTCTGTTGCGTTCTTCAGTTGGCTCCTCTTTCCTATATAATTGTGATATAATGCTTACGTCATTGAGAATGTATGTACAGGTGAAATTTGTCCATAGAATCAATGACCGGAAATACAGATTTTCAACGTCTGTAATTTATACTTTCAACGTCCCCATAAGATGTCTCTTTGACGTCCGGAAAATACTTATTTTCGATGTCCTGAAAAGACACCTGAAAAGACGTCTTGTCAACATCCATTTGCGACTTATTTTCGACGTCCGGAAAATACGTATTTACGAAGTCCGTAAAATACGTATTTTCGACATCCGGAAAATACATGTTCTAACCTTCCTTCAGCACCTGAAATGCATGTGATGTCAGCATCATTTTGTCAGCATCATTTAGCATTTTGCTTACTGGGTTATCTCCAGATATCTCTACTTACCGACACAGAGAGCGGGAGGGATGCCGATACAGAGCAGGTACTGCAGCACCATGAGGCTTGCAGTGAAGCAGCAGTACTTAGGCCACACTTCCCCCATGGCCTTCCTGCGTCGTCGTGATAGAACGGCCATCAGAGCACAGGAGTGCAGCAGCGAGTAGAAATCCATCCGCTGGCCAATCACATTCACCGCCACCACAAAGCACACCTGAGGGACAGGAGGACCATCTCAAAGAGCTATACAACCACCGTGACATGATGATACTACAAAAATGAAAACATACAGATTAACAGCAAAGACAACTATAGATAACTTCAGAAACTGTATTTCAAATTAAAACACTACAAAGATCATACAAATCTCAAATGGAAGTAAACAGTAAAAGAGGCTATTGCAGCCCCAAGAATCGGTTGGAGCTACTGTACCTCCAGGCCAAACTTGTAGAAGAAGTAGTTGATGAAGTATTTGATGCAGGGCAGGATGCCATGGTCCAGGTGCTGGCGTGTGATGCCCTGGAAGATAATGCTGAAGGTGGGGACCTTGAGGTTGTTGTGAAGACGGTAGTAGAGCTGGTGTCTAGAGACCGTCACCTCAAACACCAGCAGCCCCAGCACCATCAGGTGGTTCTGACGTCAAAGACAAACACAACCAAAGAACACTCAGACTACTGAACTATAGAACCACAGATCAATGAAGCTACCACGCTAATAATAGAGAGGATATTCATTTATATGTGCCGTATTTACCAATATGCATTAATCTGTTATTAATATGCATATATCTCAAAATCTCTTTCAATTAATTTCATGGTTTTACAGTGCATGGCAGGATTGACAAATGACGTCGATATTACTAAATAACCACGGACACTGAGTAAGAAGCTTGTCTTACGCTGAGACAGGGCAGGATCCTGTCTTCACACTTGCGCAGCGCTCCACACCATATGGCTGGGTCAACAGGCTTAACATACAGCACAGACCTCCTCAGCAGCTCTGCCATGTTCCCCTCCAGCCCTGTCCCATTAGCTGACACAAGGCTCTGACACACAGAGACACATACTACTGTAAACATAGATAGTCACACATACGCAAGCATAAAAATACCAGTTGACACACAGTCCATTGTATCTAAACAATGACATAATCCCCTTGGGAGCCAACCATTACTGAGTATATATTGCTATGCCTGTGGAATAATTAGTGAATATTTGGTCAGTGTTTCACATGCCAGTGGTAAGTGAACTCACAGCAGTGCAGTTGGAGGAGTACTCCAAAGGTTTGATGACCTTGAGCTGGTACAGCATCTTACACACCACCATGACACAGGCCCAGACCGAGGACACACTGGAGGCGATGGGGCGGAGCCGGGGGAAGGGCAGGGCGAAGGTCCACAGAACCAGGAACATGAAGTTCATCAGGGACACCTGGGGCACAAAGAAAAAAGAAAGAAAACAAATGTTTTGTGCAGACCTCCTACACTGCATAACATATTAGGTGGTAAAATCAGGGCAGTGTAAATGCAGTGAATACAATATAGAAGGTACTATAAATGGGGTCAAGGTACAATGAGAATGTGGAGTTCAAGGGTCACATAAAGATATCTGACCTCTTGTAGGGACACCCAGATGATGCCAGTGGAAACAATCTTGAGGCTGTGAACCTCCAGCAGCCTCCAGCCCATCTCCTGAGCCCGCTGGAAGATAGCCAGAGCCTGGAACAGCAGCAGGCTGGCCCGGTCCACTATCAACCCCCACTGGGTCAGACGCTCCTCTGGGGGAACTGACGGACACAAAAAGGACATCAGACTCAAGGTCAGATGTAAGATCTGAAATGCTGTGCTAAATTTGACAGACTTTTGTTTATGTGGCATATTTGCTTGTACTGTCTTTGTGCTGTTAAAATTGTACTTTTCGTACAGTAAATTAGAATCTGAATCTCAGAGTCTCAGTGGCACACACCTGTTCCTTCCTGCTCCTCCTCAGGTTTCTCTGATGAGGCAGAGAGTCCATCATTCTCCAACGTGTCCTGTATCCCCACACGTTCCGACTCCCCACTCGTCTGCTCACTCTGCTCCTTCGCCATCCTAGCAGAACGAGGGTAGGCAAGTCCATCATGGATTTAATCATTTTAATACATTATACTGTATAATAACATTATATATGATGCCATACATTGTCTTTTTTCATCCATGTACAGGAAGAAAGTGTATTAAGAGTGTACCGTTTCTGTAACTTTTCAATGTTCTCTTTAATTCTGAGGAAGAATAAACATCAGTTAAACCTTGCACTTACAGTGGAAAAAATGTATTACATGAAATTATCTGAAAAATATTTATTTTAAATTACTCAGAATTAATGACGGACTGATGGATTTAAATTATTTATCTGCACTCTCAAATGGTGCTGCTTTCTCTGTATAATAACGCCAACATGTTATAACATGAGATTAACATATTTGTACACTCCTTACTTTGATTTTGCCTAACTAAGGTTGTTTAAGATGACTCAAACTCTGAGCAATCCATTGTGTGAAGCATGCCATTCAAGGAGACAGAAATACAACTCTTACATGTCAGCTATCACATTGACTGAGTTCCTCAGCTCCTCCTCTCTGGGTGAAGAGATGGACAGAATGGATGAGACACAACAACATAGAGATGGATGGAGAATGACAGACAGCTTATTTCCCCCCCCAAAATAGGAAAGAACACCCCAGCAAGTATTAAACCATTGATTTGGGGGACCAATCAGATCAAAATGTTCAATATCTCTCTGCAGCACAGGAGGTTGGTGGTGACTTAATTGGGGAGGACGGGCTCGTGTTTTTTTTATTAAGAAAATATATGTCTCTAAAAATACCAGTTGACATGAAAGAAACACTTCAATGGACTAATATTTCCCTCCTCCCTGATATAAAGCACATTATCCCAGTGGTTGCGATCAGGTAAGCTGTCCCACCTGGTTGGTCCATGGTGGACAGGTACGTTGTCCAGGTTGGTGAGATCCAGGAAGTCCTGGTTGAAGTAGTGAAGCTGCAGGATGCAGGCCAATAGGAAGGTTGCAGGGAGGAGGATCCGAGCAAACAGCTCCACAGTATCATATTGCTCCAACCCGAGATCACGCAGACTAGAGGACAGAGCGGGACAGGGACAGCACTGAGTGAACAGATATAGGATCTTAATTTGAGCCAGTTTGCTATAGCAGCAAATGTGAATTATTATGTGGATTATGTGGACACTTTCTGTAAGGGTTGATACATTTTTCTTTAAATTTCAAGTCTGACAAACTTAAAAGAAGCCTTTTTACAACTAAAATACACTACAAGTTTGCAGTTCCTGCAGTGCAGGAAAAATCGCAGCAACAAAATAGTGATAAAATTAAGATCCTACTACATCTGTATAAGAATAACTCAGTAACAGTATGCAAAGACACTGTGAATCACAAATGTTCCTTAGCCATGGACCGTCAGGGAGACTTCTAGACACAGGGTACAAGATATGAGTAATTTTGCGCCAATGAATGAATCAATTAATCAATTAACAATGTAGTACATCAAAGTCTTGGGATGACTACAACAATATGGAGGCATAAGCAGTGTTGTGAATGTACAGGGTTGGCCACAGTGCCACCATGCCCACTCACCCTTCCTCAGACATGCCCATGATCTGTCTGAACAGGCCAGAAATGGTCTTGAACTGGTACATGTAGATGGCAATCAGGACCACCATGGAGTAGCCCACCACCACCGCCCAGAAGTACTTCAGCACTCGCCTCCACACGTCACAACGGATCTGAGGAACGGTAACATAGATGCCATGATGCTAATCAGGTCAAATCATTATGAAATTTGTCTAGTAACCGAGGGAAATCAGAAGGTTAGTTGATCTTTATAAAACAACATATTTTACTGTTAATATTGCTCCCCAGGATTTTTGGTATAGCAATAATCATAGCGAGCAATATTAACAGTAAAATACGTTATTTTATAAAGATCAACCGTACCCTCTGATTTCCCTCGGTTACTAGACAAATTTCATATGACAACAGGCGACCACAAAACAAGTTGCCTTTTCACACCCATCTATTTGACTTTTATTTAACTAGGCAAGTCAGTTAAGAACAAATTCTGATTTACAATGACAGCCTACACCGGCCGAACCCGGACGACACTGGGCCAATTGTGCGCCGCCCTATGGGACTCCCAATCACAGCCGGTTGTGATACAGCCTGGATTCGAACCAGGGTGTCTGTAGTGACACCTCAAGCACTGAGATGCAGTGCCTTAGACCGCTGCGCCACTCGGGAGCCCATCTATCATCAGTGTCTTGAAATATTAATTTCAAATTCAACATTTATTTACATAAGAATACCTACATCTTTTACTCAATTGCTTTTTATTTCCCCTCAGTCAGACAGTATGTGAAACAGCAGTGCTGCTAGCATTGATAAACATCAGGTTCATATTGGCTTTCTTACAGTATGTGTGCTGTGAAGTAGTAGCTAGGCCATTAGGCAGCTGTAAGTGGTCAGCGCTAAAAGGTCAGCGGAAATACAAGATGGGGAGGGAAACCAGGAAAATGGCAGAAGAAATGTTTTGTGTCTGTGTTTACGAGGTAGGATCAATATTCATAAAGGAAGCTCTATCGATAAGAGTTTAGTGCCTTTGGCTGTTGTTGAGGTCTTGGCTGCAAGGCCGGGCGGTAAATGTGTCATACCAATAGTGAGGTCAGTGATAAGATATTTACATAGTCAGAGTCTGATTAATCTTTTGGTAAACCCACTAATATAGCTATTGAACGAAACTATTCCACAGCCACTATTATTTTTATTTGACACAATCTTATCTTTCACAGAGCACTTTTTTTTTTCTCCGTCCCTTCTGAAAAACATCAGACTGTTTATAGCGTCTCGTATGTGTGATTTACCGTTTACATTTTAGCGCACACTTTTATCCAGAGCGACGTACAGGAGCAACTGGGGTTAACTTCCTTGCTCAAGGGCATATCGGCGGATTTATCACCTGTCGGCTCAGGGATTCGACCTTTCGGTTACGGGCCCAATGCTCTTAACTGCTAGCCTGCCGGCCACCCTGAGTTGTGTGCAATCTGGAGGAGTTAAGTGATATCCGTTGTTCCCTGGAACATGGACAGTAAAGTTGTATTGTACATTGTATATCATGTGCAGCATACACACCACCACTGACATACACTACAACACTATCTAGGAGTCATATATATGAGGCCCACCTGGTAGAGGACGACACAGAAGAGGAACAGCACGATGTAGAGGATCTTGTAGACCATCACCTTCCCAGAGAAGCTGACCACAAAGAACATGTAGCAACAGAACAGGATCCAGTACTTCACCAGGGTTCCTTTGACCGCTGAACCCAGCATCTCCATTATGGGAGAGGTTTCCCCTTCATCCGCTGAGGGAGAGGAGGAGCACAATGTAGAACATGTCACCGTACCTGGGTCAAGGTTCAAACACCTATGAGTTAGAGAGCACTGTTAAGTGAAGCTTGTTATAAACACCTAGGAACAATATCATATCCATTTATAATGCATCGTAACTGAATTAGAGAACGTGACTTTATCAGTGTAAAGCCATAAAGGGTGCATATAAAGAGAGGAGTCCATACGTGGGAGTACTTTCACTTCCTCCAGAGACTCGTCAGACTCCTTGAGATCCTGCTCTTCCTGTTTCTCCTTCTGTTGTTGGCGGAACAGCAGCCAAAAGCTGAAGGTGTACAACACCTTGCCTCCCAGGTGGATGCAGGGTGCTGGGTAGATGGCCATGTCAAAGTCCACCAGCACGGCATGTGGCAGGCCAGGGTACAGTTCATCCCGCCGCAGCCTCAGGCCGCTTAGGAAGGCGAGCAGCAACAGCAAGGTGCCGTACACCGCCAGGAAGGGAGCGCTCATCATGGCGTAGCGCCGGCGGTCACGCATCATCCAGATCACACACGACCACACCAGCAGGGCGAACGTCAGCCAGCTGTTATAGGTGATGCTCCACACCTGAGTGGTTGAAGGAACACGGGAGGCATGCCACACATCTTATAGTCATACCCATGTTCACGTTCAAAGAATGCAAGGTAATGTGAAGGTAACGTAGCTCTATTCAGTTAGACTTTTAAAGGAATTGTTTTCAGAGAGTTAATTGTTGAATGACTAATGTCTACACCAAAACCTTAATGGAAAGGAAGTGGTTTACCATCATGATGATGAGTGCGCTGATGTAGCTGTGCTTCATGATGAACAGGCCAAACACAGCCAGTCCACTGGGGCCATTCTCTTCCTCGCTCATAGACACCTCACTCCTCCCCTCCCTCATAGACAACTCACTCCTCCCCTCCCTCATAGACACCTCACTCCTCCCCTCACTCATAGACACCTCACTCCTCTCCTCCCTCATAGACACCTCACTCATCCCCTCCCTCATAGACACCTCACTCCTCCTCTCCCTCATAGACACCTCACTCATCCCCTCCCTCATAGACACCTCACTCCATCCCTCCCTCATAGACACCTCCCTCCTCCTCTCCCTCATAGACACCTCACTCCTCCCCTCCCTCATAGACACCTCACTCCTCCCCTCCCTCATAGACACCTCACTCCTCCCCTCCCTCATATACACCTCACTCCTCCCCTCCCTCATAGACACCTCACTCCGTCCCTCCCTCAAAGACACCTCACTCCATCCCTCCCTCATAGACACCTCACTCCTCCTCTCCTTCTCTTCCTCACTACTCTCTTCAACCTCCTCCGACTCTGAGAGAGGAAAACAGCAGAAGATGGAGTTTAGGAAAGTTTTTATACCATATAATTGTCATATTTTAAGGCTATGACGTATCAGTTTCTACACTAGTGATGAACATTTATTCAATATTCAATTCCTATCATTTATTCATGACTGGGTAAGATCAAAATATCCAGGTGGATATAAAAAATGACTTCCCATAAGTCAAACCTTTCGTTTATAACCGAACATTGTGGTAATTCTACCAAATAATGGACCTTGGAGTAGATTTGACTTGGACATTGACAAGGCTGGCAGGTACATACCTTGTGAGGGTGACAAGTCTATTCCTTCGTATTGTGGTGGAGGGTAGCAGTTTGCATACCCTGCCCCTGGCCCTCCCAGCAGTAACCCCATCTCCTGTCCTCTCAGATCATGCCATGATCTGCTCATCAGTAAGACGATTGGCTGCGGAGGAAAAACAGTGTAGAATTTTGGATTTGAAGAAAAGTGATGCGCACCGAATGTACGGTGTCTGCCCAGACATGTAACGTCCCGTTAAGGTAGTTATGACAACACATTGGGAGAGCAGAATGTACCTCCTGCACCTCCTCATCTGGCATGTAAGTTTCCTCATCCGTACTGGTCAGTAGCTGCAAAAGACAAAATATAATTGTTCCAGAAATCTGTAGAAAATCATGATGGTAAAACTACAGGAGAATGTAGAAAAAAAATAGAACTGTAGTAGATTTCAACACCTCCAGTCGGTCTCCTGAGATGAATAAGATCTTGGAGAAGCTGGGGGGATCCTCAGGGATTTCTACTGGACTCTCAGACTTCACCAGAGTATCCTAGCAGAAATACACAGACAGCACCATGAAATGACTAACACACAATTAACACCTCCAACAAAGGATAAACCAGCAGAGTTTTATTTAATCCACAAGACATTGACGGCGTCTGACATGGCACCTTATTCACTATATAGAGCCCTACCCCATTTACAGTAGTGCACTATATAGGGAATAGGGTTCAATTTCAGACGCAGCTATTCACTATGAAGGTCTTAGTTGCATTAGAGTCTCAGTCTAGGTAAAGTACCTCTTCTTCAGTGATGTAGACCCACTTGTGCAGCAAAGACACCATTGTGTAATAGAGGAGCAGCAGCACCATGGGGTTGATGAAGACAGGCCAGCTGACATCTGCCTGCAGACCCAGACTGTATGGCTCAGTCTCATTGGTCCGGATGAACGCTGTCATACCAAACAGCCTGAACAAAACCAGAGGGCGATTAATCTCTTGGGACAGACGACGTAAACAAAAATGGTACCGTAGATCTCTCATGATACAACGGAAAGCGTGAGATAACGAGCAGTATTAGTTCCGGTGCTTCGGACAAATCACGATTTTCTTTCAAATTTCGGGAAGGGGAGGGGACATTTGGCCCATAGACTTGTTTGCTCTTTGTTCTGGTTCCGATCTCTTCTCTTAACACATATGGATTCAGAACTTAATCGAGCATCTGACTAATTACAAACAACATTCACTGTAGATAGATCAACTATATCCTGAAATTGGAAGACGAGCATGTATCAGTTTATGACATTTAACAATGATTTGTATATGCCCGTGTCCAGTGTAATAGAGTGTGTAATTATTTGGTATTTCGACAAGTATGAATAAATACAATCTGTTTTTCAGTGGCTGTTTTTCAGCCAGCAAACTAATATGGTTGAAATGACTGTGTGTATCTGCACAGTCAGCATCCAGCCAGCGTTGCTACATCCTGGTCCTGTGACCCTACCTGGCGTAGATGTCCTGTGGGGGTACGATCTGTTGGGCCAGGGGCAGCTGGTACAGGTAGAGGCTCAGCAGGTGACCAGCGCTGAATATAGCCATCATCACACAGAGGGTACTGAAAAACAGCAGGCTGAGGGAGCGGAGAAACACCCACCACCACACCAGGCCTAGGAACGTCCCGAAATACACTGCCGAAGTCAGGGAGGGTAGGGCGATGCCTGGTACAGGGGGAAGAGGACCAGTCAAGGGGAGACAGGAGAAGATTATAGTCCCGTTCGGGAGCAGATAGTAAATGTGTCTTATTTTGGCTGAGCTGGACAGCAGAGAATGCTGAGCCAATGCAAGACTTTAAGTCTGGCGTGCAAGACAAGTACGTGAGAGTCCAAAGTGGCAGCCTTTTGAGATGTACCTGCCAGCCCCAGTAGTACGGTGACCACTACTTTCCCTGCTGTGCTCATGATGGCGGACAGCAAGAGGCGCAGTCCAAGGGCAAATGCAATGAACTTCTGGACAAACTGAGGAGGGGTTACCGGCGCCGCTGTGATTTCGTCTGAGCTGTCACAGGACAAGCCATCTGTGACATCACTTTCGACTTCAGACTCTGAGTCGGACATCTCCACATCCTGCTTTGTCAAAAGAGCACACGTTCGGTGGACAAGAAGTTGGCGTTGTTTCGTAACACTGTTTTACTTTCTAACAGATTCAAGCTGAAGGAGGACCATGCTCAAACCACTAGAGTAGAGGTGCTGACATACTGCGTGAGAAGGTGAGGCACCCTACCTTCACATTCTTGAAATCCTTTACAACATATCACCATGTATGATGTACTTTTCTCAAGCTCTCAGGTAAAACAACAATGGTAAAACTATACTGTGAATTGAACAAAAGTGGCAGATGAAATTGGCCATGTGGATACCTCAGGGTCAGAGGGTTTGATGCAGTTCTCGTGGACATTAAGTTGTGGCGCGGGGCACAGCAGCTTCCTGACCAGGCAGAGTATGATGAGCCCAGACAGGAAGAGCCCCAGATCAGGGGCTAAGAGACGCAAAGTGTTCCCTGCATCCACCAAACTGAACCTGGGGACAGAACACAAGACAAATCTGATGAACAACACCTGCATTAGAAACACCACCGAAGTCTGCTTTAAAAAAGGTCAAGAAGATGTGGCCCTACCGTACAATGCCCAAATGGTAGAGAACATTTTCCCAATATTCGTTCTCTGTTGAACAACACAAATATTTCAGATAGAAATCAAGTTTAGTCGTATCAGGAAAATGCCAAAGCAACATCCACCCTTCATCAAATGTTTATTGAATGAGTAAGTAATACGTTCATCATACTCTCCATGTATTAAAATGCTTAAACAAACTTCTTCTGCCTCTATTTTGGGTGGTGTTCAGCAGCAACTCTGAGTAGTCTGTTGTTAGTGGCTCAGTGAGCTGATAGAGGCTGGTGTTATCTTACCGTTCTGAGGTACGTAGGCAAAAGTGATCTGCATGAAACACTGGAGAGCCAGAAACGTCACGCTGGTGGAACAGATGAGCTGCAGGAACTTCCCTGTTTTTCCTTTAGAAATACAAGACCAGAGACACAGATTAACAGAGGTCGAAAATAATATATTTTCCATTATTTGAGAAACAAAACATATTTCTTCCTTCCAACACGTCAAAGACACATACAAGGCATTCAGATCAGACTGTCTGTGTTCTGTTATAATCCATATGGGGACCACTACATGTAATTAGGCTGTTACTTTTTATGGCCTTTTCCTACTCCATTTTCCACTATCTTAATGGCTGAGGATAGTGGTGGAGTCTACTGCGGCAATGCAGATCCCATTTGTCTCTATACTCACAGATAGTGAGGCTTCAATGTAAATATATATTGGAAATATATATTATAGTTTGGTTTTTAATCAAATTAAATGGGAAACAAGCAAATGTTACAGGAAAAGAACATAAATGTTTCTAAATATGACTCTGGCTCGCACAAGCCAAGGCTCGTGCAAGGCTTCTTACTTTTGCTTCTAAATATGAGGGTCACCGGCATCATTTCATCCCTCTTTTCACGATGGGCATATGGACAAATGGAGTGGGTTTTACGCACGTCCAAAAAAATAATGATTAAAAAGGGAGAAGTCCACTCACTGTTTTTCTGCTCCCAAACTTGATATTTTAATAAAGCTTTGGGGATTAATATTTATTTCAAAGCAGTCTCATGAGACAATCCATTTATTGATAGGCTGCTATTTGGCGAATGCATTGGGCAGGTAAAAAGAAAATAGCCTTAATTGAGGGGAGAGGCTATGCTTGGTTTTTAATCAAATGAAACGAAAAACAAGAAATATGTTTTTAGAACAACAGCAATATCTATATATAGAATGCAGCCAGAAGCGTGATATCATAAATTGCATCTATTGTTCCATGGCAGTGTGTGCACACGCATGTCTATACAAAATACTAGGCTCCTGTCAATTGTATCATTCATTGCCTACGTGCGAGGCACATTCAAAAAAAAGAACATCCGCTGTTGATATGGCATTATAGGAGGACTGAGTAGTTTGGAGGCGCGTGTCTTTGATAATCGGACGAGTGGTGCTTTTTGAAAATGGGGATGGATTGTCTAATTGAACCAGCGAAATTAAGTATGCAGTTATGTGAATTGTGAAGCATAAAAAGCATGAGGACAAGGCACCCGCAGTAGACCATTTAAAACCCCTTTATTTATAGGCTACTTGACTAATGCATGGCCAGGATTAAAAGACGCCCCTATGCCAAGTTGTTAACCAGCTTTGATTAAGGGGAGGGTAGGCTATACTTGGTTTTTATATCTAATTAAATTAAATGGGGGAGTGCAAATGTTTTTTTAATGTTGCTAAATACCAGATTCACGATGCAAAAGGCACACCTCTCATTCCAAGTGCACTGTGCATCACGGCTGCGCTTCTACTCTCAAAATCCATGCCATTAGCAACTGCGTTACTGTTAAGACCTGCTTTGGTGGGTTTTAAAACGTCCCTTTAGTGCTGCAGGAAAATGCCACGTTTTCGGTTGTTTTTAAGGACACACCGGTAAAAACAGGTAAATTGCCGAACCTGGCACAAGGAGTGGAAAATGCTAGTGCGCCAGTTTTTACACGACGAAACTGCAAACTAACCTGCGTTTGACACTTGCGCCTCCTTATCGCCAGCTGAAAATAGAGCCCTTTGTGTCTTACAAGCAGTTTCTGTGATCAAGAGTCTACTAAAGTAGACAACATGGAACTGGATTCGCCTGAACAGCAGAACAAACTCAATCAAAAAGAAAAAAAAAATCCCACTCAAAACTATATTTTGGTATTCCATTAGTTCACTGTTGATACAATCTCAAAAAAGGTTTGCCTGTCAGAAATCAAGTTTTCAAGATAGCCAATGGAACTTAAAAAAACAAAACAGAAAGTGACACAGTATGATGCATTTGATGTGATGTAAAGGAACTATATAGTTTTTTGTGTTACTTTACTTTACTATTTATATTTGTAACAACTTACTTTTACTGCACTACATTCCTAAAGAAAATATAGTTAGGTTTCGCATGCTCAGGCAGGACAGCAATATGGCCCAATTCCCACACCTATCCATATAACCTGTTGTCATCCCTACTGCCTCAGATCTGTCAGACTCACTAAACACAAATACTGCGTTTGTAAATGATGTCTGAGTGTTGAAGGGTGCCTCTGTCTGTCCGTACATTTTAAAAACAAGAAAATCATGCCCTCTAGTTTGCATAATATAAGGAATTTGATATATAGGATTTCATTTAACTTATTACTTTTACTCAAGTATGACAACGAGTACTATTTCCATCACTGGCGTTTTGCATCATATGATACAAAACACATCATGTGACACTTTCTGTATTTTGAAACGTTCTACAGTGCATTCAGAAAGGATTCAGACCCTTTGACTTTTTTGACATTTTGTTACATTACAGCCTTATTCTAAAATGTATTAAAACGTTTTTTCCTCATCAATCTACACACAATACCCGATAATGACAAAACAAAAACAGGTTTGTAGAAATGTTTGCAGTTTAAAAATAAAAAAAACTGAAATGCATTTACGTAAGTATTCAGTATTTGGGGAGTTTCTCCCAGTCTTCTCTGCAGATTCTCTCAAGCTCTGTCAGGTTGGATGGGGAGCGTTGCTGCACAGTTAATTTCAGGTTTATCCAGAGATGTTCCATCGGGTTCAAGTCCGGGCTCTGCCTGTGCCACTCATGGACATTCAGAGACTTGTTCCAAAGCCACTCCTGCGTTTTCTTGGTTGTGTGCTTAGGGTCGTTGTCCTGTTGGAAGGTGAACCTTCGCCCCAGTCTGAGGTCCTGAGTGCTCTGAAGCATGTTTTCATCAAGGATCTCTCTGTACTTTGCTCCGTTCATCTTTCCCTTGATCTTGACTAGTCTCCCAGTCCCTGCCACTGAAAAACATCTCCACAGCATGATGCTGCCACCACCATGCTTCACCATAGGGATGGTTCCAGGTTTCCTCCAAACGTGACGCTTGGCATTCAGGCCAAAGAGTTCAATCTTGGTTTCATCAGACCAGAGAATCTTTTTCTCATGGTCTGACAGTCCTTTATGTTCCTTTTACTGAGGAGTAGCTTCCGTCTGGCCACTCTACCATAAAGGCCTAATTGATGGAGTGCTGCAGAGATGTTTGTCCTTCTGGAAGGTTCTCCCATCTCCACAGAGGAACTCTGGAGCTCTGTCAGAGTGACCATCGGGTTCTTGGTCACCTCCCTGACGAAGGTCCTTCTCTGATTGGTCAGTTTTGCTGATTAGACTCAGCCAGCTCTAGGAAGAGTCTTGGTGGTTCCAAACTTATTCCATTTAAGAATGATGGATGCCACTGTGTTCTTGGGGACCTTCAATGCTGCAGACATTTTTTGGTACCCTTACCAAGATCTGTGCCTCGACACAATCCTGTCTTGGAGCGCTACGGAAAATTCCTTCGTCCTCATGGCTTGGTTTTTGCTCTGACATGCACTGTCAACTGTGGGACCTTATATAGACAGGTGGGTGCCTTTCCAAATACATGTCCAATTAATAGAATTTACCCCAGGTGGACTCCAATCAAGTTGTAGAAACATCTCAAGGATGATCAATGGAAACAGGATGCACCTGAGCTCAATTTCGAGTCTCATAGCAAAGGGTCTGAATACTTCTGTAAATAAGGTATTTCTGTTTTTTACTTATAATACATTTGCAAAAATGTCTTAAACCCTGTTAATGCTTCGTAATTATGGGGTATTGTGTGTAGATTGATGAGGGCATTTTTTTATGTAATCCATTTTAAAACAAGGCTGTAACGTAACAAAATGTGGAAAATGGAAGGGGTCTGAATTCTTTCTGATGCCATGTTTTTACTAAAAAGCTTTTCTTCATTTCTGCCCTCCCAAGTAAAGGCCGGTCAATTCTGCTTCAGTATGATGTGTTTAATCTCTGCACCATCCCCCGGCCACTCAAGCCAGGGGTGATATCATATTAGCGAGGCGAAGAGATGGATAAGGTTCTACGAGGAATCGAAGAGAAAAGTCCAGCATGCAAGAAAACCATTTTACAAAAGCTGACACCACAACTTTTAATTCGACTATATAATTACTAGGTTATACATAATAGATAAGACCATACCGACCACATCCCTTTACAAAGTACATCCAATCCTTTAATTCAGCAACTTTATTGATCCATCTAAAATAGAATGGACATGTTGTATGTTGATCAAAATGAGTTGATGAATCACACACACATACACACACACAATGTGACAGGGGCCGAAACTGACAGGGGCCAACTCACGGCCGTGTTTATTAGCAAACATTCAAACAGTGAGGGCCCTGTAGCTTAGAATAAAATACCTTGCAACTTGGAATAAAATCCACCCTATTCTTTATTGTCTACTACTGTACTTGGGGTGCCATTTCCAAGCCAGTGGTGTCCCTCTGAAGTCTTACCTTGCATGGAGATGAGAGAGGGGTTTGGCAGCAGGGGAAGGGTGAGAAAGAAAAGGAAATACACCACAGACAGACCATTGTACCGGAATGATGACGCTACGGAGAGAAAACAATGATTTTACATTGATGTTAATCTGAATATAATATCGAGGTATGATTTTCATTTCTTGTCCTTGATGCTGTATTTTATGAGATTTTTCATTACGTTGTGTCTGTCCTACTGAAAATCTATATAAATACAGATGAAGAAGAGCTGCTAGAAACAAATAGCATACAGTATTATCCATCAAAGAGAAAAGGCATTGGTAATAAAATACTATGATCCATTGCACCTGCTAATTCAAAATGCATTAGTCTTGGACTGAACAAAACTCCATCACACAGTAAACAAGTTAGCAGCTTAAAAAAAACAGTACGGGTTCTTGGACCAACAATGGCAATGAAACTGACAAGAAAATCACGGGTCATAGATTTAACTTTCTTAATCTTTTACCAATAGAAAACACTCAGATGAAGGAAAGTATAATTTAACGATTAATGTATTTTTTTCTTATTGAAATTATAGAAATTGTGATTTTCTTTACTTAATTCTGAACTAGAAAATTAGAATACTTACTGAATGTAATGACACCTTAACTTGTAAAATATGTCTTACATTTTACAATACAATAAACATACTATTCAACAACTTAAACATTGAATTCCCCATTACAGTTTTACAGCACAAGTTACTCAATTACTGCATGATCACAATATACCATGTTTCTGTGTCCATTCAAAGAATTACCATCAGGGGAAAGAAGACATAATTGATTAATCTGCATATTCCCCCAAACAACATGTCTCAAGTACATTTTTTGTGTTTTCCAGAAAGCATCCAAATTGGTGCTTGTAGCAATATTATTAGATCACTTTATAAAGGCAGAATCTCTCAATGTAACTGTAAAAGTCACTACTATGACCTCAAGAACTAACACGTCCACAGTCCTTCTGCATTGGTGACCGACACTTGAATTGTTACTGTACATTCTTCCAGCCCCATAAGAATAAAATGTAAAAGAAAGGTCAACTTACCTGCAAGCAGAAGAAGAGGTAATACTAAGTTATAGAGAATCCCCACCACAATATCCCCCGCCATGTCTCCTTAGCGTGTGAGAGACACCCAGCACTCTGAAGACAGTCTACTCTCTGGGCTGCTTGTGGTTGCAGGTAACTCCCATCCGCTCATACATCTATCTCCCTAGACCAGGCACAGTGATAAACTAAAAGAATGATCCTGAATGGTCCTGAATTAGAGGTTAAGTCAAAATGAAAGAGTTCCAAGACAAGAGGAGCGAAAACCAAATGGTGTTCATTGGTTTTGGATGCAGATGTGTGTGACTCCCCCTCTATCTAATTTATCTTTCGCTCTCTTATCCTCCACCCCCCACCCCCCCTTCTCCCCACCCCGCTTTAGTAATGGCCTGTGTCCCAGCTGCAGAATTATTACCCCGATAAGGAGGGAGGCTCCCATAGGAATCTCAATAGATGACTTACGATGAAGTTGTCCAAGAGCCCTGGAGTCCGCAGTGTCATTAGGCAGAGCAAAAACACACTTAGTCACGCAGGTGGCTAGACAATTTTTTCACTTTGTGGCCATTTGTTTGTATTGTCAATTACTAATACAGAGACCAAGCTCAACAATATGGACCCTCAAAATATAGGACATTGATGTGTTTTTCATAGGTTGTTTTTTCAGCACTTGGCCGGCCTGTGTTTTTTATCACAGCTCATCATCATTTTCTGCTGGCGAGGGAAAGTTTATCTAATATTCATGGCTGTGAGGCCATTAAGAGCCAGTGACTGCAGCAGAAGCGTATGGTGAACACAGCACATTGTTTGTCGGGCAGGAGTGGGAGGGAACACAGGGAACTAGGCTACACATCCAGTAAAACATACTTTTTTAAGGGAGACATTTAATCAAGTCATTCAATTCAATTAACTTGCACCTTCAAATAATCAGATACATTTGGTGCCATTGTCTGGAGTTCAGGGATAAAGAAAATCACCATGAAACAGCACCACCTAGTGGTCAGAAGCTGTTAATATCAGGACTGAGGATGGGACGTAAACCTAACAACTTCAATGAATAATTTCTCTAAACTGATGAAAAAAACATCACCAAATTCATTTTTACAGAATACATTACATATGACGAAGAAACAATTCTCTGAGCCTCTTCGTAATACTTGTCATACATAGAGAACTTATACGTTAAAAAAATTATACTTAACTAGGCAAGTCAGTTAAGAACACATTCTTATTTAAAATGACAGACTGGAAACAGTGGGTTAACTGCCTTGTTCAGGAGCAGAATGACAGATTTTTACCTTGTCAGCTCGGGGATTTGATTTAGCAACCTTTCGGTTACTGACCTAACATTCTACCCACTAGGCTACCTGCCGCCCCTCTATATACTATATACTCATTGTTGGTGTGGGACTTGCGTGGTGTGTGGGTGTGGTTTTTGACTATGTTTTTCGATTCCTCATGTCTAACTCATTGTTAGAAAATAGTTTGGTCCAAATCGGATGTTAGGTACTATATTTATTGAATATTACAGTGGCAAGAAAAAGTATGTGAACCCTTTGGAATTACATGGATTTCTGTATCAATGGGTCATCAAATTTGATCTGTTCTTCATCTAAGTCACAACAATAGACAAACATAGTGTGCTTAAACTAATAACACACAAATTATTGTATTTTTCTTGTCTATATTGAATACATAGTTTAAACATTCACAGTGTAGGTTGCAAAAAGTATGTGAACCCAAAGGTTAATGACTTCTCCAAAAGCTAATTGGAGTCAGGAGTCAGCTAACCTTGAGTTCAATCAATGAAACGAGTTTGGAGATGTTGGTTTGAGCCGCCTTGCCCTATAAAAAACACTCACAAAATTTGAGTTTGCTATTCACAAGAAGCATTGCCTGATGTGAACCATGCCTCGAACAAAAGAGATCTCAGAAGACCTAAGATTAAGAATTGTAGACTTGCATAAAGCTGGAAAGGGTTACACAAGTATATCTAAAAGCCTTGATGTTCATCAGTCCATGGTAAGACAAATTGTCTATAAATGGAGAAAGTTCAGTACTGTTGCTACTCTCCATAGAAGTGGCCGTCCTGCAAAGATGACTGCAAGAGCACAGCGCAGAATGCTCAATGAGGTTAAGAAGAATCCTAGAGTGTCAGCTAAAGACTTACAGAAATCTCTGGAACATGCTAACATCTCTGTTGACGAGTCTACGATACGTAAAACACTACACAAGAATGGTGCTCATGGGAGGACACCACGGATGAAGCCACTGCTGTCCAAAGTTTGCAAAAGTGCACCCGGATGTTCCACAGCGCTACTGACAAAATATTCCGTGGACAGATGAAACTACAGTTGAGTTGTTTGGAGGGAACACACAACACTATGTGTGGATAAAAAAAGCCACAGCACACCAAACCAAAACCTCATCCCAACTGTAAAGTATGGTGGAGGGAGCATCATGGTTTGGGGCTGCTTTGCTGCCTCAGGGCCCGGACAGCTTTGCTATCATCGATGGAAAAAGGAATTCCCAAGTGTAACAGTATAACTTTAAACCGTCCCCTCGCCCCGACACGGGCGCGAACCAGGGACCCTCTGCACACATCAACAACTGACACCCACGAAGCGTCGTTACCCATCGCTCCACAAAAGCCGCGGCCCTTGCAGAGCAAGGGGCAACACTACTTGTAGGTTTCAGAGCAAGTGACGTAACTGATTGAAACGCTAGTAGCGCGTACCCGCTAACTAGCTAGCCATTTCACATCCGTTACACAAGTTAATCAAGACATTTTGCAGGAGAATGTTAGGCTATCTGTCCGCCAATTGAAGCTCAACAGAAGTTGGGTGATGCAACAGGACAGCGACCCAAAACACAGAAGTAAAATCAACAACAGAATGGCTTCAACAGAAGAAAATACACCTTCTGGAGTGGCCCAGTCAGAGTCCTGACCTCAACCCGATTGAGATGCTGTGGCATGACCTCAAGAGAGCAGTTCACACCAGACATCCCAAGAATATTGCTGAACTGAAACAGTTTTGTAAAGAGGAATGGTCCAAAATTCCTCCTGACTGTTGTGCAGGTCTGATCTGCAACTATAGAAAACGTTTGGTTGAGGTTATTGCTGCCAAAGGAGGGTCAACCTGTTATTAAATTCAAGGGTTCACATACTTTTCCCACCCTGCACTGTGAATGTTTACAGAGTGTGTTCAATAAAGACATGAAAACGTATAATTGTCTGTGTGTTATTAGTTTAAGCAGACTGTGTTTGTCTATTGTTGTGACTTAGATGAAGATCAGATCAAATGTTATGACCAATTTATTAAGAAATCCAGGTATTTCCAAAGGGTTCACATACTTTTTCTTGCCACTGTATAAGAATCCTATGAATAAAATGTGGGTGCTTTCAATTTGCATAATTTCTCAGAGATTAAATTATATTTCAACAAAATTATGTTGCAGGAATGTTAATCCTATCTTTTTCTAACAACAGAAACAATTATAGAACAATCTGAGATGGTGGGTGTCATACCTCTTTCTTGTGTTTTTCCAGGTGGAACAACCCTGGTCCGTCTTCAGCTCAGTGGGCTTGTCTTATTTTTTATTTGTTTTAAATTATCATTATTTAGCTAATAATCGGGGAACTTAAAAGAAAAATGGGCGGGTGAAGTTAGAAACACCAGGGCCAATTTCTGGTCCAAGTCTGACCCTGACTCTCTAGTAGAGGAGGTCTAGAGGCCCTTCAGAGTAAACCGATCATGGTGTTCATACTGTAAGCACTTGTGAAGCTCTAAGGGGAAACTAATTGAACTGTATATCCTTCAGAAGGAGATTCATTTCACTGTTAGTCAATGATCGATAATTGCAGTTATTGCAGGGACAGGGCATAGGAACAAGACCCAGTGCTTACTGTAAAGCTGCATGCAAGAGTGGGTCTGCCTTTAACATGTCCGCAGCACCATGTCCTGCATGTATCAGCACCAGTGTTACCATACCACATAGACAGCGCTCATCTCCCATAGAATCCTACTATTAAACGTAGTGTCTCCCATATAAAGTAAGGTTTTAATTTATCACACACCTGCGTTGTGCTATAGGATAAGCAAACTGTAGCATCTTTCAGTCAAGAGATAGCTTATCAAGAGCCGTTAACTGAGATACCTTATCAAGTGATACCTTATCAAGAGTTAGTTATTCACTTACCGTGAACTTAACTACCTTGCTGAAACAGAAATCGTGTAATAAACCAAACTACAGAGTAACATAATCAACAGTATTTGAGTGGCCGCTCCGGATCAGAATAACGCCCGGAGGTAAAGTCTTCAACCCAGGAGAATCCCACTAAATTACTTTCAGAAGAAGATTTAAATTGATTATGTCAATAAATGCTGAGCACGCAGCTAATATTTCATTGACAGTGCAGTTAAATGTGCAGTGAGTAGACTGAGAGAGACATTAGTGCATGTGGAAGGAAGCAGGAGGCCAAAGGGCCATACAGATGCCTTGGTTGCTATAGTACTGCTGGGAACTGTCCCCTGGACACAGGAGTCATTCTTAGACAAAGTAAAAATTTAAAAAAAGAGTAAGTAGCATTGACTCTGAGACATAATGGCACCATTAAACAATTATTTTAAGGGAAAGGGAAATTAACAAAACATTATTTAAACATGACTTACATCAAGGTTCTAATGCATTAAATACAGTTGAAGTCAGAAGTTTACATACACTTAGGTTGGAGTCATTCAAACTCGTTTTTCAACCACTCCACAAATTTCTTGTTAACAAACTAAAGTTTTGGCAAGTCGGTTAGGACATCTACTTTGTGCATGACACAAGTAATTTTCCCAACAACTGTTTACAGACAGATTATTTCACTTATAATTCACTGTATCACAATTCCAGTGGGTCAGAAGTTTACATACACTAAGTTGACTGTGCCTTTAAACAGCTTGGAAAATTCCAGAAATTGATGTCATGGCTTTAGAAGCTTCTGATAGGCTAAATTACATTATTTGAGTCAATTGGAGGTGTACCTGTGGATGTATTTCAAGGCCTACCTTCAAACTCAATGCCTCCTTGCTTGACATCATGGGAAAATCAAAAGAAATCAGCCAAGACCTCCATAAGTCTGGTTCATCCTTGGGAGCAATTTCCAAACGCCTGAAGGTACCTCGTTCATCTGTACAAACAATAGTACGCAAGTATAAACACCATGGGACCACACAGCCGCCATACCGCTCAGGAAGGAGACGCGTTCTGTCTCCTAGAGATGAACGTACTTTGGTGCGAAAAGTGCAAATCAATCCCAGAACAACAGCAAAGGACCTTCTGAAGATGCTGGAGGAAACAGGTACAAAAGTATCTATATCCACAGTAAAACGAGTCCTATATCGGCATAAACTGAAAGGCCGCTCAGCAAGGAAGAAGCCACTGCTCCAAAACTGCCATAAAAAAGCCAGACTACAGTTTGCAACTGCACATGGGGACAAAGATCGTACTTTTTGGAGAAATGTCCTCTGGACTGATGAAATAAAAATAGAACTGTTTGGCCATAATGACCATCGTTATGTTTGGAGGAAAAGGGGGGAGGCTTGCAAGCCGAAGAACACCATCAGCATCATGTTGTGGGGGTGCTTTGCTGCAGGAGGGACTGGTGCACTTCACAAAATATATGGCATCATGAGGAAGGAAAATTATGTGGATATATTGAAGCAACATCTCAAGACATCAGTCAGGAAGTTAAAGCTTGGTTGCAAATGGGACTTCCAAATGGACAATGACCCCAAGCATACTTCCAAAGCTGTGACAAAATGGCTTAAGGACAACAAAGTCAAGGTATTGGAGAGGCCATCACAAAGCCCTGACCTCAATCCTATAGAAAATTTGTGGGCAGAACTGAAAAGGCATGTGCGAGCAAGGAGGCCTACAAACCTGACTCAGTTACACCAGCTCTGTCAGGAGGAATGGGCCAAAATTCATCCAACTTATTGTGGGAAGCTTGTGGAAGGCTACCTGAAATGTTTGACCCAAGTTAAACAATTTAAAGGCAATGCTACCAAATACTAACTGAGTGTATGTAAACTTCTGACCCACTGGGAATGTGATGAAAGAAATATAAGCTGAAATAAATCATTCTCCCTACTATTATTCTGACATTTCACATTCTTAAAATAAAGTGGTGATCCTAACCGACCTAAGACAGGGAATTTTTACTAGGATTAAATATCAGGAATTGTGAAAATAACTGAGTTTAAATGTATTTGGCTAAGGTGTATGTAAACTTCCAACTTCAACTGTATATACACCTGTTCTGAAAGGCCCCAGAATCTACAACACCACTAAGCAAGGGCACCTCCAAACAGGTCAGGGACAAAGTTGTGGAGAAGTACATATCAGGGTTGGGTTATAGAAAAATATCAGAAACTTTGAACATCCCATGGAACACCATTAAATCCATTATTAAAAAACGGAAAGAAAGTGGCACCACAACAAACCTGCCTAGAGAGGGCCGCCCACCAAAACTCACAGACCAGGCAAGGAGAGCATTAATCAGAGAGGCAACAAAGAGACCAAAGATAACCCTGAAGGAGCTGCAAAGTTCCACAGCGGAGATTGGAGTATCTGTCCATAGGACCACTTTAAGCCGTACACGCCACAGAGCTGGGCTTTACGGAAGAGAAACACGTTTGGTGTTCGCCAAAAGGCATGTGGGAGACTCCCCAAACATATGGAAGAAGGTACTCTGGTCAGATGAGACTAAAATTGAGCTTTTTGGCCATCAAGGAAAATGCTATGTCTGGTGCAAACCCAACACCTCTCGTCACCCCCGAGAACAACATCCCCACAGTGAAGCATGGTGTTTGCAGCATCATGCTAAGGGGATGTTTTCATCGGCAGGGACTGGGAAACTGGTCAGAATTGAAGGAATGATGGATGGCGCTAAATACAGGGAAATTCTTGAGGGAAACCTGTTTCAGTCTTCCAGAGATTTGAGACTGGGACGGAGGTTCACCTTCCAGCAGGACAATGACCCTAAGAATACTGCTAAAGCAACACTCGAGTGGTTTAAGGGGAAACATTTAAATGTCTTGGAATGGCCTAGTCAAAGCCCAGACCTCAATTCAATTGAGAATCTGTGGTATGACTTAAAGATTGCTGTACACCAGCGGAACACATACAACTTGAAGAAGCTGTGTGGCTTCAAAAACCCAGTGGCTAGATGTGCCAAGCTTATAGAGACATACCCCAAGAGACTTGCAGCTGTAATTGCTGAAAAAGGTGGCTCTACAAAGTATTGACTTTGGGGGTGTGAATAGTTACGCACGCTCAAGTTTTCAGTTTTTTTGTCTTATTTCTTAAATATATTGCATCTTCAAAGTGGTAGGCATGTTGTGTAAATCAAATGATATAAACCCCCCAAAAATCTATTTTTAATTCCAGGTTGTAAGGCAATAAAAGATGAAAAATGCCAAGAGGGGTGAATATTTTCGTAAGCCACTGTACATCAATGTTGTTGTCTGAGGCTATCCGGAACATATCCCAGTCCATGTGATCAAAGAAGTCTTGAAGCGTGGAATCCGATTGGTCAGACCAGCGTTGGAAAGACCTGAGCACGGGCGTTTCCTGTTTTAGTTTCTGTCTATAGGCTGGGAGCAACAAAATGGAGTCATGGTCAGATTTGCCGAAGGCAGGGCGGGGGAGGGCTTTGTATGCATTGCGGAAGTTAGAGTAGCAATGATCCAGAATGCAACCAGCTCGTGTCGCGCATTCGATATTCTGATAGAATTTAGGAAGTGTTGTTCTCAGGTTAGCTTTGTTAAAATCCCCAGCTACAATAAATGCAGCCTCAGGATGTATGGTTTCCAGTTTACAAAGAGTCCAGTGAAGTTCTTTCAGGGCCGTCGAGGTATCTGCTTGGGGGGGATATACACGGCTGTGACTATAATCGAAGAGAATTCTCTTGGAAGATAATGTGGTCGGCATTTGATTGAGTTCCTGTATGTTGTTGTGATTACACCATGAGTCGTTAATCATAAGGCATACACCCCCACCCTTATTCTTACTAGAGAGATGTTTGTTTCTGTCGGCGCGATGCATGAAGAAACCGGGTGGCTGTACTGACTCTGACAACATATCCAGAGTGAGCCATGTTTCCGTGATACAGAGAATGTTACAATCTCTGATGTCTCTCTGGAAGGCAACTCGTGCCCTAATTTCGTCCACCTTGTTATCTAGAGATTGGACATTGGCGAGTAATATGCTCAGAAGCGGTGGATGGTGTGCTCGCCTTCTGAGTCTTACCAGTAGGCCGCTCCGTCTGCCTCTCCTGCGACGACCGCGTTGTTTTGGGTCGGCATCTAGGATAAGATCCCATGTCCAGGGTGGAGGTCCGAACAAAGGATCCGCTTCGGGAAAGACTTATTCCTGGTCGTAATGATGGTAAGTTGACATCACTTTTATATCCAAAAGTTCTTCTCGGCTGTATGTAATAACACTTGAGATTTTCTGGGCTAACAATGTAAGAAATAATACATAAAAAAACAAATAACTGCATAGTTTCCTAAGTACCTGAAGCGAGGCGACCATCTCTGTCGGCGTCAATTGAGATGGTTTGGGATGAGTTGGACCACAGAGTGAAGGAAAAGCAGCCAACAAGTGCTCAGCATATGTGGGAACTCCTTCAAGATGTTGGAAAAGCATTCAAGGTGAAGCTGGTTGAGAGAATGCCAAGAGTGTGCAAAGCTGTCATCAAGGCAAAGGGTGGCTATTTGAAGAATCTCAAATATAATATATATTTTGATTTGTTTAACACTTTTTTGGTTACTACATGATTCCATATGTGTTATTTCATAGTTGTGATGTCTTCACTATTATTCTACAACGTAGAAAATAATAAAAATTAAGAAAATCTTTTGAATGAGTAGGTGTTCTAAAACTTTTGACCAGTAGTGTATATTTTTACAAAAGTGGTACACTGGGCCTTTAATATTCTTGTATTAGGGGACCGATATAGCCGTCTACAGAGCCAGGATGGGAAAAAAGATTTGTCCAGCGAGGAAAAAAGAAAACACAGCACCCCCACCCCCAAACTACTTCCCGCAGCTATGGAAAATAAGTTCACAGGACACAGTGTGATTTAGGTCATTACTAATCGTTGCATGTGATACAGGCTTTGTTTATTCTAATTTATATCTTGAGGTAGGACGTTAGCAAGTTAGGAACATCGATTGGTCAATCTATCAATGAAATGTATTTATAAAGCCCTTTTTACATCAGCAGATGTCACAAAGTGCTACGCAGAAACCCAGCCTAAAACCCCAAACAGCAAGCAATGCAGATGTAGAAGCATGGTGTCACCTCGTTAGTATGTCTTACACCTGTGCATGCTTGTCTTCTTCTTCTTTGGGATTGGGTTGGCGGATCGCATCCAATGTTCAAGGTGCATACACCGCCACCTACTGTACTGGAGTGTGAGGCCAGTCACAGCCTAACTACATTAAATTATTTTCATTAGTCCTGTTGCTCTAAGAAAGTGAAATACAGCCCAATACACCACTTCCCTCCCCTTTCCTCCCGCCACTACACCACCCAAACCCCAACCGTGTCCAGCCTATCTCTCCCTATCTATATCATAGAATTGACTAAATATCAACACATGCTCCATTGTTTTCTCCACTAAACACTCATCACACAGACCTGTTTCATGTCTCCCTATCATCCACAACATGGCATTCAAACCTGTATGCCCTAACCGTAGCGTACTCCACACAACTTCATCTCTCCTACATTCAGTGGTGTAAAGTACTGAGGTAAAATTACTTGAAAGTACAACTTAAGTAGTTTTTTGGGGTATCTGTACTTTACTTTACTATTTATATTTCTGACAACTATTACTTCACTACATTCCTATAGAAAAGTATGTACTTTTTAACTGACACCCAAAAGTACTCGTTACATTTTTAATGCTTAGCAGGACAGGAAAATTGTGTAATTTACACACTTATCAAGAGAACATCCCTGGTCATCCATACTGATGGTCTGGCGGACTCACCAAACACAATGCTTCATTTGTAAATTATGTCTGAGTATTGGAGCGTACCCCTGGCTATCCGTAAATTTAAAAAGCAAGAAAATGGTGCCGTCTGTTTTGCTTAATATAAGGAATTTGAAATGATTTATACTTTTACTTTTGATACTTATGTATATTTTGGCAATAACATTCACTTTTGATACTTACGTATATTTAAAACCAAATACTTTTAGACTTTTACTCAAGTAGGATTTTACTGGGTGACTTTTCAAATGTTCTATTAAGGTATCTTTATATTTACTCAAGTACGACAATTGGGTACTTTTTCCACCACTGCCTACATCCCATACTCCCACCTCTACCTTTACTGACTGATGCACACAATAAAATTGCCTCCCCTTCAGTGGCGATTTTAGCATGTAAATATTGGTGGGGAGAAAATTAAAATAAGTGGGATGCATGCCAGCAAAGCCACTACACAACACAACCTTAAACAATACATTAATTGCACTAAAACGGTGATAAACGGTGCCCACAAACTGTTAGGGTCTACATAAAGCTGTTCCAACAGCGGTCCCAACATCTTACCACTTCTACACCTGGCTATCAGCGGAGCCTTGTCTGGCAGGGAAACAGTTCATTCAGCCTCATTTACTGCCTTTTAAAAAAACATAGCTGATATGGCTGACTTGCTTAAACAAATATGGTTTCTATTGACAATTGAGATGTACAAACTATGGCAAAAGGGGACGACAAGCGGATAAGAGGCAATCCGTAATTTCGATTAAGACATTAATGAGCGAGCTAGGACGGACATAACGTTAGTCAATATAACTATCTGTTTAGCACTTTTGAAATGTACAGCGACAGAATTCAGAACATGGGCAGTTCTTACAGTGCCCTGTACACCAAGTCAGAACCGTAGGATAAATAAAGGGGACATATAAGCAGACAATGAAAGCTCCTACTGTCACGACTTCCGCCGAAGTCGGTCCCTCTCCTTGTTCGGGCGGCGTTCGGCGGACGGAGTCGCTGGTCTTCTAGCCATCGCCGCTCCACCTTTCATTTTCCATTTGTTTTGTCTTGTTTTCCCGCACACCTGGTTCACATTCCCTCATCAGACTAAATGTATATTACCCTCTGTTTCCCCCATGTCTGTGTGTGGAATTGTTCTTTGTGTAGGGTGTTACGCTACAGGCTGGCTTGCGCTAGGTTTGTTTCAAACCTAGGTTTGTTTGTTTTGTTTAATCTGGTTCATGTTACCGTGGTTGTGCTTTGTGGTGCCTCACCTTTGCCTTTGGGCCAGGGTGTATATTAAAGTTCTCCTGTTATCACCCATCTCTGCTCTCCTGCGCCTGACTTCCCGGCAACCAGTCACTCACCCCATTATACCTACAGTATTCAATGAATACATTTCTCTAAAACAGGTTATAGGCTACAGTAGAACAGTCAGAACAGTAGGTGAAATTCTCCCTGGCATATTACATCATTTATGCAGCAGCATACAATACATTTTTGGACTCACTTTGTTGTGCTGTGCTCACTTAAACAGGAATGTGGCGCGGCGGTCCTTCGTGGGCAAATCTTGTCATCAAAGTCTGGCATTCTCTGTATTTATGGTGCTTTCAAAACAACTGGAGGCAGATTTACAATTCCAAGTTGGATGAACGTTCAAAACGTATTTTCCCAGTCGGAACTTGTTTACTCCCGACTTCCCAGTTGTCTTGAACTCACTGAAGTGAAGTCAAGATTTCACATTTCCGAGTTAACAGTTGTTTTGAGTGCGACACAAATCATGCTTCATTGACAGCATGGACAATGTTGAATGTTTATCATTTTAAACTTGGAAAAATCCCAGATTTGGGACCACACAGCCACTGTCACTGATTCCTTCCAAACCACTCGTTGAATTTGCGATTTCCAACTTGTTGTGTAATGTTTATATGTCCAATGGCCGATGAGATACGTTTTATCTATAATTTCTCTTCATTATTTCTCTTCATATGACAAGGATTGAAAAGGATTTGCCAGTAGATTGTTAACTTGATTCATGATGATGAGTGCTAGCTAAGATTGTGAAAGTATGATGTTGACATGATCAGTCCAATCAAAGCTACTGTACGTATAACGTGATTTGACGTAATTTTATTTGTGGCCAATGACCTTGAGCCTTCTTGCATGGGCACTTCTAATGTAACACCCGAAGAGCTAGAATTTTCGAGGTCTCCTCTTACACTTGGCAGTGACATAAAGTCCCCATGAGTGACAGAACACTGAGCCAATCACAGCGCAACGCTCCGTATTTTCTGCTGGCTTGCCCCACCGCCACAGAAAGCACAGAAAGCACTGAGCTAGGCTGAAACACCTGCATTTTGGAGCTGCCTCACTCAAGAAAACAAAATAGTATGTATGCGGCTTTATTAACTCAATTATATATATATTAGTTTTACATTGTTTGCAAACTGATATGTGACACATATTAATGCCAAAATAACATGCAAAACAGGCCCCACCTGTCCTGCCCCACCTGTCCTGAATGATGGGTCGCCACTGCTCCCTATACTTCTAGCATCACACTACCTTTGCAAAAGATTGAGCCCTTTTGCCCGGATCAATGACTTCTCTGCGGCACAGTGGGACCTGAATATCTACCCTGCTGGCTTGTCATCTTGTTAGTCAGAAGGTGATATTTAACGGTCGCTGGCCCAGTGTTCCAGTTAGCTAGGGAGATGTGGAGGGTTAACACCTTTAGTTGGCTCTCCCTATTTGATTTCCAAAAAACAATTATTTATTCCATATTTCCTGTTTTCATTTTGCTCCACTTTTTGGTTTGCTTCCTGTCTAAGTTTGATGTGAGTTTTAATTTTGTTCGCAACTCTTGGGCAAATTTAGTGGGCGCTCATGGTGGGTATCTTTTAGGTTCCAGTTGTTGTTGCTAGGCAACTTTCAGTGCACACCCACATGAGTGTTTTTCAGAACCCCTCCTAGAACCCCACCTGTTTCGTTTTGGTTTTCAATGACTCTTTGTTAGTTCCCCCTTCAGTTTGAGCGACAATTTCTTGTTTCTTGCTGGGGAATGTAACACATGTGACATAAACTGGATCATTCACTTACATGCCTGTTCATAAATCCTATATGTTATCCATATGGAGCATAACACAGCATTATTAATGTTTGCGGTAAAATGTTACAGAAAGGGACTCCAATCTGTTCTGCCGATGGACCACAGTTAGTATGAAAGTTTCTCTAATTGAACCCAAAGCCCAACAGAAGAACAGGTCAGCAGCACCAATACACCCCCAGAGCCCACCTCAATGCCTAGAGGATGGGGGATACATATAAGATCTCACTAGGGCTTTTAGGGCCTTTCAGTGAGTGTCCACTCTGGAGCTTATCATGCACTCACCACCAGAGAAGTCCATCCACTCATGCTCATGATAGTATCAATAGGCATGTAGTGGCTAACCTTCCTGATAGCCACTCTAGCACAGGTGCGATTGCAAATGTTCATAAACGTGTGCAGCACAAACCGCTTTAAAAACCTAGATCTTTGGTTGGGTCTTTTACCCATTTATTAGGAGCAAAATACAGCAATTGTTCCATACTAGTTACCGTAGCGCATATCATAGTTCCAAAGATGTTTAAAAAAATATTATGAAACAAAATGATCGTCACATATATAGGTGCAGTGAAATGTGTCAGCCATAGTATTATGGTACCCCTGGAGCATATTAGGATTAAGTGCATTGCTCAAGGGCGCATCGACAAATGTTTCACCTTGGTAACCTTTCGCTTACTGGTCCAACGCTCTAACCGCCCTAAAAAAAAAGGTATATTGTCACATGCTCTTATGTAAGCATTTATAAAGACTTCAGAACTGGCAGTGGACATGCTAAGTGAACTGTGCATCTTTACTATCTGGTTAATTAACGTGTCCAGTGACCCATGACCCAACATAGTGTGCCCTCTAGTGTACAAATTAAGTGGAACATTCAAACACAGACAAACTATAGACAACACATCAATCAAATAAGTAAGCCCAAATCTCTCCTACAAGGCATACACTTTTGAGGGATAAAATTCATTTACAAATAATGCAAAATGTGGTGAATTTAATATAAACAAGTGTACAATATTAAACGATAAACAGTCTTTCTCAACCCAATTCAAGATATCTAGTCAAGTCTTCCATAAACTCTCTGACAAATGAATTTGCACATTACATCATGAATCACTGGAGTAAGGATAGAATAGGGTGTGTTTATGGACTTTTACCATATACTGAAACTGTACTTGTACAATAAAGCGTGAAAGCTAGTAAGGATGTGAATGGTAGTACCTTGTTTACAACCAAGTTATTGCTGCCATCTAGTGCTGAGAAGATGTGACAGCAACAGAGGCTAAAGCCATCACAGATCTCTAGGCAACACATTATCACAACGCAAGGTGAACATGGCATAGAAGTCATGAGATGTTGATGAATGTGAACACCATTACATCAAGAACATACTACTAGAGCATCTCTGATTCAAATAACTTTCAAACCACTGGGGATGATGAAACTATTTATACTGAGATTCTGAGTCAATACGGAGGGAACTATTTGATGACAGTCTATATACAGAGAACTGCCCAAATGGAATTCCAGGAAGACATTGAATAAAGCAATCCAAACAATGACAGTGACACACCCAAGAGACTATTTGGATCTCCAAATACAGCCCAGTAAATTAGTTCATAATAGAAAGCATGAGTCATACTCAGATTTGGAGATCTGACATGATCAAGTTTTAGAATGTGACCAGGGGGTGTCAGTGAAAGGCTTTGTCATGCGGGTAAGAATGTCCCCCAAATTGGACACATGTTCAATCCCAAATGTAGCCTACGCCATACTCAATCAGAGTATACAGTTGGGATTAGAATAAAATTGGGATTAGAATTCAGAATACTAATTCGATAGTTCCATCCTGAAGTGGCAGAACTCCATCCATCTGGTCAGCCTATATGTAACCCCTGGGTGTACAGATGAAGACAAGGAAGTTATCAGGTTTCAGGGCATTCCATTTCATTTCCAGCCCAGTAATATAGAATAAATTAGGATTATAATCTGCAATTGAAAAAACACCCCTGTCTACTCAGTGCAAAAATGACAAGGCCTACCAACCTCATATAGTCCTAGGTTTTAGGAGCATAAACAAACCTGCTTTCGTGGTCAAGTGGGAATAATAATAAACTACTGGAAACATGTATTTTATAATCAATGGGGTAGCCTAATATAGTGCGCGTTCAAACATCCCAAAATAGAAGGAGAGTGACTCCAGTTGCCCCGTGTTAAGGATCTTGGGTCACAATCTGTTCTTTCTTTGAAGAGGGCGCCGTTTTCTCTGCAGAATTTCGCCATGCTGACGTTCTGTGGAGTCATGTGATGAAGCGCTGGTCCTTCCCAGGGTTCACTGAGCGCTGTTTGCCCCACCCCATCTCTTCAGCGCTGTCTATCTCATATACTGTTCCCGAAGAGAAAGGGAAAAATTATACCTTCAAGAATTGCTTATACCCGTGTTTAATCTTCCACGACCAGTCCAGGAGGGAACTGTCTTCATAGTGGAATGTGTTAGTACAACACGCGTTATATTTATGAATGTATATGCACATGTAAACTCTACCGAGTACCTACCATTCGAGTTCAGAAGGATATAAAACGGAGACTGACAGCGGGCTATACCTGCAAGAAACGGGACAATTCGAAGGATTTTCGTGTTTTCGTCATGTTTAGAAGATTCAGAACCCATTTAAGAATGTATTGGGGGCTATCAGAGCGCTATTAGGAGCCTTGGTGATGTGAGGAGGGATACAAATTTCAGCAACAAAAGAAAAGACAGCGAAGGGCCTTTGGATTGAGAAAAACCAGCAAGGAACAGCCATCACAGAAACGGGGGAAAATCACGAAAATAGAATTATTTTGGGGATCTAAACTGAATCGGACTCACCGTTTAGATCGAGGATCATATTATGGATATAAAAATGAGTTAAATGAAGACGGAAGCAAGGAAAATATTACACATGTAGTTCGTTAAGTGTAAATATATATATTTTTCTCCAGTCTCCAGTCTCTGCGCGTAGAAAGGCCGCAGGAAATACGCCTTTTCCCAAAGAGATGTTTATTCTAACCCGTGTTAAAAAGATCCGGGTCAAATTTTACAGTCGAGTTTTTGTGCTATGCCGATTTTCGGTCTCTGTCACAGGCAACAGTGAGACGTGAGACCCGTGCCGTTCGTGAGATGAAAATAGGCTATTTATCCTCTCTTCAATTGAATGTGAAAGAGGCAAAACCCTCAGTCAACATTTAAACCTGTGGATGGTCATCTATATCGGCATATAAAAGCTGTATGTGAAGAAGGAAAAGCCTAATAGAATTGACCAAACTGAGAGGACGGCCTGGGTGTCGTCATCAACAGTATCCTGCCCTCTTTGACAGCAATATCAATTGAAAATACGCATTATATACACATACTTACAAACGCAATAGGACAACGTTTTAAAACAGACGTTAGTTCGACGTAACATTAAACAACAGACTGTATACATGTCGTTAATATTGTTCTCAATTCCGTCGGTCAACCGAGAGATCTAGAGTAGTTATTTTTCTTCACCTTCCCCTGGACCCACTTTCTTGCGGGAAGATGGGTTGTTTGGGCAACAGTAAGACTGAAGATCAGCGAAATGAGGAGAAGGTACAAAGAGAAGCCAACAAAAAGATAGAGAAACAGCTTCAGAAGGACAAACAGCTATATAGAGCAACTCACAGGCTACTACTTTTAGGTAAATGTGAATGGAATCTGATGTGTTGCAGGCAAGGCCTCAATGGCGACATTGTTTCTAATCTTATATTTTATGTGATATAGGATTTTGTTTTCTCTGTAGGCCTTCCTGCTACACAACATAGTAATTGTACTTTTTCAATGTGACATGGTTGCTGGCATGATGTTTCAAGCTGACGTGGTGTATCAAAAGATGCAGTTAGACTTGATCCTCTAACCATAATTGAAGCCTACTTATTGCAACATTTGTTTCTTTCACATTTGATACATTGTGTCGTAGGCCTGTGTGATTGTAACAGCTCCTGCCTAATCTATATGAAACATGGGTGTCGAGCCTCTACATGTGGGTTGTGGGTGTGCTCTCAGAACTACTAGCTGCTTGAAAACTTTCAAATCCACAGGCCTGTGTATTTCGAGGTGGGCCTATGTGTGAAATAATGCACGGTGAACTCAGTCTTTGAGCACTTCTCTACTCACGGTACTGTTATCACGTGAAAACAGTCAAAATGTCCTCTCTAAAGGATATTTGATTAGAAAATGCCTGAGACGGAGTGTATTGAACGCTATACCAGTATTTCCGTTGGAGAGGAAGTTGTGGCAACTAAAGTAAGCAGAACAGAACTCTCATTTAACCATGACTTCTACAATGCTGCTTTATATAGCACTGTGCTCTTTGCACTTTTCTATGATATGACAATGTTTTGTTGTACCATGATCAAGTTTTCAGATGTTGGCCTATTTGTGAGTTTGAATTTTGTCAGACGGTGGCGATAGACATCCGACCCTTAACCAATCATGATAAAGCTCTTACCATTTGATATCACTGCTATGGGGGATAAAAATATTAGTCATAAATCTATTTGAAATTTAGAGTATGGTCGGCACCTTTTATGCTTGATTCACACTATAGGGTCAAGTCGAGCTGTAATGGACTAGATGGTTATGCAACTACCACTGGAACCGTGCTGGTAAGGACAGTGTTAACAGACAATATCAGAGCCAGTCCAGTTCAGGTCAGCCCCATAGGCATTAGAGAGGATCTGTGATAAAGAACTTCTTTAGTTATTCTCACGTGGGGAAAGTTCACTAACCTAGACTAGCCAATCTAAAATAATCTATCAGACTTGATAGAGGTTTTACGCCTTACTTTGTGTTAGCGGTACACCCCTGGTTATAAGTGAAGCTGTTAATACTATTGTATTATTAGATTTCAACAGGTTAATATTTCACACATTTATTGCTATTTATACTGCATGTGTGGATTCACCTAACATCCCACTAATTTCAAGTTGTTTGCCTCAGACACAGGTGGAATCACGCTCAAAGGTAGAAGTTGACCCTAACCGCATTAGTTTATCCAACTTAAATCCCGACCTTAACCAACTGGAGAATACAGCTATATCTGACCAGAGGTTAAGGCCAACTTTTTCCAGCTCCTGGCCTCTGTTGCTGCTGTGTGAGACCTCAGTCAAGTGGCATAATAACCCATTTCAATTAGAACTTTTCTGATCATGTTTATTTCACAGATTTTAAAATGCTGAACTATCACTTTCAACGTACTCTCTTTACAATTTTTTTGTTATGCATGACATTCCAAATTGGCCATCCTCGGTTGGCTGTCAGGATAGGGCAATGTACTGTACTCTCTGAAATGTGTCTAACCACCTCTCTCGTTCTCTCTCTCGTTCTCCATCTCTTGTTGGCTCTTTCACTGTATACCTCTACACAGGGGCTGGTGAGTCAGGGAAAAGCACCATAGTGAAGCAGATGCGAATCCTACATGTGAATGGCTTCAACGCGGAGTAAGTATCGTTTTCTTCACCAGACTACGTTTCTCAACTGCGAATAAAGGTCAGGGTTTGAGGCGGCCAGAGGGATTGGGGGAAAATCACAGAGGAACCCAGAATGAAAACAAACATTCAAAACACCAACTTGACCCTTATGCATCTTTCATGTATTGGTCTTTCGATACCTGAATTGTATAATACACACACTAGATGCACCTGTGCAAGAGCACATGATGGGAGGGTAGTTACAGTTCCCTCAGTTTGAAGATTAGTGCTTCAATTGCCACTATTACTTACTGTCTAGGTGTCTCGTCCTTATGCTATTTTTAAAAGTGTTGACGGAAATATTAGATTGCGGTTCAAGAATGATTAGTCCGATTGCATGGACTTCCAAAAATGAAAAGCTAATGGAGAGACGAGAAGTCAAACTTCCTTTGGAACAAACTCTGCGGGGTTCAATCCCTGGTTGGTGACTGGTGCTTTAAGGCCCTAGTGCATTGGTTGGTAGAGGTTTAAGCCCAGGTGAGTAGGTTGGTTGGGGGTTTAGGCCTAAATGTGGAGATGGGTGAGGGTCTATGCCTCCGCAGAAGTCCCATGTAAGTGCCCAATCAGAATACGATGGTCGCATTGAAAAGACAAAAGTCGCATTTTTGTCTGATTGTGTTCAGGTCCGTCTGACCACCTAGTTATCATTGTGTGTATATTTCTCCTCAGTCTGGATGCAATCAGGCTACCAAAAGTGCAAACAATGGGTGACATCATCAGCACTCCGCCCACAAGTCTCAAGAAAACTTGTTTTGGTAGCGAGAGGCACCTAGCGTGTGAGGAATGTGTTTGCTGGCTTCATGAATGCTAGCCAAATAGCTAATATTAGTTACGCTAACCCCTTTGCAATCCCTTTAGCTTTGCTAGCTGTCTTGCTGGTTAGCTAAAGATGTTAGCTTGCTAGTTAGCTACTGTAGTTAGCTACAGTAGTTAACTACTGCCATCAAGTAGTTGTTGTGTTATATTTAGCCTTTTCCACCGTTTGCAGAATGCATACTGGCATTTGAATATAACGCTGGAAAATGAAATCCGGGCACAATGTGGACACATTTAAATGTAGGTGAAGACACACGACGTGTTTCTGAATTCTATGATCAGAACTCCATGATCAGAATACAAAAACGTCATTAACTGTCAAGTCTAGACACAGCCTCTGTGCGTTGGTGGTTTGGGTTTTAGTCGCCAGTTTGTGGGGTTAGGTTTGACGGTTCAGACTCTGGTGTGGTGAGTGGCTTGGGTTAAATGAGCAAATCAGCACCTAAGGCACCCAGCATCGTGTGACCCATCTCGTGACTCCATAACACTTACAACTGCTGTGGTGTGTGTGTGTGTGTGTGTGTGTGTGTGCTCAGATCATCGCTTGGTCACATCCTAGATCAAGGGTGTCAAACATACGGCCCGGGGTAGTTTGACTAAAACATTTTAATAATGATAAAACAAAATCAATATACTTTTAAATGACTAAAACCAAATCGAAACTGTGTAGAAATGATAATGGACCTACATTATTACCGTTTCTTGACTGTCCAGCTGCTAATAATCACCGAAACTAAAGCTCACCGAAACTAAACTAATTTTCAGTGCGGCCCTCTGGACCTCGTTGAAGACTGAATGCGGCCCCACCCCAGGCAAAATAGTTTTGACACCCCTGTCCTAGACATTTCAAACATGTATTGATTAGTTGGTTGTGTCTGTGTTAAGTTAGCTGTACCGTATATAACTTAAACGTATGGATTGTATTTCTATGGTATTTGCAATGGATAAAATGCAGGGCGGTGTGTCTGACTTCTTGAGCAATGTTTCCTCGTCAGTCCTGGAGGAAAAGATGCTCTACAAGGAATTCCTGGATGTGTTTGGTAGATTCCTGGATTATGATGTTTTTGCATTCAGTAACTTTCATTGATACGGTTCTAGGCCTAATAGCATGATGGCTCATCCATTTGTGAAACACTGGACCAAATATATTTTGTTTATTTTGTCTTCTTTAGTACATTCTTTGATAAAGATAGACACGGATGTATACACTAACACATGCTTTCTACTTCAAGTTATTGCCTATTCTCTCTCCACACGCACATATAAGCGAGCACATGCTACTTTGTAATAGCATGTGATTTTGAATGACCATCATGTTGAAAATATAAACAAGGCCTTCTCAATCTAACACTCTTGTTTATTGGGTTAGGGGGGATGTCTGTGTAGAATACAGGCCCTCCTGCTGGCTGTTACCTATTCTCTCGACTTTTCTCTCCCTTCTCTCGCTCCCTTTCTATCCCTCTCTATCTGTCGGTGTACCTCTTTCACATTCCCTCTCTTACTCCTTGAATGCTGTTTTGTGTTTTTGATGTCAACTACATATCAGTGGTAGTGCACAGTCTGCGATGGGTGCTGCTCAGCAAAGCGGTTGTTTTACAATTTAGTCGTACATTGAAGCAGTCTAGTAATGGGCTGTTGTTGCAGCTCAGATACCACTCTTACAGTTGGGGGTCATGTTTGACATCGGATCATTTATAGCTATCGTGGCAGGTCGAGTATTTTCATTGGAGTGCAATGTAGACACTGGGAGACTGTGTCCCGTTTTAAATATATGAGTTTCACATGGTTGAAGATGTGTGTGTCAGTCATGAGTAATGGCAGGTTCAGAAGGGATGATAGTGAGGTGTAGTGCATGTGTCAGATGTTTCTAGACTATTATCCACATACGTTTTTGGTTTTGCTGTATCAACATTGTATGACAAAATGATATTGTAATTTACAACATGGAAGATTGAGCTTTGGGGTTTTTTCGCAGGGAGAAGAAGCAGAAGATTCACGACATCAAGAATAATATTAAAGAAGCTATTGAGGTAAGTTTTTGGTTTGAAGCTTTCATATCACTGTGGGTAGGTAGAATAAATACATCTAAACAGCTAAGCATGAATCATCAATATTTTATCAATGATTATTGAATATAAGATACCCCAAGACAATCCTGTGTTGTCACTCGATCTGTATTGATTGTGTGTGTGTGTGTGTGTCGCTCTTTAGACCATTGTAGCGGCTATGAGTATACTGACGCCTCCCGTTCAGCTCGCCAGTCCACACAACCAATACCGGATCGAATATGTCCTCAATTTAGTCAGTCAGAAGGACTATGAATTCACATCTGTGAGTATGACAATGTTTCTACCACCCACACACAGAACATTATAGATTGTCATTGTCTTTTCATGAATGTACAGTGTATACACGTCTGTGAGTAAGCACAGTATTTTCTTGTGTGTGTACCGTGCATGTGCACATACAGTACCAGTCAAAAGTTTGGACACACCTACTCATTCCAGGGTTTTTCTTTATTTTTACTATTTTCTACATTGTAGAATAATAGTCAAGACATCAAAACTATGAAATAACACATATGGAATCATTTAGTAACCAAAAAAGTGTTAAATATATTTGAGATTTGAGATTCTTCAAAGTAGCCACCCTTTGCCTTGATGACAGCTTTGCACACTCTTGGCATTTTCTCAAGAGCTTCCCACACCTGGATTGTGGAACATTTGCCTGTTTATTATTTAAATCATTCTTCAAGCTCTGTCAAATTGGTTGTTGATCATTGCTAGACAACCATTTTCAGGTCTTGCCATAGATCTTCAAGTATATTTAAAAACTAACTCGGCCACTCAGGAACATTCACTGTCTCCTTGGTAAGCAACTCCAGTGTAGATTTGGCATTGTGTTTTAGGTTACTGTCTTGCTGACAGGTAAATTAATCTCCCATTGTCTGGTGGAAGGCAGACTGAACCAGGTTTTCCTCTAGGATTTTGCCTGTGCTTGACTCCATTCCGTTTCTTTTTTTATTTCCCGAAAAAGTCCAGAATCCTTAATGATTACAAGCATACCCATAACATGATGCGGCCACCACTATGCTTGAAAATTGGGAGAGTGGTACTCGGTAATTAATTGGATTTGCCCCAAACATAACTGTATTCAGGTCAAAAAGTGCATTTGCTTTGCCACATGTTTAGCAGTATTACTTTAGTGCCTTGTTGCAAACAGGATGCATGTTTTGGAATATTTTTATTCTGTACAGGCTTCCTTCTTTTCTCTGTCAATTAGGTTAGTATTGTGGAGTAACTATGTTCTTGATCCATCTTTAGTTTTCTCCAACACAACCACTCTGTAACTGTTTTAAAGTCACCATTGGCCTCATGGTGAAATCCCTGAACAATTTCCTTCCTCTCCGGCAACATTGTTAGGAAGGACGACTGTATCTTTGTAGTGACTGGGTGTATTGATACACCATCCAAAGTGTAATTAGTGACTTCATGCTTAAAGGGATATACAATGTCTGCTTTTACATGTTTTACCCATCTACCAATAGGCGCTTGTCTTTGTGAGGCATTGGAAAACCTCCCTGGTCTTTGTGGTTGAATCTGTGTTTGAAATTCACTGCTCGACTGAGGTTGCCGTACAGATAATTGGATTTGTGTAAACATTTCGAAAAGCGTAACTCCACTTTGACATTATGGAGTATTGTGTGGAGGCCAGTAACCAACAATCTCAATTTAATACATTTTTAAATTCAGGCTGTAACACAACAAAATATGGGGGGGGGGGGGGTCTAGGGATGTGAATACATTCTAAAGGCACTGTACATGCTGTTCATGTTCCCTTAGGAATGCCCATCCAGCAGTCCCTGTTGCAGGTGCCAGCCTCATGGTACTGGTAGCTCTGTGGGATGTGGTACAGTACAGTAGTAATTAGCAGGTAGGGCCTCTATGGGATGCCTGTTAACTAATGGACTGCCCTGAGGGAAGGCCTGGAGGTCTCTGAGTACCACTGCTTGACACTGATTGTGCATTTTAACGCCCCTAAATATCTCTCTGGGACCCACGTGTCAGAGGCACACTGGGACCCACACCTGAACAACAGAGTGCTTTCTGGTAGGACTTCGCTGGAAGCAGTCAAACACATAGTCCATTGAATTGCATTTCTAATGGGTTTATTGATGCTTTGGGAACTTTGTTACACATTGATCACAGGAACCTTGTTAATGTTTTTGATTGAATAGTGTGCACCACAGTGAGTTTTACTTACTCCTAGGACAGACGACAACATGTCACTCATCAAAATTAAAACAACCGATAGGTTAATGCTTTGCATATATTTTGTTGTTACGTGTTAATTTAGGTCCACTTGAGAGTCTTCGGCTGATACAAAGTGATCTGTTACAGTTGAATGGTTACATCCCTACCATTGCACCACAGACAGTCATTGAAGATTGCTTTGTCTTTCTTCTGAGCCTAGCACACCTGCCATAACATCTCTCTCTGAGTTTGGGTGTGTAGGGCCACATGTGAAGGCGATGTGATTGTCTGCTGCCTTGCTCTGTGATGTTTGGATCTCTGTGATTTAGAGTCCCCCAACTCCCCTCCATCAGGAGCTAAGGTCAGACAGTGTAACTCTCTCCCTCCCTCCTCTCTGGCACCCTCCAGGGCGGAGAGGAAACCGGTTCTACTGGTCACCTGATCTCAGAGTACATGTAGAAAAAAAGAAAGGATGAGGAAAAGGAGAAGGCCTTTAGATGTGGGCGTTTCTGGGGGTAGAAGCGGGGGTTTCTGGGGGTAGAAGCGGGGGTAGTTTGTACAGTTATCTACTGTCTGGTATTCAGTTCTAGTTAATTTTGAGTTTTAAGATGTCGTCTTTAGGGGCCTCCCGGGTGGCGCAGTGGTCTAGGGCACTGCATCGCAGTGCTAACTGCGCCACCAGAGTCTCTGGGTTCGCGCACAGGCTCTGTCGCAGCCGGCCGCGACCGGGAGGTCCGTGGCATAGCGTCGTCCGGGTTAGGGAGGGTTTGGCCGGTAGGGATATCCTTGTCTCATCGCGCTCCAGCGACTCCTGTGGCGGGCCGGGCGCAGTGCGCGCTAACCAAGGGGGCCAGGTACACGGTGTTTCCTCCAACACATTGGTGCGGCTGGCTTCCGGGTTGGATGCGCGCTGTGTTAAGAAGCAGTGCGGCTTGGTTGGGTTGTGCTTCGGAGGACGCATGGCTTTCGACCTTCGTCTCTCCCGAGCCCGTACGGGAGTTGTAGCGATGAGACAAGATAGTAATTACTAGCGATTGGATACCACGAAAATTGGGGAGAAAATGGGATAAAAAAAAAAACTAAAAAAAAACATGTCGTCTTTGTTGTGGTATGGGATTTATTTTCGGACTGCTGATTTCTCGACTGATAATGGGAGAAGTCTTATAGGTTGTCTAAACGCCAATAAAATGTCAGTTTTCTAAAATGCAAAGCTACCAGGGAACTTCCTTTCTCATGTCTCTCGCTACATGAAGATACTGTAGAAGTGTTGACCATAGAGTTGGAACGCTAGTGAGATTCCCATTTAGCCACAAATTGTGCAAGGTTTTTGCGTAGCACGTGCTATGTTATAGATTGTCGTTTTAGAAACCAGGTAAAAGCAACCAGCCATGGCTCTTCTGATAAACCTCAACTTGACAATTGTCCCTTTGCTTCAAAAAAAGAGTTAAAGGAAGATCAAGTTCCCTGTGATATTTGTTTTGTTGCAAAAACAACATTTGTGTATTTGAGAAAGGCCATCCCAAAGGATGAAATGGAAATGATAAAATAAAGGAAATCTAGGTGTAGTTGGCAAATATTTCCTTTCTTTTTTGCCATTAGACCTGACTAATTCTCACTTAAAACATACATTTTCTGTGTAATAAGCTAAATCACATCTTCTGACTCCAGAGTGATCTATTCTTGCAATTTGTAGTCTGACATTTAGATATAATAAGTAGTTTGAATGTAGTGGACTACTTTTTCAAAAGAACTTTAGTTAATTAAACTGTTTAAGGGTATCCTTAGTGTAGCTTCACTTCTTCCAGAGTAAAGTAATTGGCAACTTGGTAAACTGTATTTTCAGAGTAGCTTCCCGAACACTGCAAGCCGGTGGGCGGAGGCAAACAATATAGCACTGAGTCGTAGCCCCAAAGGATTCTGGTTTGGCTGCTGTAATGCAATAAGGAGTTACCAGAGGAGTTATTTTTCTCTTAAGCGCATGACTGATGATAAAGGAGGACTCTGTTACTACGACACATAATGAGTGCTCTTTTTATGGAGTGGATGCAGGGATTTCAGGTAACCCAAGCCAGACAAAAAGTGGGACAAATATATTGGGCAGCGAAACCTAAATGTTGTGTGTGTGTGTGTGTGGCCCAATTGTTCCACAAAAGTCCAGTTGTCCAGAAGCATTTATTTTATACATGACACCATTTCCTGTTTACCTTCATGGTCCAAATGGAGGAGGATGAAGGGAGATTTGAGACTGTCTAACTTTCCATGTGCTTTTTGGCCCTCTGAATGTTGTTTAATGGGCGGGTCACTCTGGTCCTTGATAAGCTATGTGGACATTCCCACTTTATGCAAAAGATATCAAACAAGGATGTAACAGATTAGCCATTAGATATGAGTTGACTCCCCTGTTTACACCTGCGCCACTTTTGTTTGCCGAGTCAAAGTAATGAAAAAGGTTTCATTTCAATATGATATGGAATTTTGACTTGATTATTTAGGGTTAAGTCTGTGATACCTGCCAAAGATGAGTTAACTGACCCTCCCAAGCCTGTTGACCATACGCACTCTTACTTTCTCCTCGTTGAAGGAAATGTTGAAAAACATGCCTTGTTTTTACTTTAAGGCACAATCTGTAATTTCAACGGCCTGACTAATGTCACTTGGTTTTTCCTATATTGAAGCTCCCCTTGGCCGTTACCCTCACTGGCCACAGAACCTGTTCTCCAGTCAATAAATGCCAGATCCCTAATAGGTGTGCTGCCCCATTGGAATGTAATTCTTCCCACCCCTATTTACCTTTTCTACATGTACACACGCTCTAGCCAAGCACAAAGCACACAGCATGTGGTGTCAACAAAAGATGCCGCACATCGCAGTGCCCTCAAACACAGCATGGATGGACAGGGTCCTCTTTTTCGACCTGCTTTAATTCAATTGATCCCGTCTCTCTCTTCCTCTCACATACTCTTTCTCCCTTTTATATCTCTCTTTCAGGAGTTTTATGAAAATGCGAAGACTCTCTGGCAGGACGAGGGCGTGAGGGTGTGTTTTGAGAGATCCAATGAGTACCAGCTGATCGACTGTGCGCAGTAGTAAGTATGCACTGCACCACACGCCAAGAGAGGATCAGCAGTCTTTAGTAGCTCCGGTGCCCTTATACAGGCCTGTGTTGTTGAACATAAACAGTCTAGGCCAAAGATTAGGGGCACGTATAGCGCACTACCCAATCTGAAACGTATTCAATTTCATCTAAACCTTGTACAAAGCAATTTCCTTGAGAGACTGTTCTGATTTTCTGTGACACCTGGCAACATAATGGGCAAAGGGTTCTGCCTGAAAAATGGCCCCTAATGTTCTTTGTGTTCCTATTGCTGTGGCTGAGGGTCTGTGTAAAAAGGACCCAGGAAGTGCTGTGTGATAGTGGAGCTCTGTCATGGAAGTTACTCTGCAGCTCCTCATTGCGTCTCAGTGCACACACACCACAGTATGACATCCCCAGAGCTGTCTGCATCAACAATGCCACCACTCTCTGGCTATGTGTCTCTCTCTGTCACTCTCCCTGGTACTCTCTCGCTCCACGCGCTCCCTCGTACTCGCACGCTCTCACACACGTTCTCTTCTTCTCTTTCTTTTCCTCTCCTTCACGCTTTCTCTCTCAACTGTTGTGTGGCTCCATCTCCGCATCTGTGATGTAGGATATTTGCAGCAACAGGGACCAAAAAATGGCAGGTTCTGAGTCATAAGAAGGGGTAAGCGAGATTTCACCAGCCCACCACCAGGTGGGGGGGGGGGGGGGGGGGAGTACACCACTTAACCACAGTGACTGGAGCCTCAGAGTTAAATTTGTTATGGTGGTGTTTAGGGATGCACGGTATATCTTTAAGTATATCAGAACCACCCAATATTAGCTGATAATGCTAACATCGGCATCGGCCCGATGTCTAGTTTAACGCCGATGTGCAAAACCGATGTCAAAGCTGACGTGCATAACTATATAACATAGGTAGATGGCGTAATGACGCCACGACACATACTGCGCTACACGTGCAACACCGCATTCCTAACCTAGCCCACAACGTCTGCTGTGTGGATCTATTTTGAAGTTTCAAAGGAAGATAACAAAAAGGCCATATACAACATTTGTGCTGCTATTATTTCCAGAGGGGAGAAAATGAAATCTTTCGATACCACAAACCTAATTTGAAAGTGCATCACCCCCAGACGTTCAGCGGCTACTTGGAACAATAGCAGAAAAAAACGAAGCGCACACCAACAACTAAACAAGTTAAAGTCGAGCAGTAATTTTGAAAGAGTTTAACGTTTCAGCGGGACAACTCAAAGGCGAAATCCATCAACACCAAAATAATGGTATTCATTGCCCTTGACAATCAACCGTTCTCTGTCGTGGATGATGTTGGCTTTCGCCGACTGGTCGAGCAACCTCAAGCCCCAGTACACACTACCAAGTAGGAGCTATTTTTTCAGATGTTGCCCTACCGGAGTTACACAGTATTGTTGAAATGCACATCCATTAACTACTTGCTATGGGCGTCACTGCTATTAGCTTCACGGCTGACATTTGGACCAGCGATGTCAGCCCCATGAGCATGTTGAGTCTGACAGCACAGTGGGTCGACGAGGATTTGGTACTGAGGAAAGCCGTATTGCATGCTCAATAATGTCCTGGTTCTCATACCGCTGCCGCCATTTCAATGGCATTTGAGAACATGTTTCAAACATGAACACACTCCTAAGCTCCATTCGAACAACTGACTCGAGAAATAAGCTCATCAACTGTGTCTGCAGCAGACGTGATACCCTCTGTCATGGCAATGAAACACCTGCTCTACAAAACTTTCGAAACAGACCGTGGGTTTAAAACTTGCAGAAGTACTCTGCTAGAGGCTGTGAACAAGTGATTCGGTGGCATTCTCTCTGAGCCTCTTTACTGTGTCGCCACCATGCTCGATGCTAGGTACAAGGACCGCTACTTCGATGCAGACAAGAAACAGGGTTTACGTGAAATGTTAGACACAGCTAGACAAGATGGAAACGGACACAGTGCGCACCGATGAAGAGGACCCATGATAGAAGAGGACAAGGACCAACTAAGCTGAAACTTCACTGCTCGACATGTACGATGAAATCCTCTTTGAGAATGAAACGACTGAACAAATGAACAGCGAAACAGCACAGCAAGTAAGTGAAAGAAATAGGTTTTGATTATGTTTTACTGGTAATGGGGACATACGTAAATGCACACACACTGACCAAAAATAACTTTTTGGTGTGTGTGTGTTTCAACTATTTAACTGTACTAGAACGTATATGAAAGGCCGCTCAATTTTTTTTATATCGTTATTGGGTTTTTTGGCAAGGAAAATATCGGTATCGGCCAAAAATGTAATCAGTGCATCCCTAGTGGTGTTTGATTTTGAGCTGATTGTATAAAATATACTTGTGCCAATGCTTGAAGAAACCGTGATGGGTATTTGATTGTGTTACTTAACAGTCTAGGACAACCCCTTCAGATGGTCCAGTCCAGTTTTGGTCCCTCCCTCTCTCCCGCTCACTCTCTCACTACCTCACTCTCCTTCTCACTACCTCACTCTCCTGCTCTCTATCTTTCACTCTCCTCCTCTCTCTCCTGCTCTTTCTTTCACTCACTCTCCCGCTTCCTCTCTCCCAGTCCCTCTTTCTCTCACTCACTCTTTTTTTCCCCTCTCGTTCTCTTCCCTTTTCTTTCTCTCCCTGGCTACTCTAGTCACACAAGATTTTGAGCTGATAGTCTATTTATAGAGCCTGTGGTTCTGTCTCTATGGCAACCATGCTGGAGGCCAGGGAGCTATTTTAGAATCTGCTCTGTAATGTCAGACTACTTTCTCTCTGTGTTTGTCTTTTGGGTTCAGGCCGGTGGGCTAGGTCAGTTTTGTGAGTGTGAACCTTTGTGGAAGGAGAGCTTACAGCTTTTACAATATTATTCTATAACGAGCAGGAAAGGAAAAAGATTAAGAGTTAATCTTCTGGAGTCTGCATAGTTATCTCTCGCCATCTTTGTGGCCATAACAAAGAATGGTAAATGTGCACGTACACACACTCACACAATCTCTCTGTTTGTTTGTCCTAGTTAGAGCTAGGTGATATGGCCTAAAAATATATATATATATTTTTTTACATTTATGGGTGATCCACAATATATACATTATCTAGATTTAAAATGTTTTCTCTAAATAAGCATTGTTGTACAATTTTAAAGGTAAAATACACTACATTTCAAACAGTCAGCAATAATCTATTGAATTCAGGGTTTGAAGTTATAAGCCTTCCACAACTACAAGACCCACTAATGTAATTAGTTTATCGAAATAATATAACGTTTTTTTTGTGCAATAATCACTGATCTGGCTTTCAAGTCTGTATATGAAAATGCCCTTTTTAAAAAAAATACATTTAACTAGAACCATGCATAATGCACATTCACTAGTAATGATTCACTTTTTGTAGCAGGCATTAGGCTATAGAAAATTAAAACAAGTCTCATCAACAATCTCTCAAGCCACCGAGCTAGTGATTAGCCAGCTAATCTTTATATTTCAAGTTTAGCCAATTCGGCTATATGTGCTAGCGAACAAGGTTGAATTATGAACACACAATGATTATGAACGTTAGCCTGTCCACTTTGTTCAGATGTTGAAATCAATTGGCCTACCTTATTTCTCAGAATGAGAACGAGTTGTCAATTCCTTATATAATTGTGTTTTATGCTTATTGCATATTTATAAAACAGACTAGACAGCTAGTATACCAGTATTTGGCTAAAATACTTATAGCAGTACACCAATGCCGCGCGCTACAAACTGAGCATTAATTTTCCAGAATCAATGTTCATTGATACTCTCGTTTTAGTAGTGTCTGCTCTGTGCGCAATTTGAGTAGTTGAGACTTAAAAAGGGTGTAGTTTGAAAAGTTAACTTATCCTCTATTACGGTAAAATAATGTCTCAATGTGTTTTGGTGTCTATAACCGATTCTGTTGGACCAAACCTGAAATACAAATATCCCGTTGAAACCAGAAAACGCTTGTCAGAGAGGAATATGTGATCTCTTAAATTTGATGGCGTGAGAGGCAAAGGAAGGGAGGGAGGGACTTTGTTTGGTGTGTGTGTAAACCATAGAGGAAGAGGGGAAGCGAGAGGTTTCACTCTTGCAAAAAGTCTTAAATAAGGCAAATGATTTTCTATGAGCTTATTTTGGACATAAGTTTTGTCGCCTCTGCTTTTCGGACTCCCATTGTTAGGGTGGAGACGTGCATCTCGTCATATTAAGATCGCTGGTGTAAATGGGAAGGTGCACAGAGGAGCGAAGGGGACGAGACCAAAAAATACCACATGAGTACAAGCGGACATAAACGCTATTAAAAACGAAAAAATAACAATCTCGATTCTTGCGATACAGGTATTTGGATTGTCGCGCAAAAACATACGTTAAAATGAATTCGATATATCGCCTAGTTCTAGCCCTCTAGGTTCTAGGTCTCTCCCAGTGAGTGCCGACTCATTCCTGCCATGTCTCACCTGTAGTTAGGCCTGCCCCATTCCACCCCACCATGTCACATTCCTGGTTATCCAGAGGCTCGGCATTCCTCTGTGTTAAGCAGGCTTGTGAGACCAGGCCAGCATTCGTCTGTCACACTGTTTGTGACGTTCAGTTGTATTAGCCACTCTATAGGTACTGTTTAAACCCAAGTGAAATATCAGTTAACGTATGTATTGGAATGGGATATTCGTTTCAAAGTCAGTATGACTACAGGACTGGAACCATTGCCATTCCTATAATCTGTAAGTGTCTCTACAAATGTATGCTAGTGTTTCTCTCCACCCCCTGGTTCCTGACCTGGACCAACACTGGTCCCTAGGATGTTAATAACTGGCTGCTCATTTAGCTGAGTTAAGTTAACTAACGGACAACAATATTTAATGTACATGTAGTTAAATCATTCTACATATTCCTAATTTACTCTTTCTGCAAGTGCTGGATTTTCACCCACCGCGGCGAAATCCACCATTCACTGTGATCTTACCTCCAACACAGATGTCCACAGATTAACCCGTCTTTCTCAGTATAGTGCCATTTTGCTATTTCCTTTTACAATACATCCCTCCATTTTACTGTGATGTGTTACGAGTGTCCTGAGCCTCCCTATTTGTAACATTTATACTGATATTGCCCTAAAATAAATACTTTATCCAAGAGTATAATAATAATAATTTCCCATTGACTGGTCACGGTTTTTCAGATCCCCTAACAGTACAGTTTTCACATCCATCTGAATCCTGGTATTATGACATAACAACCATTCCTGGACCTGACTCCAAAAGCGAGCCACCGATGGACAGTACCAGAAAAGATGCTCTATTGATTGTTTCCTCGTGGCACAAGGCTGACTTTTCATTGCCCCATATATTGAGCATTCTTTTTGTAGCAAGTATTTTATATAATAGCTTCAATTAAAACGAATGGATTGATGGGTCAATTGTTTTATTGATCAGATAATAGACCAGATGCCAAGGTATTGGGACATCAAAAACCTGTTCCCAAGCAACTTGAATTTTATATACAGCATTGCTGTCTCAAGTCCTACTTCTCAAGTCCTAGTTTGTATCTCAATTGGCCTCCAAAGAGGAAGGAGTGATGGCTTACTGCAGGTTAGTCTCTCCCTAGCACGAAGATAGTTGGAGAAACACAGGTCTATACAATGCTATTGAGCTCAGTGGTTTCTACCTGTCCCCACAGAACAGCTTCCCATAAGGCTCACTCACTGCCCCTGCTAACTGTTGATGAGAATTATGCCATTTTGTCCTGTTCATCCTTCTGAATCTCTGTTTCTTTCTTCTCAGCTTTCTAGACAAGATTGATATTGTGAAGCAGAGTGACTACACTCCCACTGATCAGGTGAGTTTCCGTGGTCTCAATGCCGCCATTACCAGAGACCCAGGGATACATCTCAAATCTAATTTTATTTGTCAAATGTGCCGAATACAACCGGTGTAGACCTTACCGTGAAATGCTTACTTACAAGCCCTTAACCAACAATGCAGTTCAATAAATAGTTAAGAAAATATTTACTAAATAAACTAAAGTAAAAAAAAAACTAAAAAGTAACACAATAAAAAAGAATAACGAGGCTTTATATAGGGGGTACCGGTACCGAGTCAATGTGCGGGGGTACAGGTTATTTGAGGCAATTTGTACATGAAGGTAGGGGTAAAGTGACTATGTGTGGCCGATGTGAAATGGTTAGCTAGTTAGCGGTGGTGCGCGCTAATAGTGTTTCAATCGGTGACGTCACTCGCTCTGAGACCTAGAAGTAGTTGTTCCCCTTGCTCTGCAAGAGCCGCGGCTTTTGTGGAGAGATGGGTAACGATGCTTCGTGAGTGACTGTGGTTGATGTGTGCAGAGGGTCCCTGGTTCGAGCCCAGGTTGGGGTGAGGAGAGAGACGGAAGCTATACTGTTACATATGCATAGATAATAAACAGCGCGTAGCAGCAGTGTAAAAACAAAGGGAGGGGGTGTCAATGTAAATAGTCTGGGTGGCCATTTTATTAATTGTTTAGCAGTCTTATGGCTTGGGGGTAGAAGCTGTTAAGGAGCCTTTTGGACCCAGACTTGGCACTCCAGTACAGCTTGCCATGCGGTAGCAGAGAGAACAGTATGACTTGGGTTACTGGAGTCTTTGACAAAAAAAATTTCGCCTTCCTCTGACACCGTCTAGTATATAGGTCCTGGATGGCAGGAAGCTTGGCCCCAGTGATGAATTGGGCCTTATGCACTGCCCTCTGTAGCGCCTTACGGTCGGATGCCGAGCAGTTGCCATACCGGTCAGGATGCTCTCGATGGTGCAGCTGTAGAACTTTTTGATGATCTGGGGACCCATGCCAAATCTTCTCAGTCTCCTGAAGGGGAAAAGGTGTTGTCCTGCCCTCTTCATGACTGTCTTGGCATGTTTGGACCATGATAGTTTGTTGGTGGACACCAAGGAATTTGAAACTCTCAAACTGTTTGGCCCGCCTTTTCCTGTAGTCCACGAACAGCTCCTTTATCTTGCTCACATCGAGGGAGAGGTTGTCCTAGCACAACACTGCCAGGTCTCTGACCACCTCCCTATCGAATTTCTCATCGTTGTCATGGTGATCAGGCCTACCACTGTTGTGTCGTCATCAAACTTAATGATAGTGTTAGTTGTGCTTGGCCACACAGTCGTGGGTGAACGGAGTACAGGAGGGGACTAAGCACCCACCTCTGAAGGGCCCCAGTGTTGAGGATCAGCATGGCAGATGTGTTGTTGCCTTCCCTTACCAACTGGGGGTGGCCTGTCAGGAAGTCCAGGATCCAGTTGCAGAGGGAGGTGTTTAGTCCCAGGGTCCTTAGCTTAGTGATGAGCTTTGTGGGCACTATGGTGTTAAACGCTGAGCTGTAGTCAATGAACAGCATTCTCACATAGGTGTTCCTTTTGTCCAGGTGGGAAAGGGCAGTGTGGAGTGTGGTTTGAGATTGCGTAATCTGTTGGTGAATTGGAGAATGTGAATTGGAGTGAGTCTAGGGTTTCCGGGAGGATGGTGTTAATGTGAGCCATGACCAGCCTTTCAAAGCACTCCATGTCTACCGACGTAAGTGCTATGGGGCGGTAGTATTTTAGACAGGTTACCTTCACTTTCTTGGGCACAGGCACTATGGTATTCTGCCGGTATTACAGACTCGGTCAGGGAGAGGTTGAAAATGTCAGTGAAGACACTTGCCAATTGGTCCGCACATGCTTTGAGTACACGTCCTGGTAATCCGTCTGGCCTTGTGAATGTTGACCTGTTTAAAGGTCTTGCTCACATCAGCTACAGAGAGCGTGATCACACAGTTGTCCGAAACAGCTGGTGCTCTCATGCATGCTTCAGTGTTGCTTGCCTAGAAGCGAGCAGAAAAGGCAGTTAGCTCGTCTGGTAGGCTCGCGTCACTGGGCAGCTCGCGGCTGGGTTTGCAAGCCCTGCCACATCTGACGAGCGTCATAGCCGGTGTAGTAGGATCAAGTTTTTGTCCTGTATTGACGGTTCATCTGAGGCTATAGCGAGATTTCTTATAAGCGTCCAGATTAGTGTCCCGTAGATGTTGCCTGTAATCCATGGCTTCTAGTTGGAATATGTATATACGGTCACTGTGGGGACGATGTCGTTGATGCAAGTGACTGACGTGGTATACTCCTGAATGCATAGTCCATAGTCCAGTCTGTGCTAGCAAAACAGTCCTGTAGCATAGCATCCGTGTCATCTGACCACTTCCATATTGAGCGAGTCACTACCGTTGGTAGGATAGTCTTGATTGTAGATCACCCAGGCCAACATTATTGCATGTTGGCCAATAGGATGCATGGTAGTGGCAGTTTACCCACTCGTCGACGAATTCTCACAAGTCACCGTGACCTACGACCCCTGTATTTCCGTCTTTTCTTCATGGGAATGACGGGAACCATGGCCTGGTTTCGGGAAAGCAGTAATGTCCTTAACGTATGACTCATTAAATAAAACAATTACGTACAGTTTTGAGGTGAGTAATCGCTGTTCTGTCCAGAATCTATTTTCTGTCATAAGAGACGGTAGCAGCAACATTTATATACAAAATAAGTTAAAACAATGTGAAAAAACAAACAAAATAGCACAGTTGGTTAAGAGCCTGTAAAAATGGCAGCCATCCCCTCTGGCGCCATTATAAGTACACCCTATTCCCTGTATAGTGCACTACTTTTGGCCAGAGACCTCAATTGGAGAGACATGCCTACTGTACTTGATCATCAACTTTTCATAATATTGATAAATATAAAGCAGATTCTTTTGTCATCTCTCAGGACCTACTGAGATGCCGAGTGCTCACCTCTGGGATCTTCGAAACCAGATTTCAGGTGGACAAAGTAAATTTCCAGTGAGTATAACCCCGGGTTATCGTCCCATTCGGTTATTAGTACAACACTCGGAAGAGAAATCTCCAACTCGGCCCTGCAGACGTTTACGAGTCCATACAGTGCAGCTAACATGTGATTCATCACTACGCCACAAGGTGGTAGTGTGTGGTGTTAGTCTCACTTTGCCATTTCTTCAACAGCATGTTTGATGTTGGCGGTCAAAGGGATGAACGTCGGAAATGGATCCAGTGCTTTAATGGTAACATTTGTTTTTCCATTTGATCTGGCCAACCCAATAGAGAATAACTCACAATTCAGATCTCATTTATAGATCATTTTTAGTCTTAGAAGGGTCTTAGTCTGTAGCCTCGTTCCTCTAAAGGTTTCCTGTATTTTCCTACCATCGCTTCTCTGCTATGACTGTGTGTTTCGAGCTTAGGCTTAAAGCTTAAGTGCCTTTTGACTGTGTCATTGATTGCAGTTTACAAAACCAGTTTGTCTGTGTCCTTCCTCCCTCTGTCTTCCCCACAGATGTAACAGCCATTATTTTCGTGGTGGCCAGTAGCAGCTACAACATGGTGATCCGGGAGGATAATCAGACCAACCGTTTACAGGAGGCTCTCAATCTATTCAAGAACATTTGGAACAACAGGTGACACACAAATGCACGCACGCACACACACCAGTGGCCGTTCGGAGAGCTTCTTTTTTTCCCTATTAAAGCATATTGGATGACTGTCATTCATATTCCATTCACGTAGCTCAGGTTTAGGCTACTACATGATACTCACATTTTCCCTATACCAATCATGAGGTTGCTACAACCTAGCCTACAAATGAAAGTTTATAACGTAGGTGCACAGGTCAAGAGACAAATTGGAGTAATCAAGGTGACAGACAGTGAGTGACACATTCGGTAACGTCTCGCATATTGTTGCCTGCATCTAACTAATTTGGGGGTTAATCATTAGTCCACTTAAACAAGAGTTTCTGTTGGACAAATTCAGGTAGGTCCCTCCTAGGACTGTGGCGGTCATGAGATTTTGAAAGCCGGTTATTGTCATGCAAAAGAATGCCAGTCTCACGGTAATTGACTGTTAGTGAACGTAAACACGTTTTGGTTGTGGAAGAGCGAAAAAGTAGGGAACTTCTCTGTTCTCGCATCTACACGCTCTCCTCACCTTTACCCTTCGCTTTGTGGACTTCATGTATTTCTATTTCAGCTTTACAATAATTTTAATGATCTTCTGATTTCATCTCTTCAGTTTGTATTGGAAAGAGAAGGGTTAGTAGTGAAGAGTGGCGCAGCGGTCCTAAGGCACTGCACCTCAGTGCATCACTACAGTCCTTGGTTCGAATCCAGTCTGTATCACATCCAGCTGTGATTGAGAGTCTCATAGGGCGGCGTACAATTGGTCTAGCATCGTCCGGGTTTGGCCGGGGTAGGCCGTCATTGTAAATAACAATTTGATCTTAACTGACTTGCCTAGTTAAATAAAGGTTAAATTTAAAATAATAAATACAATTAAAAAAATATATCTAATCAGGATTTTCTTTGGTAGTCTCTAGGTAGAAAAATCTAGCTCGCTCAGCCAGCCATTGGCTGGGACAGAAGGCCTGTGCCGTTCAACTGTATTGGAGCAGAATTTTGTAGTGACAGTGGAATTAAACAATCATATTTTGACTTGCAATGGGTGGGCCCGTAAAAAGATAGAACAAGTAGCCAGATATTTCCAAATATGGTAGTGGGAGAAGATGGAACGAGATGGATTTTGGCCAACATTCTGCACATTGTCATCGATTTAAAAAAAAATAATAATAATAATAATAAAAATAAAAAAATTGATCTCAATACGGTTTTCTGTTCCCAAAACTAGAATCTGTTATGAACAGATTGCGAAAGGTTTTTAAAAATGGTGTTTAGGAGTGCAAATGTGAATTGAGTTATTGCACATTTGCACGTCACATAATAGGCGTTCCCTGACGGAAATATGCAAATACATACTAGAACGCGCCAAAATGATCTCGCTAGCTCCCGCTTGGCTTGGTTTTGCCCACTTTGACTAATTTGTTCCAATCGGAAACGACAGGCTGTGGTCTGTCTTGGTTTAGTTATAACATCTTTGACGTCACTACTGAGAGCACAGTATAAAGTAATCAGTGGCGCAAGCAGTAGTGTCCCCACGCTAAAAGCCAATTTAGGCTTGATCCGAAAATGTGGTCGGAGGCTTTGTATGGAGGGTGTGATGCAATTGTGGAGCCTCCGGAGGCACGTAGAGGCAAGATTAAGCTCCATACCACATCGCCATTGTACACATTTTGTAACAATGTGGAGTGCTCCGCATTGACATGATTGGTTGACAGTAGGTGGGGGCGGTACGTTCTGTATAAACACAAAGCCCTGACGTCTGTGGAGGCTGCATGATCACAGTAAATGCCACTTCAGATGTCGGATTGACCATGCAGAGCCTTTTACACTAGTAACATTAGCTAGCTTGTGTTGTAGTAGTGAGACGATAGTGGCTGCAGCAGCTGTTTTCAACTTTAAGGTGGATGTTGTTGCTAATTTGTTAGCAACACCCTTTTCAAGATACACTGAAAAGTTTGAAAGTTAATGTGTTTATTTTTGTTTGATGCAACGTATTGGAAGATTTTTGGTCCCTCTGAAGGCCTAGGTCCTATAGTCACGGTTCGCCACTGTATTAATGTTATAGTCAACAAACTAGAACTAAGGCGTTAGTATACCCAAAATCCAATCCATGTGTACAATCACACAGTACAATGTACAGCAAGCAGTTTAGTAGTTACACCGGGGGCCCCAGTGGCAATAAGTTAGTAAAAACGAACGCTTACCTTGACTTGAAGGAGGTGCAGTGTTGGATAGTCTTAGCCAGCCAGCTAACATAAATAGCATTCCTCTCTGTTTGTCAGGTTGTTGACTAGGCCAAATTAGATGCATTTTCTAACTAAAAGAAAGGTAAACTAAGAAGAAAAGAACATACAAAGCAATATAGCTAGCTAGCTCTCTTTGCTGCTTCTCCTTAATTTGACAAAATTAATTTGTTAAACTGTACAACTGTCTTTCTGAGTCAACTACTCAACGCACTTTATGCACTGCAGTCTTAGCTAGCTGCAGCTTATGCTTTCAGTAGTAGATTCATTTCTGATTCTTTGATTGGATGAACAACATGTCAGTTCATACTGCAGCTGATAGAGCTCATAGGTTGAAGTACGTCCCCCGAAGTCGTCATAATTACTGTGTAAGTCTATGGAAGGGGGTGAGAACCATGAACTTCCTAGGTTTTGTATTGAAGTTAATGTACCCAGAGGAGGACAGAAAATAGCTGTCCTCTGGCTACACCATGGTGCTACCCTAGAGGGTGCTGTTGAGGATAATGTAGACGTTCATTGCAAAACAGTGTTTTAATCATTTATTTGGCAACGTGAATATATTTAGTAAAGTTTTATCTAAAAAGGATAACTTTTTTAAAACTTTTCCCTTTTTACTTATGAAATTTACTGAGTAGGATGGTCCTCCCCTTCCTCCTCTGAGGAGCCTCCACTGACACACACAGAGAAACGCACACAACCCATGACACCCACTATCCACGAACAATGAAGATTCATTCTATTCCTCTGTTCTATTAAAATGCTCTCATCATAAATCTAATTTGCTAGCCCTAATGGACCACTGATTGCTTTCTGCCAGTGTATTTACCCAGCATCTCTGTGTGTTTGTCTCTTTAGGTGGCTACGGACCATTTCTGTCATCCTATTCCTCAACAAACAGGACCTGCTAGCGGAGAAGGTGTTGGCTGGGAAATCAAAAATCGAAGAGTATTTCCCAGAGTTTGCACGCTACACCACACCGGATGATGGTGAGACACACACACACACACACACACACACACACAGACTGCTTCTGATTTTAGCCACAGTAGGTGGCTCCTGAATGTTCTTTCCTGTGGCTGATAAGTAGTCGCCATAGCGAACTGTGGCACTGACAATGTGTGATGGTGTACCAGAATCCAATCATAACACTCATCATCAGTCTCTCACGCTTCTATAGCGACACCGGAAGCAGGGGAGGACCCGCGCGTCACGAGGGCAAAGTACTTCATACGAGATGAGTTCCTGGTAAGTGCAGACATTCCGATGTCTCCCCTGCTAATGTTACATAGAATCTTATGGTATTGATTACAAAATAGTATCTAATCGCAACAAAAGATGACAAATGAGATGACTTTCTCTTACTCGTATTGAATAAGTTAGCAGGAAGGCTAACGTGTTAGATTTGTTATTGAGTCAAATGGATGATGTCCTGATGGTGGTAGTGCACGTTTGTCTCATTGTGCTTCACTACGGGATTTTTTCAGAGGATCAGCACAGCCAGCGGAGATGGCAGGCACTATTGTTACCCCCATTTTACCTGCGCCGTGGACACGGAAAACATCCGCCGGGTCTTCAACGACTGTCGGGACATCATTCAGCGGATGCACCTTCGGCAGTACGAGCTCTTGTGATGGGAGGGGACTGCAACAGACTCTGAACCCCGACCTCCGGTCCCACCCTGACCCCCACTCCCCCTTCCCTGGAACCCACCCCTGTCGCCCTGACTCTGTGTGCTCTTGGGGACTCCTGAAGTCAAACTAGACATGAGAGCTACAGCGCAACCTGGAAATTGGTATTGAAATACTGCAAAACACAGAATACATCCAAGCCAGATCAGCTGAACTCCACTGCATTTTAGCACTGTGCTCAAGACTTGAACCCATTTCACCCCACACACACACACACACACACGCGTGAGTACGCACACTGACATGGCACCGGGCCGTCTTTCTTTCACAACCTCAGTTCATATTTTGACACACACACAGACACACTCTTAGGCACACTTAATCTCAATTTACCCATAACTGCTTGCATACAGAAAAATAACCCCACACGCTTTTACTCGACTGCATGGTCACTGGTCCTGAACTGAGCAAGTCCCGAGTCTTAGCTGCTTACTGGCTGCAGCCACAGATTGACTGGCTCAGTGTTTTCAATGAATCACAGCCAAGATACCTACCAGGAGCAATTTCAATGACGGACAATGAACCAGAGAAGCATCATGGTGAGCGGTGCTTGGGGGAAGGGAATATTTATGTGAATTTGGTGGAGCTTGGACACCATGACGCCCACAGGATTGTCACATGACTTTGCCTTGTTGGTACAGCAGCGGAAGGAAAAAGGCCAATGTTCACAGAACTCAACGGAGTGCAAAGCCCATATACAGTACAGCACCATATAAGTTAAGAGAAGTCTGATCAGCCCTGTTTCTGTCTCCACGGTTTGTCTGTGTAGACTGTTGTGCCATTGTGCCCTGTGCGCGCTCTCACACACTCTCTCTCGCCTCCTTCACTCCCTGTCCTCTCTCTTAACTTCACCACATACCATGCACTGTTACTTTACTGGCAATGCTCTTTGTTATGTTTTTAAAGAAAAAAATCCTGAAATTAAAAAAAGAGGAAGATAACGATAAATGGGACACTAATCTTTACTCATGTGGTCACTCTCCCGTCACCCCCCCCTTGGTTTCCTCCATCTCCCTTATACCCACTCCCTCCTACCCTACCCCTCCTTCCTACCCCTCCTTCCTCCTTCCCAGGCTCTCTGTATCTCTTTACTTTACTGCTGAACTATTATTCTTGTACAGACTGTAAAATGTATTATTTTGTACAACTTTATTGAAAATTTACCTTAAGAAGATCCCTGTGCCTTGATCACGACTGTACGTGTATAACGAGCTAAAGTGGGTGTTATACTGCGCTGTATAGATTGGCCAGTTTCCCCCCCTCTCTCTCCAGGGAAGGGGAACAACCATTCGTAGCTTTGGATTTTTAATTTCCCTCCCCCATCTCCCCTTTATGATTTAAATGTCTATTTTTGGATCCATATACCAAAAAAATATAAATATATGAAATGTCTATGGATTTAAAAAAGTATTTTATTAGAATCAAAGAACCTTGCCACATTGTACACTTTATAGTGTGCCTATTGCTGTAACTTAAATTCTTTTCGATTAGGTTTTGTTCAGGTTTTGTTTCATTAGCGAACAACATGAAGGGTGAGTTTATTTACCATTTTTTTTATTTCATTTATAGCTTAAAGGTAAAAGGTAATGACAAATATCCAAATGCAAAACATTGCTTGTTTCTACATTAATTTTTTTCTTTTGCTAAAGAAAACAAACAATTGTATTGTTATGGGGTCCTTCCTAGTGTTGCACAACAGACGGACTGTACAGTATTACACTTTCACTTCAGTGCCCTAGTTTTCATTTACTGTGTACATCAAAAATGGGTCTCTACTTTCAGGAGAGGAGCTCTGCGAAATAAAGGTTTTTGGTGCAGACAGCCACAGGCCCGTCCTTACACACAATCACAAGGACAAACCTACACCAGATACACCCATGGCATTTCATTCATCCATCTTTAGCCATGTCTCGTTATGTCCACTGTAATTACTTAGACAGCTCTTTAACTCCTCACTGTTACTTCACTGCTTTTCACAGATAACCATTTTACCCTCAGTTCTATTTGACATTATACTGCATCTATCACATGCATCACGACTCTATTCAATTCTGTCTTTGTTCCCCATCCAAGGCGATAGAAAGGTCATTCCCAGTGTAACCCAGACACGGGCATTTACCACATAGCTTCTTTGCACAAATACACAGTTACAGTTTATGAAAATATTAACATGGGTATTTGCCTAAACATTGTTATGTTGACCTACACCATGACAATGGTTGATGAATGTATTTTTCGTTAGGAGTGTAGCTTAGGGAATTACAAGGTAATTAACTGCAGTAATTTTATGTAGGTGATGGGACGCAATATGTTTCAATTGCATCTATTGACGAGTTAGTCATTGGTTCAAGGTCAAAGGAAGTGTAGAGGGAAGAGGCAGGATTGTGATGAAAAGGGAGGAGTGCTGCTGGTTAAAGAGTTTCAGCCCAACATGAATGTCCCTTGATCTGACCACCGTTCAGTGCCATGCTCCTGAACATGAGAACACTGCCAATGACACAACAGAGAGCAGAAGGTAGGTGTCCTATGTAGCATGATGGACAAGTCTTCTCAATGATACTGAGCAAGATTTATAGGGTGGTTGGCCCATGAACTACACTGAGCATACCAAACAATATGAACACCTTCCTAATATTGAGTGGATTAAACAAGTGACATCAATAAGGGATCATAGCTTTCACCTGGTTAGTCTATGTCATGGAAAAAGCAATGTTTTGTATACGCGGTGCATACTTTGTTTTTTATCTATGGCCTGAATGATTGACGTAGCTTGCTATTCCTGGTGACTGGGTGAGGTCTGGGTTCATGGTCTGTGATGCTCTGTGGCACAACCATATCAGAATAGTTTATCCTGTCTCGTAGTGTGGGTATTGAACACAGAGACCTCCATACTTTAAGGTTTGATATATGATATACTATGCATTCAGATAGTATTCAGACAACTTCACTATTTCTACATTTTGTTACGTTACAGCCTTATTCTAAAATTGATGAGGAAAACATGTATTCAATCCATCTACACACAATACCCCATAATGGCGAAGCGAAAACAGGTTTTTAGACATTTTTGCTAAATTATAAAAAATGTAAAACATATTCCTTATTTACATAAGTATTCAGACCCTTTGCTATGAAACTCGAAATTGACCTCAGGTGCATCCTGTTTCCATTGATCATCCTTGATGTTTCTACAACTTGATTGGAGTCCACCTGTGGAAAATTCAATTGATTGGACAATTTGGAAAGGCACACATTTGTCTATATAAGGTCCCACAGTTGACAGTGAATGTCAAAGAAAAAACCAAGCCATGAGGTCGAAAGAATTGTCCGTAGAGCTCCAAGACAGGATTGTGTTGAGGCACAGATCTGGGGAAGGGTACCAAAAAGAATTCTCCAGCATTGAAGATCCAAGAACATAGTGGCCTCCATCATTCTTAAATGGAAGAAGTTTGTAACCAACAAGACTCTTCCTAGAGCTGGCCACCTGGCCAATCTGGACAGAAGGGCCTTGGTCAGGTAGGTGGCCAAGATCCCGATGGTCACTCTGACAGAGCTCCAGAGTTCCTCTGTGGAGATGGGAGAACCTTCCAGAAGGACAACCATCTCTGCAGCACTCCACCAACCAGGCCTTTATGGCAGAGTGACCAGACGGAAGCCTCTCCTCAGTAAAAGGCACAGGACAGCCCACTTGGAGTTTGCTTAAAGGCACCTAAAGGATTCTGACCATGAGAAACCAGATTCTCTGGTCTGATGAAACTAAGATCGAACTCTTTGGCCTGAATGCCAAGCGTCATGTCTGGAGGAAACCTGGCACCATCCCTACGGGAAGCATGGTGGTGGCAGCATCATGCTGTGGGGATGTTTTTCAGAGCCAGGGACTGGGAGACTAGTCAGGATCGAGGGAAAGATGAACGGAGCAAAGTACAGAGAGATCCTTGACGAAAACCTGATCCAGAGCACTCAGGACCTCAGACTGGGGTGAAGGTTCACCTTCCAACAGGACAACGACCCTAAGCACACAGCTAAGACAACGCAGTAGTGACTTTGGACAAGTCTCTGAATGTCCTTGAGTGTTCCAGCCAGAGCCCGGACTTGAACCCGATCAAACATCTCTGGCGCGACCTGAAAATAGCTGTGCAAAGATGCTCCCCATCCAACCTAACAGAGCTTGAGAGTAATTGCAGAGAAGAATGAGAGAAACTCCCCAAATACGGGTGTGCCAAGCTTGTAGCATCATACCCAAGAAGACTCGAGGCTGTAATTGCTGCTGAAGGTGCTTCAACAAAGTACTGAGTAAAGGGTCTGAATACTTATGTAAATGTGATATTTCAGTTGGTGGTATGGTGACTGAAAGTTTGGGAACCACTGCTCTAGTCTACCACTTTCCACCACTAGATGGTGACAAATCCATGTATGTCAGAATCTCACAGCCCTATCCCCATAAGAATGATAATTTAGTTCAAGCAATCCTTCATGGTTGAACGAGATGAAATCTGTCTGAAGGTGGAAGGATTATTATCAACAGGTTATAGAGGGAGGGTCCAACGTTCAGTAAATGCAGGGGCTTTGTGAAACCTTGGTCCTGTAGAATACAGCTGTGTTAGCAAGCGAATAAGGTATTACTAAAGGATTAAATACAATCTTTCGATCAACTAAATAGGGCATGCATGAAAGACTGTGTGGACACAGGCACGCTACACTCGAACACAAAATTTGTCCCAATAATAATGCAAAATACTGACTGGGGCCATTCCAAACTCCCAAAGGCTGTGCTTTACTTCTCAGCTTGGTTGTCCTTGCAGCATGAATAAGACTGAAGCAAATCAACTTTCCACCAAAAAACATGTTTGGGGTTTATGCATTTAATTCATTATTATGATGCTACACAATCCATTATTATGATGCTACACAATCCATTATATTTAGTTTATTTAATGTACATACAAAACTGTATCCAATTATTGTGGTTACATGTGATGGTCTGAAGCGCCAATGCAGTTAATGTAGTGTTCACAGCTCAATTTTCCATCCAGCCGTCCACAATCCAAGCCCCCCAGGCTACACAAAAAAAAGTGGTTTTAAATACAAACAGGACAGTTGGTTCTTTAGACAGCTAAGACAGTAGAAACCAAGCCAAGAGAGAAAACACCCCAACCGATACCTAGTTCCGAGATGGTCCCTTTTGAGAAGAGAGTCATATTTGCTGCTGTGTTTAAGACACGGGAAGAAAGAAAACTATTGAGGTCATTTCCATGCTATTTGTAGACACTATATGACAACTTGATTTGAATACAGTGCGTACAAATATCATTACAAAACAATTATGCCTTACGTGATACTCAAAAAAGAAAACTGAAGCAAAGCACAAGAACATAAAGTACTATCAAACTATATACATCGTTATGAGTCCAACCCCATCGTTATATGTTAGTGTACTGTATGTCAAAAATGGATGTTGCATATTTCTCTTACTCAGCTGCAATCAGCTGATACGGGACTTGGATCACTTCCAGGCTTCACTTAAGGTAAAGCCATTTGCTGTCATCTGGAAAAGCTGCATCCCTGTTGTTCTCTCGGAAGATGACAGCCGTTTCATACTGACCCTGAGGATATCACTCACATCCCAGGCCTTCGACCAAAACGACAAGTCGCTCATTCTGCACTTTCACCTCAGACACTGTCACTAAACGAGTGTGTGTAGAACTAATTCACTGCAGCACGGTGAGACGGTACATCTTCTGTGATATATTGAAAACCAATTACAAGTTTGATTATTGGAAATAAAAAGCAACCTACTGTATTGGAAAGGGGTCTCTTTGGGACAAAACGATGGTTAACATTTTATTTTCAGTTACCTCCTAAATCCATTTTCTGTTTTATAAAGGAATAATTTTGGATGACTGGATTTACATAATTACCCATTCATGCTAAAACTCAAAAGCAGCCTCGACTCACAACATACGGTGTCCTTCCCTTAAAAAAGCAATGATTAAAACATTCACACAACATCAGAACTGTCACGTTAATCCTGCAGTAGGAAAAGCCTTGGCCTTACTGGAACACATTGCTACGTATAGATCACAAAGTTGCCACTTCCCCACACAATAATTGGTACTGTATCTGTGCGAGTAGAAGTGGAAGGACTGAGAATAGAGTGATTTTAAAAAGGCAAGACGACTCTTGATTACCTTCTTCGCTTTATGTTAAAAAATGTCACTACTCAAATAAACGTGTGATGTTGCATTATGCAACAACAACAAAAAAGTATACATCCCGTTGTGGTTTTGTTCGGACCTCCGAGCACGCTGCCACTGGCTGTTTACAGGACCAATTTCCCGATGATGACTCCGATGACGAAGAACAGCACGCAGAGCGCCAGAACACGGGTACTTAGGCCCTCCTCCTTCGCCATGGCCTGGGAGGAAGAGGAGTGGGGGGAGGACACCATGGAGGTGACTTTCCTCTTCCGCAGACCATCGTCCTCCTTGGTAAAGGGGGAGGAGTCACAGGCCAAATGCCAGTCAAACAATATAGAACAGCTTTTTTTTTTTTTTTTTTTGCAATAACAGTGAAACAGCAGTTACTGATCTCAAATCAGTCAATTACCCATCTCAAATAAGAAACGAAAGGCGAGGCCTGTTAAGTAAGTCTGCATTGTTGCAGATACATGTATTGTGTGGAACAGAACTGAGTGTTGTGGGTCCTAGAGCCATTAGAGACTCACCCTGATCTGTTTGTTCTCTTCCCGTAACCTCTGGACCTCCATCTGCAGCCTCTTGCACTCCTCCGTGATCTTCTTCACCTCCCCGTCATCCAGGGAGGAGCTGGCCGACTTAGGGAGTGAGGAGAGCTCTGGCTTTACGGGGGCGGAGGACACATTTGTGTTGCTTTCACTGTCATGCTGTGGGGAGGAGTGGAGGAGACAGAACTATGCAGATGAATAACAGAATGGGGATGAGAAACACAACATACAAAAAAAAGGGGCAACGGCTGCTTCAGAGATGCAATGGAGATGACAATCATTCAGGATCTGTTTGTGAATGGAATGAAGGTGCTCTTTGTGAACGCATCTTACACTAAAATGAAATATATGAGGGAAGGAATATTAAGAAAAATACATGCAGTTGGATGTAGTGATATGATAAGATATAGTGACGTAGAGTACTTACAATTTTGTCATTCTCTAGCGGCAGCTCAAATGCACATCTCAACTTGGAGTCCATTAGCTCCTCTGGCTTTGCCTCTTTCCACTGCCGGTGGGAAGGATAGAATGAGAGAAAGAATGATAGAGAAAGAGAGCGAAAAAGAAGAGGGGAGGGCAGACGGAAAACTGAATCACAAGGTAACACCAAGATGACCACACCCAGCTTGGGACTCTATGACACTCATAAGACAAGCATATCTTGACAGCACATTTGTCCCACTTGCAACAACCTAAATAAGTAGAGGATTGAGACAGTAAGTACCAGTCCCTCTGAACTAAAATTGCAGTTTGAATGGACTTACTGTGATCATCAGATCATAATTAGTGACATTCAGATTGATTACATTCCATTTGGACACTTACCACCCCTTCCATGTCAGTCATGTCATACGGAGCAAGCACGGACTGCACCATGAATTTGTGTTTGCTCTTTTCGTTGGGATCATAGTCGAAAGGCTGTAGCATAACTGTAAAACAAAGCAGACAGATAAATGCCACTGAGCAACCCCTTAGCAACAGCACAACGTGTTACCTTACTTTGACCAGCTCAACATACTTTTAGTTCCTCTTTTTGAGATTTGTCAGCTACAATAATGTACAATCAAACAAAAAGACACCAACCAGATACATTGACGGAGGTGCCTGCGTCAATGATGCCACTGTTTGGACGGACACAGTATCGACGGGGCGCGGTCGTCTTGACTTTGAAACAGACATTTCTATCTGTTGGGTTGCCTAGCTTCAGGGTGGCCGTGACAACATCTGTAAATGGACCTTGAAAAGATGGAGAGAGAACAGACAATAGATATCAATACTAGCTAGCTGACTCCTCTATTATTATAGCGATCTTGGTTTTTTCCCAAAAAGTTGGGGAGAACCATTTTATTTAGATGACCCCACCTATTTTTTGTTATCGTTAGACTTATATCACTAGTTATAATCTATTTTTTTATGACTAATGATATAATTCTCAAAACCAATAATCAATGACAGTCCCTGTTCAATAATTCCATTAGAAGCGGTAAAACGGTCCACCTGATGTTACCATTCTGCTTGGACTCACTGATCCTGTGCCTAACAATTGTCAACAGTCACCTTTTTCTACGGCAGTATTTCTCAATCAATTCCTGGGGCTCCCCTAAGGGGTGCACATTTGTGTTTCAGCCCATCCATAACATATCTGATTCAACTCGAGATTCCCCAAAAAACACGACACTTTGAAAGAGCTACGACTGGAAGTGACTTTTTCGTAACCGGTTAGGGGAATGTACGCAGCAGGTTAGGATAATTAACGTAACAAGTTAGGATTATTAAGGTTAGGAAAAGGGTTAGGCTCAGCGAAAATGCGCCCAAACCTGCTACGAAGAGTCACTTCCGGGTCCTAGCTGTATCGAAGTGACGTGTTCTTAGGGAGTCCCGATTCAATTTATCGAGGCTGAGGGATTGTTGTGTGCTGGGCTGGAACAAAAATGCGCACGCTCAGGGTTAGCCCCAGGAATGGATTGAAAAACACTATTCTCTGTATCCATTCGGGTAGTTTTTTAATGGAAATTTCCCTAGTGTAGTCCTGACCTTATAGAAAGTATCTAGTTTGCTACCAACGTTAGACCTTTTTTCATTAGTAGCTATTGAAATAAGTATTTATTTATGCTGGCAACTGCTGACTCGCAAACCAGAGGTCGTGATTATGATAGTAACTGAATAGCATGCAACTGATATTGATTGAGGAAATGACCCGGGCCTGCTTTTTCGTTACAGGCTAAACTAGTAAATGACAGCTAGGCATTAGCCTGTTAGCATTGGTAGGTAGAAGACGTCGGTATGCAATGTCGCTTCACTTGTCACCACTCTAGAAACCAAATAGGAAATATGATACACCGTGTGCAGACCAATCTTTTCACAATGAAGTTAACACTATTGTTAATACATTATCTAGGAACGATGGTCAAATATTTGCAGACCAAACTATCAGGCCCTGCCCTAGTCTTACCTCTAAATGTCAGTTCGTGTGGTGGCTCAAGCTGGAGGACTTGTTCTTGTCTGGCCATGTCCCAGACGTTCGTAAGCCTTTCTGATATAAATTACCTGGACTATATGTCGCCGCTATTGTAAATGCTCCTGGATACGACCTGACTTCGGTAAGGTATAGCTGAGGATAAAAAAACTTGAACTGCCAACAACAGCTGAAGCTAAGCTAGCAAGCAGAGAGCAGGAAGGAAGGGCTCCGTGTGACGTCATGGGATGGGGCATGTCTGTGGAATGTCAGCGAAGATCTTTTCTATGAAGTTGTTACATTTTTGCAGGGTTATTTTTAAATGACCTGGACAAATGAAAGAGCAAACCGAACAGTCTCTGCTCTGATATGGCAACTATTTGAGAATGTAAAGTCAATTTCATTTAGAACAGGGGTGTCAAACTGATTTTGTCCCAAGGGCCGCACAGAAAATAGGAGGGTGCTACACTTCTGGTAGTGAACGATCCAGCCTACCTTCAAAGGAGGAGCTGTGAACGTCTAGTACGACGAGGTGCCTGATGAAGAGCTCCAACACAGGAGGTTGGTGGCACCTTAATTGGGGAAGACATTCTCGTGGTAATGGCTGGAGAGAAGTGATGCCATTCCATTTACTCCGTTCCATCCATTATTATGAGCCCTCCTCCCCTCAGCAGCCTCCTGTGACTGCTCCAGGGCCTATCTATCAGATGCACCATCAGTGCTCCCTCCGCTCAACATACCACTTTTCCGAACTGCCTATCACCTGAAGTTATGGAAGAACAACACACAAGCGACTTGGAGAGATTCTACTTGTAATGAAAAGCCAGTGGTGGAAAAAGTACCCAATTTTCATACTTGAGTAAAAGTAAAGATTCCTTAAAAAAAAAAGTAACCCAGTAAAATACTACTTGAGTAATTTTTTAAAAGTATTTGGTTTTAAATGTGCTTAATAAGTATCAAAAGTAAAAGTATAAATCATTTAAAATGTCTTATTAAGCAAACCAGAGGACACGATTTACTTGTTTTTTTAAAATTTACTGATAAAAAGGGGCACAGTTCAACACAGACATACTTTACAAATGATGCATTTTTGTTTAGTCAGTCCACCAGATCAGAGGCAGTAGGGATGACCAGGGATGTTCTCTTGATAAGTGTGTGAATTACACACATTTTCCTGTCCTGCTAAGCATTCAAAATGTAACGAGTACTTTTGGCTGTCATGGAAAATGTAAGGAGTAATTAGTACATTATTTTCTTTAGGAATACAGTGGAGTAAACGTTGTCACAAATATAATTAGTAAAGTACAGATACCCCAAAAACTACTTAAGTAGAACTTAATAGTACACTGCTCAAAAAAATAAAGGGAACACTTAAACAACACAATGTAACTCCATGTCAATCACACTTCTGTGAAATCAAACTGTCCACTTAGGAAGCAACACTGATTGACAATAAATGTCACATGCTGTTGTGCAAATCGAATAGACAAAAGGTGGAAATTAAAGGCAATTAGCAAGACACCCCCAATAAAGGAGTGATTCTGCAGGTGGTGACCACAGACCACTTCTCAGTTCCTATGCTTCCTGGCTGATGTTTTGGTCACTTTTGAATGCTGGCGGTGCTCTCACTCTAGTGGTAGCATGAGACGGAGTCTACAACCCACACAAGTGGCTCAGGTAGTGCAGCTCATCCAGGATGGCACATCAATGCGAGCTGTGGCAAGAAGGTTTGCTGTGTCTGTCAGCGTAGTGTCCAGAGCATGGAGGCGCTACCAGGAGACAGGCCAGTACATCAGGAGACGTGGATGAGGCCGTAGGAGGGCAACAACCCAGCAGCAAGACCGCTACCTCCGCCTTTGTGCAAGGAGGAGCACTGCCAGAGCGCTGCAAAATGACCTCCAGCAGGCCACAAATGTGCATGTGTCTGCTCAAACAGTCAGAAACAGACTCCATGAGGGTGGTATGAGGGCCCGACGTCCACAGGTGGGGGTTGTGCTTACATCCCAATACCGTGCAGGACGTTTGGCATTTGCCAGAGAACACCAAGATTGGCAAATTCGCCATTGGCGCCCTGTGCTCTTCACAGATGAAAGCAGGTTCACACGGAGCACATGTGACAGACGTGACAGTCTGGAGACGCCGTGGAGAACGTTCTGCTGCCTGCAACATCCTCCAGCATGACCGGTTTGGCGGTGGGTCAGTCATGGTGTGGGGTGGCATTTCTTTGAGGGGCCGCACAGCCCACCATGGGCTCGCCAGAGGTAGCCTGACTGCCATTAGGTACCGAGATGAGATCCTCAGACCCCTTGTTAGACCATATGCTGACACATGCACATTTGTGGCCTGCTGGAGGTCATTTTGCAGGGCTCTGGCAGTGCTCCTCCTTGCACAAAGGCGGAGGTAGCGGTCCTGCTGCTGGGTTGTTGCCCTCCTACGGCCTCCTCCACGTCTCCTGATGTACTGGCCTGTCTCCTGGTAGCGCCTCCATGCTCTGGACACTACGCTGACAGACACAGCAAACCTTCTTGCCACAGCTCGCATTGATGTGCCATCCTGGATGAGCTGCACTACCTGAGCCACTTGTGTGGGTTGTAGACTCCGTCTCATGCTACCACTAGAGTGAGAGCACCGCCAGCATTCAAAAGTGACCAAAACATCAGCCAGGAAGCATAGGAACTGAGAAGTGGTCTGTGGTCACCACCTGCAGAATCACTCCTTTATTGGGGGTGTCTTGCTAATTGCCTATAATTTCCAACTTTTGTCTATTCCATTTGCACAACAGCATGTGAAATTTATTGTCAATCAGTGTTGCTTCCTAAGTGGACAGTTTGATTTCACAGAAGTGTGATTGACTTGGAGTTACATTGTGTTGTTTAAGTGTTCCCTTTATTTTTTTGAGCAGTGTATACTTTACACAACTGTGAAAAGCCCAATATAAAATCTATATATTATTATTATAAGGGCGGCCGGTAGCCTAGAGGTTAAGAGCGTGGGGCCAGTAACCAAATGGTTGCAGGTTTGAATCCTTGAGCCGACTAGGTGAAAAATCTTCATCAGTGCACTTAACCCTACTTCTGTAAATTGCTCTGGATAAGAGCGTCTGTTAATTGACAAAAATTAGTATTATTACATTTCTTATCCAGCAGGTGGAGCCCCATGGAATACCACCCACTAGGGAATAATACTACGTCATACAGCCTTAACCAGGAAGTGGGAAAAACAATCGGCGAGAAGAGTGACACCATAGCCAGTAGTTAGTCTGAAACGTTTTAAAGGGACATTATTTCCCATATAGTTTAGATCCCAGAATGTCGGTGTTTGGGAAGCTGTTCGGCGGTGGGGGGAAAGGAGGGAAAGGGCCGAGTCCACAAGATGCGATTCAGAAACTCCGAGACACAGAGCAGATGTTAGCGAAGAAACAGGACTTTCTAGAGAAAAAGATTGACCAGGAACTCATAACTGCTAAGAAAAACGGCACAAAAAACAAACGAGGTGAGTCGCCAACTAACATCACATATACATCTTCACGATTGTTGTCTAACTTGGCTATCTAATGAAGCTAGCTACTTAAAGTTCGCCTGTATGTTAACGTTAGCAACTAGCTGGCTAACTAGTCAAAGCAGCTAACTTGGTAACTTTCCGAGCGGCCACGGCTGTCACTGAATGTCAGGGCGAGCCTGGCATCCTATCTCGTTGCCACAACTGTGTTAGAACAGCTACATTTCATTATCCCCGTGTATAGGTGCGTTCTGTGTTAGTGACTGCTATCAAGCTACACCATCAACAAGTTAGGGGATTTTGTGTGAGTCATGAATTTGCCTGTTTGTCAAGAGAAGGGAAGGGGCCACCCTTCCATTGACACAGTATCTACTTAAAAATATGTATTACATTTGTAAAGCGCTTTTCATGATACAGAATAATCTCAAAGTGCATAAAATTTAAATACAAACGAAATATTAGAAAAAAAACTAGACACGGCAACTTCGCAGTTAAAATTGAGACACTAGAATCATAGGGACTAAGTTAGTGCTTATTAATTAATTTTTTCACCTTTATTTTATGACTAAACTAAACAAAGTTACACGGCCTGTAGTGATTTTTATTTTTTTATTTCACCTTTATTTAACCAGGGAGGCCAGTTGAGAACAAGTTCTCATTTACAACTGCGACCTGGCCAAGATAAAGCAAAGCAGTGCGACAAAAAACAACACAGAGTTACAAGTGGGATAAACAAAAGTACAGTCAATAACACAATAGAAAAATTTATATACAGTGTGTGCAAATGGAGTAAGGAGGTAAGGCCATAGTAGTGAAGTAATTACAATTTAGCAAATTAACACTGGAGTGATAGATGTGCAAGTAGAAATACTTGTGTGCAAAAAAAGTAAATAAAAACAATATGAGGGTGAGGTAGGTAGTTATATGTACAGCGATCGGTAAGCTGCTCAGATAGCTGATGCTTAAAGTTAGTGAGGGAGATAAGTCTCTAACTTCAGCGATTTTTATTTTTTTTGTAATTCGTTACAGCCATTGGCAGCAGAGAACTGGAAGGAAAGGTGGCCAAATGAGGTGTTGGCTTTGGGGATGACCAGTGAGATATACCTGCTGGAGCGTGTGCTACGGGTGGGTGTTGCTATGGTGACCAGTGAACTGAGATAAGGCGGAGCTTTACCTAGCAAAGACTTATAGATGACCTGGAGCCAGTGTGTTTGGTGACGAATATGTAGCGAGGGCCAGCCGACGAGAGCATACAGGTCGCAGTGGTGGGTAGTATATAGGGCTTTGTTGACAAAATGGATGGCACGGTGATAGACTGCATCCAGTTTGCTGAGTAGAGCGTTGGAGGCTATTTGTAAATGACATCGTCGAGGATCGGTAGGATAGTCAGTTTTACGAGGGTATGTTTGGCAGCGTGAGTGAAGGAGGCTTTGTTGTGAAATAGGAAGCCGATTCTTCTATATTTAAGTTGCTTAATATGAGTCTGGAAGGAGAGTTTACAGTCTAGCCAGACACCTAGGTATTTGTAGTTGTCCACATATTCTAAGTCAGAACCGTCCAGAGTAGTGATGCTAGTCGGGTGGTCGGGTGCGGGCAGCGATCGGTTGAAGAGCATGCATTTAGTTTTACTAGCATTTAAGAGCAGTTGGAGGCCACAGAAGGAGTGTTGTATGGCATTGAAGCTCGTTTGGAGGTTTGTTAACACAGTGTACAAAGGGCCAGATGTATACAGAATGGTGTCATCTGCATAGAGGTGGATCAAGGAATCACCCACAGCAAGAGCAACATTGTGTGTGTGTATATAGATATATATATAATATATTTTACACTCACACACAGAGAAAAGTCGGCCCAAGAATCTGCCAGAGGTCCGGACAACAGGCCCTCCGATTTGACACACTGAACTCTATCTGGGAAGTAGTTGGTGAACCAGGTGAGGCAGTCATTTGAGAAACCAAGGCTGTTGAGTCTGCCGATAAGAATACGGTGATTGACAGAGTCGAAAGCCTTGGCCAGGTCGATGAAGACGGCTGCACAGTACTGTCTTTTATTGATGGCGGTTATGATATTGTTTAGTACCTTTAGCGTGGCTGAGGTGCACCCGTGACCAGCTCGGAAACCAGAACGCACAGCAGAGAAGAAAGAAAGGCAGGGCAGGATGGATATAGGTCTGTAACAGTTTGGGTCTAGAGTGTCACCCCCTTTGAAGAGGGGGATGACCGCGGCAGCTTTCCAATCTTTAGAAATCTCAGACGATACGAAAGAGAGGTTGAACAGACTAGTAATAGGGGTTGCAACAATGGCGGCAGATAATTTTAGAAAGAGGGTCCAGATTGTCTAGCCCAGCTGATTTGTACGGGTCCAGGTTTTGCAGCTCTTTCAGAACATCAGCTATTTGGGTGAAGGAGAAGCTGGGGAGGCTTGGTCAAGTAGCTGCGGGGGGTGCGGAGCTGTTGGCCGGGGTTGGGGTAGCCAGGAGGAAAGCATGGCCAGCCATAGAGAAATGCTTATTGAAATTCTCGATTATCGTGGATTTATCGGTGGTGACGGTGTTTCCTAGCCTCAGTGCAGTGAGCAGCTGGGAGGAGATGCTCTTATTCTCCATGGACTTTAGTGTCCCAAAACTTTTTGGAGTTAGAGCTACAGAATGCAAATTTCTGTTTGAAAAAGCTAGCCTTTGCTTTCCTAACTGACTGTATTGGTTCCTGACTTCACTGAAAAGTTGCATATCGCAGGGACTATTTGATGCTAGTGCAGTACGTCACAGGATGTTTTTGTGCTAGTCGAGGGCAGTCAGGTCTGGAGTGAACCATGGGCTGTATCTGTTCTTAGTTCTACATTTTTTGAAAGGGGAATGCTTATTTAAGATGGTGAGGAAATTACTTTTAAAGAACAACCAGGCATCCTCTACTGACGGGATGAGGTCAGTATCCTTCCAGGATAGTAACCTAATACTGAGTGCCAACAGAGAGGCTCCAAGGGACTCCTGTCATTGGTCGCGTTCCCCTGTTCAGACGTTGCATGCCTTAACCAGTGGTTGCGTGCGACGTCATTGAGTGTGTTATCGACTGACAGAGTGCTATAACATAGGATGGGGTTAGCTGATACATAAAATACCTATCCAGGTGTTGTAACATCTGGCAGGCGTCAGCAACGCCTGAGCAGAGCAATACGCCCAATGTCTTCAGTAGTGTTCATGACAGACTAGCGTAGCCCAATAACGGACTAAAGGAGCCTGACGTTAGTCCTTTTAGTCCAAGGACCTTACATGTTCTGTTTAGAGGCGAATTTAACCGGTTTTAACACAGTTGCGGTTTACAGTATTTTTACTTGTTTCCAAAACCGTACCGCAAGCGATGCGTTTTAACGTTCCCCCGGCCAGAATATACTATCTTTAATAGGCGCTAAATGCAGTTAGCGTCTAATAACGAGTTAAACATAGATATGACATAATATAATGGTCAAATATATAAACGCAACATATCAATTTCAAAGATTTTAACTGTGTTACAGTTCATAAGGAAATCAGTCTAAATGTATTAATTAGGCACTAATCTATGGATTTCATGTGACTATGCAGCTGTTGGTCACAGATACCATAAAAAGAAGTAGGGGCATGGATCAGAAGACCAGTCAGTATCTGGCGTGTGACCACTATTTGCCTCATGTAGCGAGACACATCTCCTTTGCATAGAGTTGATCAGGCTGTTGATTGTCGCCTGTTGAATGTTGTTCCACTCGTCTTCAAAGGCTGTGCGAAGTTGCTGGATACTGGTGGGAACTTAAACACGCTGTCATACACATCAACCCAGAGCATCCCAAACATGCTCAATGGGTGACATGTCTGCTGAGTATGCAGGCCATGGAAGAACTGGGACATTTTCAACAGATCCTTGCGACATGGGGGCATGCATTATCATGCTGAAACATGAGGTGATGGCGGCGGATGAATGGCACGACAGTGGGCCTCAGGATCTTGTCACAGTATCTCTGTGCATTAAATTGCCATCGATAAAATGCAATTGTATTTGTTGTACGTAGCTTAAGCCTGCCCATACCATAACCCCACCGCCACCATGGGGCACTCTGTTCACAACATTGACATCATCAAACCGCTTGCTGACACAACGCCATACACGTGGCCTGCGGTTGTGAGGCCGGTTGGACGTAGGTGGCTTATGGTAGAGAAATTAACATTAAATTCTCTGGTAACAGCTCTGGTGGACATTCCTGCGGTCAGCATGCCAATTGCACACTCCCTCAACTTGAGACATCTGTGTCATTGTTGTGACTAAACTGCACATTTTAGTGGCCTTTTGTCCCCAACACAAGGTGCACCTGTGTAAGGATCATGCTTTTTAATCAGCTTCTTTATATGCCATACCTGTCAGGTGGATGGATTATCTTGTCAAATGAGAAATGCTCACTAAGAGGGATGTAAACAAATTTGTGCACAAAATTTGAGAGAAATAAGCAGTTTTTGCATTTTTAACATTTCTGGGATCTTTTATTTCAGCTCAGAGAACATGGGACCAACACTTTACATGTTGCGTTTTTATATTTTTGTTCAGTGTAGTTAGCGGTTATGTATTTACTCGCATGATAGTCCTGGGGGTTCAGAAACACTGTAACCATGTCCATGGTTCCGGGAATCGAACCCACTAATCACTTCAAATCCCCTTTCACTACGCACAGCGGCCCTGCAGGCCTTGAAAAGGAAGAAGCGGTACGAGAACCAGCTTACCCAGATCGATGGCACATTGTCCACCATCGAGTTCCAGAGGGAGGCGCTGGAAAATGCCAACACCAACACTGAAGTGCTCAAAAACATGGGCTTTGCTGCCAAGGCAATGAAGGCTGCCCATGAAAACATGTAAGCAAGGGCACACTACTTGTTTATTAGCTTTGGTCAGGTGCAGTCATACAGCTCTTGTATTTATTCAAATCTCTCTGTTCCCCTGTCCGGTTGTGTTAGGGACATAGACAAAGTAGATGACTTGATGCAAGACATCACTGAGCAGCAGGAGCTGGCGCAAGAGATCTCAGATGCCATCTCAAAACCTGTAGGCTTTGGAGAGGAGTTTGATGAGGTAGGTGACAATGTTTGTTGCACATTGTTCTTTATTTGTCTTATCAGTGCTGTTAGTTCAATAGTTGACCAGATATCACAGAGACTGGGATGTTCTGATTGTCTTGCACCATAGGATGAACTCCTGGCAGAGTTGGATGAGCTGGAACAAGAGGAATTGGACAAAAACTTGCTGGAGATCGGCGGGACAGAAGATGCCCATCTACCCAATGTGCCTTCTACTTCATTACCCTCCAGACCTGGTGAGTCCTTTGGAATATTTCAATAATATGCAATAAAACAAGCAAATCCTCCATGGGAACATTGTATGCCACGGTTACTGTCCCAACAGAACATGAAATAACTAATTGATCTATTGTTATTTACCACTTTATTGCTATAAAACATTTATATTTACTCAAGTAATTCACTATCTGCATATGTTTTTTTTTAAATTTTAGCCAAGGAGGATGAAGACGAGGATGGCATGTATGACTTACAACGCTGGGCGATGGAGGCCATGTAGTTGCATTACTGACACCACCTGCTGTAGAAAGGACTTATTGAATATGGTTGTTTTGTATCCGAGGAGAACCAAACACCTTCTAAAACTAGCACTACAAAGGCCAATGCTGTAGGTTCTGTTTTCCTGCCCAAAACTAGAGAAAGGGTACCATGGCCCTGCATGAAAAGATGAAGTATAAAACCTGTATAAAAGCTATAAACAGGATGTTTGAATCAGAAAAAAAGAAAAAAAATTCTCAAAAAGTTTAGCATAATCAATACCAGCTCTTGCATTTGGGCAGTTATTGTAATATCACTTAACTGTTCTGTTGCCTTTGTCTGTGGGATGTTATGAACATCACTGACAGACAAATTTACATTTTAATACATGGGAGTTGCAATGTCTATTTTTCCGACTTAAACATATTTATCGTGTGGCGTAGTGGGTGTGGTCTGGATGTTTTTATTAGTACTTTTTGTTTAATTTCTACCATTAATAGGATGAAATATGAGCATGCGCTCATGGTAACGTTTAGAATGGTCTATTCTCGGCATTGTTATTCTGAAACTTTTGTTTTCCAACATTTTGACTATTTCCAACTCCAAAGCATCCTCACCATGTGACACTTGTGATTTGAAGGAAATATCTAAATCGTTTATATTGTTGCTGGCACAGGTTCTCTTCATGTGCTAAGCATGCAATGAGGGAACATCTTAATACACTGCACAGCTTTAGAGAAAGACAAACTCCACCCTGTTCTGTTGTCTGTCTTTTCTGAAAAAGTTTATTTTTAATTGTATGTTGAAAAAAATGTCAACATATTAACTGCAGCAAAAAAATAAGATAATGGTTTGTAATGAATAGATTAGTAGATAGATATAGTATCAACATTTTGGATTTGAGGATTACTTAATTTTTAAGCAATGTATTAAAACAAAAATACATAGGAGAAAGACAATTAACAAGGATAACCATGTTTGCATTTCTATGGTTTATTTATCCAGATATAAACATTATTTGGAAAATCATTAAAGTTTTGGATTATTTTATTGTGGGTGAGGTTTTTCTTGCTTAGGGATCAGTGAATTCAAAGTAGAAAAGCATTTTTAGGTGTTTGTTTAGTTTAATGTGTCTGATGTTGCTGTAATTTCAGGTAGGGAATACTGAGTCCAATCATTTTTTTATTTGTCACATGCTTTGCAAACAACAGGTGTAGTCTGAAATGCTTATGGGCCCTTCACAACAATGCAGATTTTAAAATAGAAAAAATAATAGAGGAATAAATACACAATGAGTAACGATGTCTTCACTATATACACAGGGAACCAGTACCGAGTCGACATGCAGGGGTACAAGGTTATTGCGGTAGAAATGTACAGTGCATTCTGAAAGTATTCAGAGCCCTTGACTTTTTCCAAATTTTCTTACATTACAGCTTTATAAAATGTATGAAACAAATCTGTCTACACACAATACCCCATAATGAAATTGTGAAAGCAGGTTTAGAATTGTTTTACAAAAGTTATTTTTTTTAAACAATACCTTACTTACATAAGTATTCAGACTCTTTGCTATGAGACTCGAAATTGAGCTCCGGTGCATCCTGTTTCCATTGATCATCCTTGAGATGTTTCTACATCTTGATTGGAGTCCTCCTGTAGTAAATTCAATTGATTGGACATGATTTAAAAAGGCACACACCTCTCTATATAAAAGGTCCCACAGTTGACAGTGCATGTCAGAGCAAAAACTAAGCCATGAGGTTGAAGGAATTGTCCGTAGAGCTCCGAGACTGGATTCTCTGGTCTGATGAAACCAAGATTGAACTCCTTGGCCTGAATGCCAAGTGTCACGTCTGGAGGAAACCTGGAACCATCCCTACGGTGAAGCATGGTGGTGGCAGCATCATGCAGTGGAGATGTTTTTCAGCGGCAGGGACTGGGAGACTAGTCAGGATCGAGGGAAATATGAATGGAGCAAAGTACAGAGAGATCCTTGATGAAAACCTGCTCCAGAGCACTCAGGACCTCAGACTGGGACAAAGGTTCACCTTCCAACAGGACAACACAGGAGTGGCTTCGGGACAAGTCTCTGAATGTCCTTGAGTGGCCCAGCCAGAGCCCGGACTTGAACCCGATCAAACATCTCGGGAGAGACCTGAAAATAGCTGTGCAGCGACGCTCCCCATCCAACCTGACAGAACTTAAGAGGATCTGCAGAAAAGAATGGGAGAAACTCCCCAAATACAGGTGTGCCAAGCTTGTTGTGTCATACCCTAGAAGACTTCAACAAAGTACGGAATACTTACAGTACCAGTCAAAAGTTTGGACACCTACGTTTAAGGGTTTTTCTTTATTTTTACTATTTTCTACATTATAGAAGACAAACTATAAAATAACACCATATGGAATCATGTAGTAACCAAGTGTTAAACAAATCAAAATAGATTTTACATTTGAGATTCTTCAAAGTAGCCACCCTTTGCCTTGAAGACAGCTTTGCTCACTCTTGACATTCTCTCAACCAGCTTCATGAGGTAGTCACCTGGAATGGATTTCAATTAACAGGTGTGCCTGGTTAAAAGTTAATTTGTGGAATTTCTTTCCTTAATGTGTTTCAGACAATCAGTTATTCTGTGACAAGGTAGTGGTGGTATACAGAAGATAGCCCTATTTGAAAAATCCTGGAAAAAGTAGGTACTTTTGACTGATACTGTATGTAAATGTGATTTCAGTTTTTTGTTTTGTGCTAAAATGTCTAAACCTGTTATTGCTTTGTCATTATGGGGTATTGTGTGTAGATTGAGGAACAAAACTATTTAATACATTTTTGAATAAAGATATTACGTAACAAAATGTGGAAAAGGTCAAGGGGTTTGAATACTTTCCGAATGCTTTGTAGGTATGGGGTCAAGTGACTTAGGCAACAGGATAGATGATGAGCAGTAGCAGCCTCTTGATAGTGGATACCACTGATGCATGTACATATAAGGGATGCGTTTACACAGGCAGCCCAATTCTGATATTTTTATGACAATTATTTGCATATCTGATACCTATCGGATCTTTTTCCTAATGTGTGAACAGCAACAACAAAAAAACGCAAGCTTATCGCTTGACTTATGAGTTTTACCACCTCCATATGTGAATCTGAATCCTGATCATAGAGAATGATAGAGGACTCTAGTGCCTGAAAGCCTGTTTTAGTATGGGCATCGCCATTGACTTTCTCCATTTTGAAGTAGTCAACTGGGTGGGATTTCCTGTCGGTTAAGGAAGGATCACATAATTCCATCCAGTTCATCAGGATGGACCAGCCAATGAATTATACTTGTGAGCAAACATCCCAGTACTACAGGTGGCAGTAAATCACCAACCTTGGCTTTATACCGGTTCAAACAACACACTCCTGGTGGCAGTGTGCACACTTTCAGTTTGTTTACCAACTCATAGTAGACAAAGAAAACGGAGATGGCCTCAATGGTGGTGCCCATGCGCTCACAAACAGCATGTGTGTCCAATAGGCCAAGTTTCCCCTAAAGTAAATTGAAATAAATTTGCCAAAATTATATAATTATTTCTGTCTATACAGAAAGAAAATCATTCTAAATACTTCACCAGAGAGCATGAGAGCCACAGAGGAATTGAGGATAATTAGCTTCTTTAAAAAAAAAAATGTGTGGCAATAGGCCTAGCTGATTAGCTGTCAGTGAAAATCATTAAAATATATGTGAAGATCATTTGTCTTGAGTATAATTTAAAATGTTGAGACAAGAAGGGGAGGGGTATGTGGCAAAGAATAGGTGGGTCTCTCCAGAATGCATGCTCTCAGCTCTCCAGAATTCTCTCAGCCGTCTCCCGACAATTCTTGCACATTTGTTGTTTAATTGTGTTAACTGTTAGCCCTTTATTTTTTTCTAAAATCCCTATTACATATGTCCCCAGTAGTAAATGTACCATTAATCCCTGTATTTTGGTTACATTAATTTCTGTTAAATATGCACTCCGGGATCTTAAGCACAAGAAATGTGTAACATATTGCACAAATTGGATTCGTAACATATCACATGTATTTTCAAAATGAATATGATATCACACAAAAAGGATAACATAGTACACAATTGGATGAGTAGTACACAAAAAACTAGGAACCGTTTTGGCTAGTGAGCACCACCTTCAAACTACTGGCTGAAATTATACAAAAGTTGGAGAGTGCATCTTTAATGCATGTATTAATTAGTCATTTAATGTTCTCATTCTAGGAGTGGATCCCCCCCCCCCAGAGTTCACAACCTGCTACACTTGTGAGAAACAAGTTTCAGTTAATTTCATAATGATAATTTACTAGTTTTGTAAATGTTTTCATTGTCTTTTATTTGGAGTGCTCCATGTGAGCAGTGAGCATATGTCTGGTTTCGCTGTCCTGTTAATGTTGAGGCAACATGCGCCCGAGCACACAGAAGTACCTGGACGTTTTGTTAACCAAGTAAATCTCTAGGACAAGGTGACATTTATCAATATATTCAGCTCTATTTACTCTCAGATTAGAAAACGCTGATTAGCACCACAGTAGACCTGTACAATTACAAATCTCTGCAACCTCCTGCACGTCATCTCCAGCTGACACCTTTGCAAACAGATATTGTGTCAATTTAAAACTTGCACAAGACAGTTCACATAATTGTCAATTTAAAGGCATGTAGCCAATTTATTCATTACTACATTTAGCTAACATTAGATAGTTAATCCAGAGATTCTTACCTTTGCCTCCATTCGGCAGACTCATCCAGATCATCATGGCATTTGTAGTTCTTTATGATAGCTACATTACCAGCATATTAACATTTCATTTTTGGGGGGTAAATACAGGCAAATATCTTGACCTTATCCGAGACAGATTGACATGGTTTTCAAATGTCACACCATGGTAAGCCTACACGAAACACAGCCCTTATTTGAAGTGTTTCTAAAATCCCCTATGGGATAAATTAATACTGGAAAAACGATTGGAACCATTTCCTGTTTGACGGTTAGGTTGTATGGGATTATGACTACTGTGGTATTCTTTCGAGAGGATTTGAAGCCACCTGTCGGCCATTTTGGCACTTGGCACTCCCCAGCAGGAGCAGTCCTCCATAGGAATGAATGGAATTCTAGAGTATTTCAATTAAATGTTTCAAGGATAAAATTACTTAAGTATGTTTTTGTTTTAGTGGGGACAGTAACATTAGTAATCTCTAAAAATACTACTTTTAATTTTACTTTAAGGAAAATGTTTTTAGATAATTCATCACATGATATAATTTTAAAGTATGCATTAAGGTGTCTGTAATATACTAAATGTAGACATTAATAAATGCATAGCTATAGCTTCCTAAAAATAAATTACAAAGTGGGGAGTGTCAAAATGGAGGCACGGTGGCATCAACACAAGGCCCCCTAAAACTAAATCTAGTGTTAATATAAACCATTGATGCAGACCCGCAAGCCACTGCTGCCCATGATGAGTTGTGATTTTGTGTGACGCCGCCACCATCAAAGTTGCCCATCATTGCCTTATATGAACATGTATTTCTAGATGAAACTGATTAAGTTTGGTGAAAAAGTGATAGTAGTAATTAGGCTACTTTGAAAACGATGTCGCAGGTAAAAATGTATAGGTCGCAGGTTGCTGGTTTTTGGGAGACTTCTAAGTTGCACCACGGCCACCATGGCATTTTTCTTAAAAATATATATACAGTATTTAGCTGTGACCTTCTGCTATCAGGCAGGTGTGAGGCAGGCTGTTGCTGAGTGAGTGAGTGGTGAGGAGGGCCTGAGTGGTGTGTATGGGGAGTGATTCAGGCCCCATACACCAAGTCACCTAACCTATTCCTAGCGCCATAAGATACCACCATGAATTAACATGGGCTGTCAACGGAGACAAGTTTTTTTCTAACGCGTTCACGTCACGTTCATATCACGTACACGTCATATAGATGTAGTGTTCACGTCAGTACACGTGACACCGAGTTTGCGTGTAAGTTTATTATGAAAGCTCTCACCTTGAACGCCTTAAAAACATCTACGTGTACATCATGCGTTCACGTCATGTACACGCCACACTTACGCGTCATGTGTTAGTTTGAGTGTCAATTTAGTTTATTATTAAATATCTTACCATAAACACCTTACAAACGTCTACATGTACATTATTTTTTTTATACATTTTTCATTGCCAGAGTATTCTAATCAATTTAATTTGTCGATTTAGCTAAAATATGGATTTCACCTCTAAAAAAAGATGGCTAGTTGATTTGCAGCCAGCCATGCCTATTTCTCAAATCAATATGGACAAGAGGGCTTCTTTGTTGGAGGGAGCCCTATTCAGAAACAAGATGTAGCATAGGTCTCTACTGTCGCGTTTAAAACAACTCTGAACTCGGCAATTACGGAATTCACATTTCAGTGCGCTCAAGACAACTGGGAACTCAGAAAAAAAATTGCTTCCGCCGTCTGGGAAAATAGTTTTGAATGGTCATCCAACTTAGAATTCCAATTTGGAAACTCTGGCATCTTTCTTAGACTTTTCGACCTGAAAATCACTGATGTCATGGTTTTACCTCGTGTCCCCCCCCCCCCTACCAACAACCCTCGTGTCCCCCCCCCCCCCTACCAACAACCCTCGTGTCCCCCCGTTTAACAGAGACAATCACTGTCACCATGCAATCCTTAGGCTATACATTTCTGTGGAGATGTCTTATGGTTAAAGGCAGGGCATGAATTGAGGGGGTATGTGAGGATATAGGCCTAACTCATTTTATAGAGAAGGGCAAAAAGCTTATGCTAACCCTTGTTTAATTAGCCTTAGAAAAAACAACGGTCCAGATAATAAATCGATCTAGGCTATAACAATGATTAACTCCTTGATTATGTCTGCATAGTCTACTACCCTATCGAAGGTCTTGCTAAGCCTCAACATGGGTTGTTGGTAGGCCTATAGGCTTATGAAAACATTCACTTTTAAATGTAAAGCAAGTGTCATTATCCCACGTAAAATATGGTTGTTTTAAATGCTCCGCAATTATAGAATATTAGTGGTAGACTATGCCTATAGCAAAATAGCAACAAGATAGAAGCGGTATGGGTCTATTCATAGACCAAACATCTTGACAGATAAACACATTAGCTGTGTTCGAATACCCATACTAACATACTGTATACTACATTCATACTATTAGTTAATTTTAGTATACTGTAAACCATCGGTATCATTTCAGTGGACCGTACTAGCGCTTCGCCTGTCTCCCGGAAGTTGATGCTGTTGCTATGCAACCTCTTGCTAGCATAACAAATGACTAGCTAGACATTTCACGATTTCGGGTGTGTTCGTGAATTCAATCTAGAGTGTCAGAGTGCGCTCTGGGCGTTCGTAAATCCAAAACGTTGTCAGATTGTACTTAGTAAATTCTGAGTGTAAACTCTCGGATCGCACACTGAACGCTCTGACCGAGGAGTAGATTTTGATCTGAGCGTTCAGACCTCACAACGGCAGTCAAGCACCCCCAGCTAACTGGCTAACATTGGCTAGCTACTTCCAGACACAAATGAAATTCTGACCATTTTACTCACCCTGGCAGAGCTGGTTAGGTGACTGTAACTGCTGCTGGCAACAATTTAATTACGCTTTTTTTTTGCTGACGTTTACTGACACCGGCCATATTCAACGGGTGTGGATCATTCGCAAATTCATCAGTTATTCTGCACTCTGGCACACTCAGACGAGAGTGCTCTGAAATCGAAGTAGATAGACAGAATTAACTATGTCCATTGGGAACGCACAACGACTATACCACTTAGTTAAGAATGACGTGAATAATCAAGTCAATAAACGTTGTGTAACGTTAGTTAGATAGCATGCAGTTAACACACTGCCTGGCAAGTTCGATGTATTGGTAGGTAACGTTAACTAGCTAACATACAGGCGGTACATACTGCTATAATGCTATGCGGTTCGTAAAGATAGCGTAGCTAACAAATTGTCAGCCAACATTACTTTATTACATTGCTCAACATTTTCTTAACATTTGTTATAATTATTTAAAGCAATGCATTTTTATCCGCTCTCGTCGAACTTCGGCTGCATATTTTCCGCAATTTTCTTCAAATCTGAAAACTTTTGAAACCACGTTCATTTTCTGAAGAATTGCATTATGGGCCCTAAAAGCACGGAAATAGTTTCCATTGCGTGTATACTTCGTACCTTGGAGAATTTAGTATGACTTCCGGGAACTTTTGGCATACTAAATATAGCCATACTATGACCAATAAGTACACTACATACTCAATTTATGTCACAAATAGTAGGTATGAGTATTCGAACACATTCTTTTTTAGGAGAATCGCATTGAATCAGGCTATTCATTTGAGTACAGTTGCGTTCTTACGCATAACCTTAGTTTAAACGGAACCAAAAACATCCCAGACTATTTTGATCAAAGATCATGATAAAGCCTGAATATTGCAACTATATTTTTGTCATTCATTTAGCCCACTATCGCCTACAGATTTGATACACATGAAGGCCTATATTTAATCCGGATTTGACTAACGATAGCCTGACTAGGATCCTTTGACTTCTCCCCTCAGCCATGTTCCCAATTAGGCTAAATGTAGTCCTATTAATAAGGTTAGAATGTTTTCCGATTAGTGTGCATAGACTAACCATTGTGATTAATGATATGTACTATCTTCTGTTTTTGTGATTAAACAGGCATCGGTAAAAATAATAATTGTTTTCGATGCTCCTGCATGGGCCATTTGATGTTTCATTTGTTTTCCACAAATGACTATTGCTTTATACCTCACAACGTTTTTTAAGGTTAGGCCTAGGTCTATTCCTTGTAAATATTAGGCCATATCTATTGAGTGTAATAAAAAAAATGGGAGGGAATTTGTGTGTGGTGAAGACGCACCAAAGGCATGTTTCTGTCTCCCGACAAATGTGCGCATTTATTGTTTCATCGTGTGAATTGTTTAGGCTACCCTTTCTTTGTTCATGTTGATCAATTCCTCGTTATCTATATCACCACCAGTAAACGTTCAAAGTTAACTCCAGTCTTTTATAATCTACAATGTTGATTTACAGTCATTTCTGTTCATGCAATTCAAGCTGCTACACTTGATCAACAAGTTTTGTTTTATTTTATAACATTCACGAATGTTGTCAATTTCTTCGTTGTTTTGTCAATTTCTTTATCGCCTTTTGTTTTCATGTGAGCATGTCTTTTTTTGGTGGTCCTGTCAACGTTGAGTGATCTCTCATGCCTCAGCATAAAAGTAGTCTACTTTGCCTGCTTGCAAATGTGTGCTAAAAGTGGGGATGTTTCATAGTATTTCTGATTATTTTTAACTCACCACCCCAATTAACCATTTTATTATTATTTTAGTTTTTTACAGAAAACTGAACCACCACTCTTAGAAAAAAAAGGTGGTATCTAGAATCTAAAATGATTATTCTGCTGTCCCCATATGAGAACACTTTAAATAACCCTTTTTTGTTACAGGTAGAACTCCTTCAGTGCCTAGGTTCCATTACACAGAGGGTTCTACATGGAACCCAAAGGGTGACAGCCAAAGAACCCTGTTGGAACCCCTTTTTTTAAGTGTGCTCAACAAGTTCAACCTGTTGAGTTTACACCATTTCATTCTGTACCCCAACACCTGCCTGGTATTCAAGATATCACCCAACATCACACCAATACCTTGAAAGTTTTCGTCAACCTCTGCTGACTTAAATAACCATGTTCCAAGAACCTCCACCAGGGGTGACTGTAGCATCCTCAAACGGACAAAAAGGAGACACAAGAGGGCACTCCACCCTCATTTTAGATCCCATGGGGTCTTTATTTTCATACGCATTTATGGCATTTCAACATTGACACAGAGGGGCACATCACACTCATTTATTTTCTTGGAACTCCACACACGCGCACACTACATTTCTCACATTTTAGGAATCCAGCTGAGGCCTTGGATGGATCATGTTGCACTGAGATGAGCACAGACAGAGTACAGTCCTTTTCAGTGTGGCGGCAAATTAGTTGAACAGGAGAAGAGGATGTGGTTGCTTGTGGTGGGAGAGCAGTGGGGGTGGTAGGTTGAACAGCTGCAGTGAAGCTGATTGGTTGCTCTGGTTCATCACATCTTGACTAAAATAAAGATAGATTTAGCAATTAGTTCGACATTGCCATAGTTCAACAGCTGAAAAGCCAAAGACATTCAGTATTCACTGAATTAAGTAACCTACTCATCCACATTTACAATTTAATTCATCAATGAAATAAATAATACTGTAGCACATTCAATGACGTTATTATTGTAGACTATGGGCTACTCCTGTAGCAACACTATATTAGGATACCGTTATGATTTCATTGGTCTTGTCAGACATGATTTTAGGTCTTCAATGAAGTGTGTTGTACCTCGTTTCCCTCCTTCAGGGAAAAGTAGTTAATCATCCCCCATTAAATTCAGTTTGGGTGTGAATGTGTAGGCCTACTGACAGTGTATTACAATGTAAAATATGTATATATCCGATAGCACCACGTGTGTATATTTTCATTTAGAATTCATCCACATCAAATGACGTTATTATTGTACACTAGCCTACTCCCCTATCGACACAGTAAATATTATTGCCTATGTGCTGTCAACAATACGTTATCAACTCAACAAAAAGTAATTATTTTCAAATAAACCAAAATTTCCTTATCAACACAGTAGGCCTAAATATTTCCTAACGATAACCCAATTTAAATATAATTAATCCTCAATCAGATTAAAGACATCTTGGTCATTCTAGAAAATCGCTTCTAACGCTTGTAAAAAAATAAAAATAATAATTCATGTCTGTGTCGCCGCCAAGCTCTCAAATACCATGCCCCTCTCTCACTCTTATGAATGCTCACTGCTATCTGGATTCCTTTGGACGTCCCTACCCTAAACCCTAAACCATAACCTCACACTAAACTTAACCCTTTTACATTTTTACTTGATTGAGGTAGAGACAGCCCAAGGATTCTGCATAACATGGACCCCCTGGGAAATCCTATGAACTTGTCTATTCCACTGAAAGTCACAGAAACAACTACTATTAGTTGCTTGAAGTAGGCTACTGGGAACTGGTAACAACACAGTCTGTGATTGGCTAACAATGTTTAGATCTGTATACAGCGAGATAAGATACCATCCCATGAGGTGTTGAGGGAAAGCCAGATTGCCTATAGATTGGACATCATCTTTTTTTTTCCTTTAACCTTTATTTAACTAGGCAAGTCAGTTAAGAACAAATTCTTATTTACAATGACGGCATAAACCGGCCAAATCCGGATGACGCTGGGCCAATTGTGCGTCGCCCTATGGGACTCCCAATCACAGCCGGTTGTGATACAGCCTGGATTCAAACCAGGGTGTCTGTAGTGACGCCTCTAGCACTGAGATGCAGTGCTTTAGACCGCTGCGCCACTCAGGAGCCTTTTTTAGGTTGTGGTTGTGATAACAGGAAATACGCATAGCTCAATGTGACTACATCAGAACGTTGGCTTTCACGGGAAACACTGTATGTTTCCAACATTTATGGTTGAGGTTGAATTAATATAAATATAAACTATGCACCTTATGACCTGTTAGACATGTTAGTTTCACGTTCAATGGTAGGAGACAGCATCCTTTTATTAACACGCAGGCGTCCCTCTGACGTTAGCAAGGCATTGGTATCACGTCATGTCAGTCAGACGTTCAATGGTAGGCAACAGCCACATGGTGGTATTGTTACCTAGGCTGAATTTTGGCCTGGATCACTCCCCATAGGTGTGTGTGTTGCGATAACACTGCAGCAGGCGGCATAAGTCCACTATTGGCTGAGTCACTTGAGTGAGAGGAGCAGTGGAGATGTGTCATTCAGCTCTGCCCCACCTGTTTTGAGCCCCACATTTTTAGCTAAAAAGTTTGGCATTAATTAATATGTGTCATATATTCGTTTGCAAAACAGTGTAAAAATAAATAATTGATTTAATAAGGCCGCATACAAACATGGTCTATTTTTTGCTTTCTTGAGTAAGGCTGCTCCAAAATGCAAGGGTTTCAGCCTAGCTTAGTGCTTTCTGTGATGGTGAGGGAGCCAGCGGAAAATACAGAGCGTAGGGGTTGGTAATGTCTCTAGTTGCGCCGTGATTGGCTCAGTGTTCTGTCACTCATGGGGACACTACGTCACCACCAAATCTAATGGTAGAGCAAAAAAAATCAAGCCCCTTGCTTGCTGCCATATAGTTACATTAGAAATTCCCATCCAAGAAGGCTCAAGGTCACTGGCCATAGATACAATTATGTCAAATCACGTTATATGTACAGTAGCTTTGATTGGACTCATGTCAACATCATACTTTGAAAATCTTAGCTAGAAGTCATCATCATGAATCAAATCGACAATCTACTGGCAAATCCTTTTTAATCCTTGTCAAATGAAGAGAAATTATAGATAAAATGTATGGACATAAACATTACACAACAAGTTGGAAATCGCAAATTCAACAATGAGTGGTTGAATCAGTGGCTAACTGCAAGCATTGCAGAGCAATCACTAACCTGCTATTCAGTGGAGTGGCTGTGTGGTCCCAAGTCTGTGTTTAAGGGTCTCTTTTCCAAGCTTAAAATGATAAACATTCAACATTGGCCATGCTGTCAATCCAGCATGATTTCTGCCACGCTCAAAACAACTGTTAATTAGGAACTGGGAAATCTGACTTCAGTTAGTTTAATTAAGACAACTGGGAAGTTCAGGAAAAAACTAGCTCCGACTGGGAAAATACGTTTTGAACGGTCATCCAACTCGGAATAGTAAGTCGGGAACTCGGGCCTCTTTCTAGAGCTACAAAATGAAGATCACTGACGTCATCATGATTCGGCCTTGTTTTTTCAGAGTTCCCAGTTGTCTTGAAAGCACCTTAAATCCAGAGAATGCCAGACTTTGATGACAAAGTTTGATGACATCTTCCTGTTCAAGTGAGTACAACACAACAAGGTGAGTCCAAAAATGTATTGTATGCTGCTGCATAAATGATGTAATATGCCAGGGAGATGTCACGTTCTGACCATAGTTCTTGTGTGTTTTATTTGTTTAACTTGTTGTTTCTCCCCGCACTAGCCTTGAGGTGCGTAGCTACAGCCCGGTACCACCAGTTCCGGCACCATGCACCAGGCCTATAGTGCGCCTTGAGAGTCCAGTGTGCCCTGTTCCTGCTCCCCGCACTCGCCTAGTGGTGCGTGTCTCCAGTCCGGTACCACCAGTTCCGGCACCACGCACCAGGCCTACTGTGCGCCTCAGCAGGTCAGAGTCAGCCATCTGCCCAGCGCTGCCCATCTGCCCAGCGCCGCCTGCACTGCCCGTCTGCCCAGCGCCGCCTGCGCTGCCCGTCTGCCCAGCGCCGCCTGCGCTGCCCGCCTGCCCAGTGCCGTCTGAGCTGCCCGCCTGCCCAGCGCCATCTGAGCTGCCCGCCTGCCCAGCGCCGTCTGAGCTGCCGGCCTGCCCAGCGCCATCTGAGCTGCCCGTCTGCCCAGCGCCGTCTGAGCTGCCCGCCTGCCCAGCGCCATCTGAGCTGCCCTCCAGTCATGAGCTGCCCTCCAGTCATGAGCTGCCCCCCAGTCATGAGCTGCCCTCCAGTCATGAGCTACCTCTCTGTCATGAGCTGTCCCTCAGTCCGGAGGAGTTTCCTCAGTCTAGTGGGGACCTTGGTGAAGGTTCCTAGGCCAAGGTCGGCGGCGAGGGTCGCCACTCAAAGGACGCTAAGGAGGGGGACAAAGACAATGGTGGAGTGGGATCCTCGTCCAGCGCCGGAGCCGCCACCGCGGACAGATGCCCACCCAGACCCTCCCCTAGAGTTTTAGGTGGTGCGTTCGGAGTCCGCACCTCAGGAGGGGGGTACTGTCACGTTCTGACCATAGTTCTTGTGTGTTTTACTTGTTTTAGTGTTGGTCAGGATGTGAGCTGGGTGGGCATTCTATGTTGTGTGTCTAGTTTGTCTATTTCTATGTATGCCTGATATGGTTCTCAATCAGAGGCAGGTGTTTGTCATTGTCTCTGATTGGGAACCATATTTAGGTGGCTTGTTTTGTGTTTGGGTTTGTGGGTGGTTGTTTCCTGTCTTTGTGTTCATTTTCACCAGAGAGGACTGTTTCGGTTTGCCACGTTTGTTATTTTTGTATTGTTGTAAGTGTTCACAGTTTCGTTGATTAAACATGTTGAGCACTGGCTACGCTGCGTGTTGGTCCGATCCCTGCTACACCTTCTCTTCTTGTGAAGAGGAGGAAGGCTGCCGTTACAGGAGATATGTATACTGTAGCTGAGATACTATGTGTATGTTATGTAGTAAGCTTTTAGTAGCCCATGTGCCTCAGCCTAATAATTTTGTATTTTTCCCCTCTTAATTTTGCTTACTGTTCTGACTTGCTGGTGCACATGTAGCCTATAACCTGTTTTAGAGAAATGTAATCATTGAATATTGTAAGAGCTTTCATTGTCTGCTTATACAGTATGCCCCCTTTTTTCATCCCACAGTTCTGACTTGGTGACAGGGATAATACTGTTCTGAATTCTGTCCCTGTACATTTCAAAAGTGCTGAACAAATAGCTATATTGACTATGGCCGTCCTACCTCGCTCATTAATGTCCTAATCGATATTACGGATTGCCTCTTATCTGCTTGTCGTCCCCTTATGCCATAGTTAGTACATCTCAATTGTTGGTAGAAACCACATTTGTTTAAGCAAGTCAGCCATATCAGCTATGTTTTTTTTAAAGGCAGTAAATTAAGCTGAATTAACTGTTTCGCTGTCAGACAAGGCTCCGCTGATAGCCAGGTGTAGCAGTGGTAAGGTGTTGGGACCGCTGTTAGGTCCTAACAGTTTGTGGGCACCGTTTGTCACTGTTATAGTGAAATTAATGTATTGTTTAGTGTTGTGTTGTGTAGTGACTTTGCTGGCATGCATCCCAGATTTTGGGGGGGGTTTGTCCCACCAAGATTTACATGCTAAAATTGCCACCGGAGAGGAGACAGAGTAGCAAGTGCACATGTTGTGATAACTTTTTGTCAGTTGTAGGTAGGCTATTTGTCATTATGGAGACAACTATTTTATTCTCCAAGCCTTTTTCCATAAAGCATATTAGCATGCTAGAAGTAGCCTATTAATTTATATGCCATTTCAGGCTACTATAGTCATTGCAAATCAATTTGTGCCACTTGTGTAGCCTACCTGGAGATGGCAAACTGATTTAATAAATCGTGTATCATTTCAGTTTATTGTTGTTATAGCCTTGTGTTATTATGAAATTATTAATGGCCGTGTTTAGTTAATTAAATTGGAAGTTAATTAACAAAGCTCTATCGTAATTGCCGATCATTTGTTAGTGTCACGATTGTGTGGAGAGACGGACCAAGGCGCGCATGCTCTGAGTTCCACATATTTTATTAAGTGAAACTTTGAACAAAAACAAATAAAGAAACAACAAACCGTGACAACAGAGGTGCAACATGCACTAATTCAAAACAAGATCCCACAAAACACAGTGGGGAAATGGCTGCCTAAATATGATCCCCAATCAGAGACAACGATAAACAGCTGCCTCTGATTGGGAACCATACCAGGCCAACATAAAAATAAAACAACCTAGATTACCCACCCTAGTCACACCCCGACCTAACCAACATAGAGAATAAAAGGCTCTCTATGGTTAAGGCGTGACAGTACCCCCCCCCCCAAAGGTGCGGACTCCGGTCGCAAAACATGACTATAGGGGAGGGTCCGGGTGGGCATCTAGCATCGGTGGCGGCTCCGGTGTGGGGCGAAGTACCCACTCCGCTCGCGGATCCGCCAGCATCGGTGGCGGCTCTGGTGTGGGACTTTGCCCCCGCCCAGACCACGGGTCCGGCCATGGAGCCAGTTAGAACGTGTTGCCTGGACTGGGCCTCGGCGCAGAAGAGGGCCCCGGCCATGGAGCTGGGTTGTACGCCGCACCTGGACTGGGCACCGGCGCCGAGGAAGGCTCCGGCCATGGAGCTGAGTTGGCCGCCATGCCTGGACTGGGCACTGGCGCAGAGGAAGGCTCTGGCCATGGAGCTGAGTTGGTCGCCGTGCCTGGACTGGGCACTGGCACAGAGGAAGGCTCCGGCCTTGGAGTTGGACTGGGCTGGACATCGGTGCAGAGGAAGGCTCCTGCCATGGAGCGGGACTGGACGCCGTGCCTGGACTGGGCACCAGCACAGAGGAAGGCTCCGGCCTTGGAGCTGGACTGGACACTGTGCCTGGACTGGGCACCGGCGCAGAGGGAGGCTCCTGCCCTGGAGCGGGACTGGACGCCGTGCCTGGACGCCGTGCCTGGACTGGGCACCGGCGCAGAGGGAGGCTCCTGCCCTGGAGCAGGACTGGACGCCTTGCCTGGAAGCTCCGGACCGTTGACCCTCGCTGGAGGCTCCGGAACGTTGACCGTCGCAGGAGGTTCCGGACTGTGGACCGTCGCAGGAGGTTCCGGACTGTGGACCGTCGCAGGAGGTTCCGGACTGTGGACCGTCGCAGGAAGCTCCGGACTGTGAACCGTCGCCGGACGCTCCGGACTGTGAACCGTCGCCGGAAGCTACGGACTGGGGACCGTCGCCGGAAGCTCTGGACTGGGGACCGTCGTCGGAAGCTCTGGACTGGTGACACGCACCTCAGGGCAAGTGCGAGGAGCAGGCACAGGACGTACCGGACTGGGAAGGCGCACTGGAGGCCTAGTGCGTGGAGCCGGTACAGGTGGCACCGGACTGGTGACACGCACTTCACGGCGAGTGCGGGGAGCTGGCACAGGACGTACTGGGCTGTGGAGGCGTACTGGAGACCTGGTGCATGGAGCCGGCACACATGGTACCGGACAGATAACACGCTCCTCAAGACGAGTGTGGAGAGCTGGCACAGGACGTACAGGGCTGGGGAGGCGTACTGGAGACCTGGTGCGTGGAGCCGGCACAGATTTTACCAGACTGATAGCACGCTCCTCAGGACGAGTACGGAGAGCTGACTCAGGTGGCATCAGACTGATAACACGCTCCTTAGAGTGAATGTCGTGCATAATACACCAACACAACAACTCTCTCATTTCTCTCTCCTCCAATTTCTCCATCAACTCACTGACGGTCTCTGACTCTCTCCGTTCACTCTCCTCCAGTTTTTCCATCTTCTCCCAGACTGGCTCTGGTTCACCCCCCTGCTCCGCCGACCACCCCGTGTTCCCCACCCCAAAAAATTGGGCTGTTTTTTGGGCTTTCTATGTGGCCGTGAACCCCGGCGTCGTCGCTGTCCTCCCTTCTCTCCTTGCGTCTGCCGCCAAGGAAGGCGATCCTGTCCTGCCAGGATTTCCTCCCAAGTCCAGGATCTCCTCCCAAATCCAGGATACCTTCTCCTCCTGGGCACGCTACTTGGTCCTGTTGTGGTGGGATCTTCTGTCACGATTGTGTGGCGAGACGGACCAAGGTGCAGCATGCTCTGAGTTCCACATATTTTATTAAGTGAAACTTTGAACAAATAAAAAAACAACAAACCGTGACAACAGAGGTGCAACATGCACTAACTCAAAAAAATGGCTGCCTAAATATGATCCCCAATCAGAGACAACGATAAACAGCTGCCTCTGATTGGGAACCATACCAGGCCAACATAAAAATAAAACAACCTAGATTACCCACCCTAGTCACACCCCGACCTAACCAACATAGAGAATAAAAGGCTCTCTATGGTCAGGGCGTGACAGTTAGAACACATTAGATTGATGGTAACAATCAGTCAGATTAGGCTACAGGTTAAAAAAATACACTGGCTGTTGTTGACTATTGTTGTAGAATATTAAGTTCATATAGCCAACACATTATTAATATTTAATTCAGTGATGGAAATTACGACCCCATCCTCAGTAGCCTAGTTCAGCAGGCTATTGGAAACACAAGCACTTCATGAAATCTCCTTGCTATTCATGTTGAATAAATAAGTCTGTCAATTTGAACTAATCAAGTTGCTAAATCGTTCAGTTTACATCTTGCCTACATCTTGCCTAGGCTACTGTAAGCTATCTGAAATTAGACGTAGGCCTATCAGGGGCTTTAGGCTCCATCTAGCTAAGCAAACCATGGCAAAGTCGAATTGCAATCATAAACCCAGCTTTTAGTCTGTAGCCTATGCCTATTGAAATGACAAGTCAATCTCTCGCAAATGGGCCATTATAACTGTTTGTAGTCTTAACATCTGGCACATAAAAAGTCACAATTGCCAGAAAATAGCCCAACATTCGTTTTTTTAAGTTCATCCAAGTGTTTCTTGCTCAGAGATTTCGAAATCCTCTGTCCAACTTTTATCACTCAAACTCTCCTGTCGGGTGTATCTATCAAAAGGGATTTCTTTACAATTATAAACTAGGTTGTTCAAGCCGTGGTATATCAGACGTTTGTGGTATATCAGACTGCATACCATGGGTATGACAAAACATTTATTGTTACTGTTCTAATGATGTTGGTAACCAGTTTATAATAGCAATAAGGTACCCCAAGGGTTTTTGGTATTTGCCAAAATACCACGGCTAATGGCTGTATCCCTTTGCCTCATGCTTAAGAACAGCCATTAGCTGTGGTATATTGGCTATATACCATACCCCCTTGTGCCATATTGCTTAATCATTATTAATCATAGCAGTCACACGAGTTAAATCGACATCAATTGATGGAAAATGATCTGGCGAGTTTAATAAGGGTGAATTATCTTTTATCTTAAGACATATTCAAATTCCTTTATAATCATAGATCTAATTATTATTTTGATGAAAACCGAATTTTGATTCTAGCGTTGTTACAAGTTATGTTGATATTCCTTCTTAATTGGCTCGATAACGTTATGGGAAAAGGTTTATTGTATAAATGTGGCAAATCAGCACTTGCTGTGTAAAAAAAATTGTTGGGCTAGTATTCAGGCGTTTTGAGTGGGTTATTTGTATGATCATTCAGCTAGAAATCTAAACTGAACCTGGCAACCCTGAATATCGACCTCATTACGTTAGTCCACGATTGCGCATTGGTAATCTACCGCTGATGCAAGAAGTGTCGGCAGGTTGAATTGAGACTGATCGGGGGATAAAAAAACTTCCTAGATCGTTCTTGTTCTTTCGCAAACATGTCAGGAGACGAAGTAAGCTATCACTTTTTTATCATGGTGTATATACTATTATCAGTATTGGTCGGGTAGAAGAAGATAAGCCAGTAACGTTAACGTTAGTGGCGATCGTTGTTGAATGACTTTGGCCTCAGCCTACAGTACAAGCCTTTCCCACCAGTATATCAGACAGCAGACCACTCACACATGTTGAACGCTTGGCTAGTGGGATAACTAACTAATAAAAAAAATGAATCACATACTAAATTTAGTGACCAAATGTCAGCTATGCTAGGTAGCTAGCTGCAAGTATATTCCTGTAGTTATTAAAGCTAATCATTATTTAGAATTGGGAAACTTATGTTAGCTGTGTGTGTATGTCAATGTTTGTACACATTGTACCAGAACTAGTCTTAAACTGGAAATATAATGTAATGTATCAACATACAGCTATTTTTCTTCAATCACACTGGGTCTAAGCTAATCATCATGGTCTAATTCTCCCATCAGATGATATTCGACCCCAACATGACCAAGAAGAAGAAGAAGAAAAAGAAGCCTTTCATGCTGGAAGAAGAAAGTGGAGACGGAGTGGCAGAGGACACACAGCAGGTAGAGGCCAAGGAGGTGGAACCTGACGGTGGGGAGGACAGAGAGTTCGACCTGGACGAGGACGAGGGAAGGAAGAAAGGTAGGAAGGCTCACACCAGACAAAGATCTCCAAGGTCTTTCCTCAAATTCTTTGGTCCTCTCCTTCCATCCTTCACTCACTTCCTACTCAAAATGTCAGATGGAAGTGAGGAGAGGAAACAAGGAACAGAGGAAATGTAATGTCCCGGTAGTGAATTCCTGCTCTTCTAGACCACTAATCTGTCATGACTGGAACGGAAGAGTAACGCACTAAGACCAATATCAGAAGTGTTTGTTCAAATCTTTAGAGCAATCCGACGATCTTGATGACCTGAACTTTTTCAACCAGAAGAAAAAGAAGAAGAAGCCCAAGAAAGTGTTTGATAATGACATTGAGGAGGGGATAAAGGTATGATATATACTGTGCATTCGGAAAGTATTCAGACCCCATTCTTTTTTCCACATTTTGTTTACGTTACAGCCTTACTATAAAATTGATTAAATATTTTTTTCCCCTCATCAATCTACAAACAATACCCCATAATGACAAAGCGAAAACAGGTTTTAAGAAATGTTTGAATATGTATAAAATAAAATAGAAATACCTTATTTACATAAGTATTCAGACCCTTTGGTATGAGACTCGATATTGAGCTTAGGTGCATCCTGTTTCCATTGATCAACCTTGAGATGTTTCAATAACTTGGAGTCCACCTGGGGTAAATTCAATTGATTGGACATGATTTGGAAAGGCACACACCTGTCTATATAAGGTCCCACAGTTGACAGGGCATGTCAGAGCGAAAACCAAGCCATGAGGTCAAAGGAATTGTCTGGAAAGCTCCGAGACAGGATTGTGTCGAGGCACAGATCAGGGGTAGGGTACCAAAACATTTCTGCAGCATTGAAGGTCCCCAAGAACACAGTGGCCTCCATAATTCTTAAATGGAAGAAGTTTGGAACCATCAAGACTCTTCCTAGAGTTGGCCGCCCAACTAAACTTGGGCAATCGTGGGAGAATGGCCTTGGTCAGGGAGGTGACTAAGAACCCGATGGTCACTCTGACGGAGCTCCAGAGTTCCTCTGTGGAGATGGGAAAACATTCCAGAAGAACAACCATCTCTGCAGCACTCCACCAATCAGGCCTTTATGGTAGTGGCCAGACGGAAGCCACTCCTCACAGCCCGCTTGGGAGTTTGCCAAAAGGACCTAAAGGACTCAGACCATGAGAAACAAGATTTTCTGGTCTGATGAAACCAAGATGGAACTTTTTGGCCTGAATGCCAAGCGTCACGTCTGGAGGAAACCTGGCACCATCCCTACGGTGAAGAATGGAGGTGGCAGTATCATGCTGTGGGAATGTTTTTCTGCGGCAGGGACTGGGAGACTAGTCAGGATTGAGGGAAAGATGAACAGAGCAAAGTACTGAGAGATCCTTGATGAAAACCTGCTCCAGAGCGCACAGGACCTCAGACTGAGGCGAAGGTTCACCTTCCAACAAGAAAACGACCCTAAGCACACAGCCAAGACAACACAGTAGCGGCTTTAGGACAAGTCTCTAAATGTCCTTGAGTGGCACAGCCAGAGCCCGGACTTGAACCCAACGAACATCTCTGGAGAGACCTGAAAATAGCTGTGCAGCGACGCTCCCCATCCAACCTGACAAAGCTTGAGAGGATCTGCAGAGAAGAATGGGAGATACTCCCCAAATACAGGTGTGCCAAGCTTGTAGCGTCATATGAGCCTGTAATCGCTGCCAAAGGTGCTTCAACAAACTACTGAGTAAAGGGTCTGAATACTTATGTAAATGTGATATTATTTGTAATTTTTTTATACATTCCCCCCAAAAAATTAAAAAATATATATTTTTCATTATGGGGTATTGTGTGTAGATTGATGAGGGGAAAAAAACAATTTAATCAATTTTAGAATAAGACTGTAACGTAACAAAATGTGGAAAAAGTCAAGGGGTCTAAATACTTTCCGAATGCACTGTAATTTACGCTGTGTGTGTACCTGGAGTGGAGCCATGTCTATGGGAGCCATATTGACGTGATATTGAAGTTAACTGCCTTGTGTTTATTTCCAAGGCTTTGTTGCGCCACATTTATTTCTGAATCTCTACTTTGAGCTGAGTCTTGTCTAAGGTTGCACATTTTGGGGAATATTCAGAGGTGGAAACTTTCCGTGGGAATATATGTGAATTAACGGGAATATATAGGAATTAAGGGAAATATATGCAAATTAATATTAATACCATTTAAATGTAGATGTTTTTTGCATTGGATATATTTACCATATCATATGGAGACAGAAACCTAAACATTTTAACTTATTATAAGTATAAATAATTGCAAACGATTAAATCCTTCCAATAGAAATAAAAAAAACTATTTAGTTACTAATTTAACTTTAATTAAATGAGTTGACTCTTCACATGGGATGATTTCACTGAACAACAAAAGAAAGGGAATATTGAATAATCCCCAATGATCCATCGCATCGCCCAAAAACGTTTTAAACAAACATCTGTAAAATGATAGTCTAGAAACTAAAGATTTGGTTGTCTTCCTCTCAGGCTTCCATGTCTTCTTCCTGGACCTCCTCAATGTCCACCTCTTGAACATCAGACTCTGAGGCCTCATCTTCACTGTCACTTTCCAACCTTGTTGAGGATGGCTCGTTGTCAGGCTCAAAAAGCATCAAATTTGCCCGGGTGGCCACCAATTTTTCAACCCTTGTTTTGGTCAGCCTGTTAAGTGCTTTGGTGTGTGTGTTCCCAAACAAGGACCAGTTGCGCTCTGAGGCGGCTGATGTTGGTGGGATTTGAAGGATGATGAAGGCAACAGGGGAAAGAGCCTCAGATCCACAAAGTCCCTTCCACCAGGTGGCTGATGAGATACAGTGGCTTGCGAAAGTATTCATCCCCCCTTGGCATTTTTCCTATTTTGTTGCCTTACAACCTGGAATTAAAATATATTTTTTGGGGGGGTTTGTATCATTTGATTTACACAACATGCCTACCACTTTGAAGATGCTAAATATTTTTTATTGTGAAACAAACAAGAAATAAGACAAAAAAACGGAAAACTTGAGCATGCATAACTATTCACCCCCCCAAAGGCAATACTTTGTAGAGCCACCTTTTGCAGAAATTACAGCTGCAAGTCTCTTGGGGTATGTTTCTATAAACTTGGCACATCTAGCCACTGGGATTTTTGCCCATTCTTCAAGGCAAAACTGCTCCAGCTCCTTCAAGTTGGATGGGTTCCGCTGGTGTACAGCAATATTTAAGTCATACCACAGATTCTCAATTGGATTGAGGTCTGGGCTTTCACTAGGCCATTCCAAGACATTTAAATGTTTCCCCTTAAACCACTCAAGTGTTGCTTTAGCAGTCATTGTCCTACTGGAAGGTGAACCTCCATCCCAGTATCAAATCTCTGGAAGACTGAAACAGGTTTCCCTCAAGAATTTCCCTGTATTTAGCGCCATCCATCATTCCTTCAATTCTGACCAGTTTCCCAGTTCCTGCCAATGAAAAACATCCCCACAGCATGATGCTGCCACCACCATGCTTCACTGTGGGGATGTTGTTCTCGGGGTGATGTGAGGTGTTGGGTTTGCGCCAGACATAGCATTTTCCTTGATGGCAAAAAAGCAAAATTTTGGTCTCATCTGACTAGAGTACCTTCTTCCATATGTTTGGGGAGTCTCCCACATGCCTTTTGGCGAACACCAAGCGTGTTTGCTTATTTTTTTCTTTAAGCAATAGCTTTTTTTCTGGCCACTCTTCCGTAAAGCCCAGCTCTGTGGAGTTTATAGCTTAGAATGGTCCTATGGACATATACTCTAATCTCCGCAGTGGAGCTTTGCAACTCCTTCAGGGTTATCTTTGGTCTCTTTGTTGCCTCTCTGATTTATGCCCTCCTTGCCTGGTCCGTGAGTTTTGGTGGGCGGCCCTCTCTTGGCAGGTTTGTTGTGGTGCCATATTCATTCCATTTTTTAATAATGCATTTTTTTTATTTTATTACAATTCCATTTACAGATAAATAGTTAAGCAGTAAGATTTAAAAAAAACTCCTTTGTAAGATAAATGTTTTAAAATGAAACATGTATGGAAACAGGTGAATTAACACTCCTCAGTTAGCAGGCTCAAGCAAGCTAAAACCCACATGGTAGAAAAAACTAACTAGCAGAAATTGTTAACAAGTTAGAAATGATTTAAACACACTTTGCTGTAGGCTACTATTTACTAGTTAACAAAAAAGAATGTATGTCATATAAAATATATCCACCCCACCCAGTATTGTAATCAAAACTTACCAGAAAGCATGTAGTCCTTGGCTCAGATAGTGTAGTAGTGTGGGCTCAATAGCATCTCATTAGTGTGCAAGATCTTGAGAATCAGTTGTACATGTGAGGGCTCAATAGCATCTCATTAGTGTGCAAGATCTTGAGAATCAGCTATACATGTGATAGAAGAATGCACTGTGCATGCAGAGGGTTGCAATTTCATTGAATTGGGGATAGTTTAACCAAAATATGCCACAAGACCTAGAATTGCCTTATGTGTATCCCACAAAAAAGGTTCACTGTTATCAGCTAACTTTTTTGATGAATTTAAGCTAAATTCCCGGGCTTAACTTCCCATGGCAAATGTCCGGGAAAATTCTGGAAATTTACCTGAAAGTTTCCGACCCTTTGCAACCCTAGTCTTGTCACATCTAATTAAGTTTTGCTGACAGGTTCTCCCAATCTATTAAAAACAGGAGCTGAAAATTGAAGGAGAGCAGAGCGAGGCAGCGGAAGAGGACGACCTGGATCTTCAGTTGCCTGCAAAGAAAAAAAAGTCCAAGAAGGTTGACTTCCAGGAGGAAGGAGAGATACTTGAGAAGGACGATAGTATGGGATGGCATTTGACCTTGTAGTAATTATTCACTTAAGTGACTGACATTGTCTTGAGCGTTGTTGAGATTCTTGGGTAATGAAATGCGCTATACAAATTAAATCTATTATTAATATTATTATTATTGAATGCTGATATCTGTCTTATACTTTCCTTTCAATGAGTGTAATTGTATCCGTTAAAACATGATCATGTGGTGTTTTTGCTTGAGCTCCCGAGGACGATGAGGGGAAAAACAATGATGGCATCTCATTCAGCTCCCAGTCTGGTACGGCGTGGTTAGGGACAGACAGAGACTACACATATGACGAGGTAGGCCTACTTACTTCAATTCAGTTCAGATTATTTTAAATAATATTGCAAAGGGCATTTGGTTATATTGATTCAAGGCATGCGCCAGCCTCAGGCTCTTGGTGCCTTCAATTCTAGTTGCGCCAGTTTGAGAGAGTCTGATGATCATATTGTGATGTCCTCCTCAGCTGCTGAGCCGTGTCTTCAACATCATGCGGGAGAAGAACCCTGACATGGTGGCCGGAGAGAAGAGAAAGTTTGTTATGAAGCCTCCTCAGGTGGTCCGAGTGGGCACCAAGAAGACCTCGTTTGTCAACTTCACTGATATCTGTAAACTGTGAGTCAAACATGTCTACTTCATACATTCTACAGACTTTAGGGACTTGAGTTTCTACATCCTACAGGAGAGCTACAGTATATGATGATTGAAGTGTGGTAGTGTTTCTTAGTTACGGTAGTGTTGCTTAGTAGTACATTTGACTGTGCATTTAACTGTCATTTATTCTCTGTAGGTTGCATCGTCAGCCAAAACATCTTCTAGCATTTTTGTTGGCTGAGCTGGGGACAAGGTAAAGTGACCTAGTATTATTGTTATTGCAGATTTTGCAGTAGAATTCTTAATATCCAGACATCTGTTATTAAGTCCTGTTTTTATGAATGACTATTACATTTATTTTCTTTGCAGTGGCTCCATAGATGGAAATAATCAGCTTGTGATCAAAGGAAGATTTCAACAGAAACAGATTGAAAATGTCTTGAGAAGATATATTAGTAAGTAGGAATATACAGGAATCCATATTACATTGGTATTTTGGTGACCTAGAGCAAAATGTGTAAAGAATAGTTGTAGAGGCATATAATTTAGTTATCCTTCACTTGTAGCTACTATAGACATATTTGCGTGCCTCATCTTGGCTTTGTGTTTGACTTGCAGAAGAATATGTGACGTGTCACACGTGTCGCTCCCCTGACACCATCCTACAAAAGGACACCCGTCTCTACTTCCTCCAGTGTGAGACCTGCCACTCACGCTGCTCCGTGGCCAGCATCAAGACTGGCTTCCAGGCTGTCACGGGCAAGAGGGCACAGCTTCGTGCCAAAGCCAACTAAGGCCAACCCAACCCTGGCTTCTCCCTCTCTGACCCGCCGGAGCTTTGGATGCCCTTGATAACTGGACTTTTGTTTGGAGTCTGAGAGGGTTTGTTGTTGTCGCTGCATTATATGCCCAGGGTGTGAGAGAAAAAAGCTACAAGCTCTGAGGCGCGAAGGTCTTGCAGGTCATAAGGAGCAGTGCGCAGATGCATAGGTTTTGCAGGCAAACCCCCAGTTTTCTGTTTTCTCAGCTGTGGCAGATTCTTTCAGAGCTTCTCTATTCCCTCCAAATGAGTCTTCTTCCCACATTTCTTCAATCGTATTTAGCCCACATATCGGATCATAAAGACAAAGCTGTTATGACAAAGTAATTGATATTGGCTTTCCTTTGGTTGAAGCATAGTGGTGTGTAAACAAACATTTTAAAGATGCATTCCAAGAGCTAGGTTTCAGTATCATGTATGTACCCTTTTGCACTGCTGAGCCATACTGTACGGGCCTGGTTACGCATCCACCATAGCTGCATGAACTGTGCTTGCTTCAAGCCAGTAGAGTTTCAGCAGGATATTGTGAAAGGGTTATGGAGAGTCCGTTTTTCAGCTTGTATACCCTCCTCTACTACTTTTACAGGCTTATCTGAGATCTGAATGCTATCATAGCAGACTGTCAGTGGGTGGAAATAGCTGGGTGTCCTCTAGTAAGAGTACATGAATTACTTTCAAACTGAGACTACAGAATATGTGGGACAAACCACAATGACATCTATTTATTGTGTGTGTGTGTGTGTGTGTGTGTGTGTGTGTGTGTGTGTGTGTGTGTGTGTGTGTGTGTGTGTGTGTGTGTGTGTGTGTGTGCTTTTATGGCAATTACAAGATTTTAACTTTGACTTCCGTTCCTCTACACTTAGGAAACACATTCTTCTGCGTGGTCACCTGGTATTAAGAAGGTTGTTGATTTCAAATAGCAAACAAGAATCTTACAAGGTATTCACATGGTATCAAAGATACTCCGGATTTGTTCAGAAAGCATATACAAAGTCTCTTTCAAATTGTTTTAAACCTGATTTTTACGAAAATAAAATATTTAACATTCTCCCATCACTTTTATTTAAGACAGTTTGTTGTCGGTTGCCTTATTGATTTATTGACACCCAGAGAAATGTTTATACTGCAACTTATCATTGAAAGGGAGCAAAACTTGTTTTTATATGAAAACGGGTGGAATTAGAACAAATTCATTCTAGGTAATCATAGGATTTAGATCAAAATACGTTTTACATGTAAACATTTTTTCATAGTGAGATGTGATTATCTGAACAGCGCGACTGCAATGAAGACTACCTGGAACGCAACCTAAATTGCCGACGCATGTGCAGTGAATGCACTTCCTATTCTGCTCACCGCGCTGCGTTTTCTTTAACCAAGCTTCTTTTCAACGTAAAAAAAAGGTGAACAAACTCGATATGTACACATTTGAAACTACTGCATTTCCCTGCGATAAAAGTAAGCTGTTTAGTATCACAGTGGCGCTTGATATGAGGCTTGGGTGCAGATCTATTGCTAGCTAAGTGAACAACATGATGGTTTGTGAGCAACCTCCATTCATTTAGCTAGCCACTGAAGTCCAATAGCTAACTGTCCTCTTTCATTATTATAATTTATGCATACTATCACTAATGCATGTAAAGGTTAATCGAATAACTTCACATTATTGTAATGCTGTTTATTGTGTACCATTTCATATTAGTAACCGCGTGTTGGCTCAAGACAATCCGACGTCATGAGCTTGTTTGGGGCCAGCACTGGGTTTGGCGCAGGGGGATTCGGAGCGGCAACCACGGACACACACAACCCAATGAAGGTAACTAGCTAAAAAAAATAGCATTCCCTTTCAGTAACCTGCTTAACGATACATCTATTTGACTATTAGAAATTGTTCTGAGAGGTATAATTCAATTTGAATGATGTGTGATCTCATATAGGATGTGGAAGTAACATCACCCCCAGATGACAGCATCAGTTGCTTGGCGTTTAGTCCCCCTGCCATGCCAGGGAACTTCTTGATAGGGGGGTCCTGGGCCAATGACGTGAGTCAAGTCATTAAATTCCCCTTGAAGTGTTCACTTCAGACTTATGCCTTTTTGTTATGAGTCTAAAACCATTCACTTCGTAACACATGACTGTTTTCTTAAATGTTTCCAGGTGAGGTGTTGGGAGGTACAGGACAATGGGCAGACAGTCCCCAAAGCCCAGCAGATGCACACAGGTCCAGTCCTTGATGTCTGCTGGAGCGAAGTAGGCCCTATCACATCACATATCTTTACGAACCATATGAGGTCCTTGAATGAAACTTTACTTATTCGTTCCCATGCTCTCTCAGGATGGAAGCAAGGTTTTCACTGCATCTTGTGATAAGACTGCCAAAATGTGGGATCTCAACAGCAACCAGGCAATACAGATCGCACAGGTAAATATTTCAGGCTATGAACACTGTTTTAAGTGTTATTTTTGAATTGGTTGTTTCATCACCTCTTTGTGCAACTGAGGGGAATTGCTTCCCCTGACTACATTATGAGAAGTTATGTTGAACCTAGATCAGATTAGAAGTGGTATTGATTTGTGTTTCCTCTTAGCATGATGCTCCTATCAGAACAGTCCACTGGATCAAAGCCCCCAACTACAACTGCATCATGACAGGTAGCTGGGACAAAACTCTGAAGGTAAGAAAATGTATTGTGATTTGAAACAATTCTTGTTCCAAAATGACTATCTATTTTATATCATAGTTATTATGTAGTGATACAGGGCATAAAATGAACAGTCCTTTATCCCAGTGGCAGTAAGGCTCCTGAATGACGGTAAGGCCTACAGTTGACATTGATGTTGACGTTGTACTGATGTGTATATTGTGTACAGTTGAATCATTATGAAACATGAATTGCACTTTTTCTATTCTCATTGTACTTATTGTCTGTATTTATGTCCATTGTATGCTTGATGATATGTTTTAAAGTACACAGTGCCACAAACAAAATGTCCCTGTGGGGATAATAATGTAATTATCTTACTCACTATAATGGTTAATTTGCTCACCTGTGTTTTAATTTGCTCTTGTAGTTCTGGGACACCCGTTCGCCCAACCCAATGATGTCCCTGCAGCTGCCGGAGAGGTGCTACTGTGCAGATGTGGTGAGGACCTAGTGCTAAAGCTCCAGTGATTTAATATTCTTTAAGTGGTTTTCCGTAATAACTGAATAGCGAGGACCGACTAGTGATTTTGAATTGTGTTCAGCAGTTAAATGTTCAAAACATTTTAGATAAAAGTCTGCTGTGTCCTGGTTTTATACACCATGTGTTGTCTGCTGATTGGTGAGCTGGCTGCTGTTGTTTTCAGGTGTATCCCATGGCAGTGGTAGCATCGGCAGAGCGAGGCTTGATTGTATATCAGCTTGAGAACCAGCCGTCCGAGTTCAGGAGGATAGACTCACCACTCAAACACCAGGTGACTGGTTTCACATACCAGGTGACTTACAGGTCTCCCTAAAATAAGTCTTCCTGGATAAATCAAGGTTAAATAAAAAAAGACCAATACATTTACAGGACTGTCTACTACACACTTTTTCTGCCTCGCACATATTACACTCACCTTTTCACAGTGTGCAGTTTCCATTAATTATCAGTTATTATTGAGTAGTTAATGCCTGTGATGTACACCCTAACACCACCTCTTCTGTCTCCCTGTATCAGCACCGCTGCATAGCCATCTTTAAGGACAAACAGAACAAGCCTGCTGGATTTGCTCTTGGGAGCATTGAAGGGCGGGTCGCCATTCACTACATCAACCCTCCTAACCCGTGAGTGCCACAAAACGTGCTTTTCCTTACAAACTGTGAGAAAGACCTTAGCTATCACCCAGGGCACCGTACTCGCCACACTGTGTTTTTGTGTTGTAGAGCCAAGGATAACTTCACCTTCAAGTGCCACAGGTCGAATGGAACCAACACAACCACACCACAAGATATCTATGCTGTGAGTGCAGCTTGTGCTCTCCACCCCGCTTTCATATTAGTTTGGCTACAGTCAGTAGGAAGCGAAAGATGTTGGGGTGTTTTTTAATGCAAAAAGCTTGCTGTTTCTGATCAAACAGGTGAATGCCATCTCCTTCCACCCTGTCCACGGTACACTGTCAACTGTTGGGTCTGACGGTCGCTTCAGCTTCTGGGATAAAGACGCCCGTACCAAGCTGAAGACCTCGGAGCAGCTGGACCAGCCAATCACAGCTTGCTCGTTCAACAACAACGGCAACATCTTTGCCTACGCCTCTAGCTATGACTGGTCAAAGGTAACATTTCGTCTCGTACCTCATGTTATGATTGGTTGATTTTAAGACTCATTCTATTCCTTCAAAATGGCCAGGCATTATTTTGAATAAGTTCAATTGATACATTTTGTGTTAAACCTCAGGGGCACGAGTACTACAACCCTCAGAAAAAGAACTACATCTTTCTGCGTAATGCTACTGAGGAGCTGAAACCTCGGAATAAGAAATGGTGAGTCAGACTGCCTGTGATTTTCAACACATCAATCGCCTTTGGGCACCTCTATGGTGACCTTTACAAGACATTCTATGCTTAAGAAATCTAGAACCACATGTGTATTGGCGGACAAGGAAAGACTTGAAAGCAACAGACTTAATGACTTTTTGTACATTTCCTCATGTCTCTAGATCTGTCCTGTCTATCCTGTTGTTTGCAAAATGGAGGTTTGTCAAACGCACACGTCATGCCTGCATGACTCTGTTCCTATCCTGTGCCAACACCAGTGGTGGAGCTGCTGCTTGCAAAAAGACCAATCACTGGAGGTCTTTCATCTACTTGGCATTGGCCTGGCTCTCTGTCCCAGCCACATGCATCCAAATAGGGGTTGGAGAGTGAGGAGATGATATTGTTTTGTAATATCTGATATTTTATTTTCTATTGTCAGTAGCTAGGTTTCCATCGAATTGGTGACAGATTTTTCATGTGAATATTCTTAAATCTGCTCAAACAAAATCTGAAAACAATATGTGCATTTTTCCACCAGAGATGTTTCCATCCAATTGATTGGTTGTGGGTAGAAAGAAGACTGTGCTTGATGACATAGTGCACATACAAATAACTTTTGTCGTTAAATTCCCATGTACTAAATAAAAATTTCAAATGAAATGGGTTTCCATCAAATTTTCAACTCTTTATGGTTTTGTCACAAAAATGTTTGTTATATAGCGAATGTGGCCCTAGGCACGTGCGCTCCAGCTAACAGCTCACAGATACAGTGTTGGTTTAGCCTACTACATAATAAGATTATTATGGTCAAAAGAGCAAGATTATTTGTATTTATCAAACGGCAGCCAAGCATAGATCATGTCACCTCATAAGACCCTCAACATTTATTGGAAAGTAGCATCAAAGCTCATCACTGTGCACAGCCCCGCCCTGTGAAGTTTATCATAACTTATTTCATCGCATGACTCCAAGTTTACTTAGATATGATGGTTATTATATCAAAATTTGCGCATAAAGCATTTCCACCGCCATTACTCGCATAATTACGTTTACAAACAAAATATGCCACGTCTAGCATATTGTTTTGTCGACATTTTAAAAGTTTACCGACAAAGTTGCTGTTTCCATCAGGCCTGTCATTAAATGTTTTATCCAACGTACTTTACTCACATATCAAGGTTGGATGGAAACCTGGTAACTGATGCCATGATTGCATGGTAATGTTTTTTTCTGCTCTGTTACGTTGTTGTACAATTTAATGACATTGAAGAATTAAATAAATTAGTAAATAAAGACAAGTTAAACTGTTCTGTCCGACTGGTTTTTGCAACACATTTTTTCATGCTCATCTATTTTACACTTGCACATACCCAGTGCAATGGGGCACAATGTTTAGAACACTAAGCAGGAATGCATAGAACCGGGGTTGGGTAAGTTACTTTTTAAATGTAATCTGTTGCCGTTACTACTTACCTGTCCAAAATTGTAATCAGTAACGTAACTTGTGGATTACCCAAATTTAGTAACAATCTGGTTACTTTTAGATTACTTTCCCCTTAAGAGGTATTAGAAGAAGACAAAAATGTATGTTACCAATTGAACGACATCTATTGCAGGATAAATCATAGAACCGAGGTTGGGTAAGTTACTTTTTAAATGTAATCTGTTGCCGTTACTACTTACCTGTCCAAAATTGTAATCAGTAACGTAACTTGTGGATTACCCAAATTTAGTAACAATCTGGTTACTTTTAGATTACTTTCCCCTTAAGAGGTATTAGAAGAAGACAAAAATGTATGTTACCAATTGAATGACATCTATTGCAGGATAAATCAATGTTAAAGTTTACATAGCTATATGGATGTTACATTTTACTTTATGGGTTGGTTATGTAGGCTTCTAACCAATCACCTTCTACTACATACAATAATACGATTAAGTTATAAATTATATCTTTACATTAAAAACCAGTCTATCAGAATTCCAGTCATTCCAATAAATGTTACCCCCCTTGATCTTCAAGAATAGGACTTGGAAATATGGAAGTATAGATTAGACAAATTGTTTTACCTGAGCATAACCCAAAAACAAAGGACTTATTAGCCAGCCCTACTCTGTTGTCTAGGATTTTGTAGTCATGGAGGACTGATTGGGCTCATTGATTTGAGTTGAAAAATAAATGCTGCGCTCTTGGATTGGCATGCTTTGAGCAGTAATGAAAATTGCTATTTACTAGTAAAAAATGAATGCAATATGCTGCATTTGCTATAGGCCTATTGTTTAACTTTTTGTTGGTGACACTTTGATATCTTGATAATATGCAGCTGTTTAAAGGGCAAATCCACAGATGAAACAGTAACAAAACGGTCGCCCCGCCTCTGTTTTGGTAAAAAGCTGAGGGATGGGCCTGGAGAAATGCAACCACTTTCAGATTAATAGACAGAGCTGTGGATGCCAGGACTGACCATCCATGATATAAAAATTATTGATTTAAACATGTTATGAGGCTATACAGTGTCGTTTACATTTACAATGTTTACAAACATTGGACAAAAACAAGCTTATATTTTGAGTTCTTATGGAGTGTGACAGTTGTACTAAGCTCATAAGGCATTTATAAGTTATATTATTTAGGAAACAATGGATACAGTGGCAAGAAAAAGTATGGGAACTTTGGAATTACCTGAATTTCTGCATAAATTTTGATAATAAAATTTGATCTGATCTTGATCTAAGTCACAACAATGGACAAACGCAGTGTGCTTGAACTAATAACACACACATTATTGTATCTTTCTTGTCTATATTGAATACATCATTTAAACACAGTGTAAGTTGAAAAAGTATGTGAACCCCTAGGCTGACTTCTCCAAAAGCTAATTGGAGTCAGGAGTCAGCTAACCTGGAGTCCAATCAATGAGATTGGAGATGTTGGTTAGAGATGCCCTGCCCTATAGAAAACACTCACAAATTTTGAGTTTGCTATTCACAAGAAGCATTGCCTGATGTGAACCATGCCTCGAACAAAAGAGATCTCAGAAGACCTAAGATTAAGAATTGTTGACTTGCATAAAGTGTTATGCTGGTGAATGAGGACCCAAAAGCGACGTAATAGAAACAGAGTCTTTATTCCAGTATTAAACAAACAATGATTCTCCTGGATATTATCAAAGGTAAATCCAAAACAGGAAACTGAAATCCTCTCGTCAGTAGAGAGGAACGACTGGAGACGCGACCACAGACTGCAGGTCGCTTCAGGAAGGCACAGGCCGTAGCTGACATAGACACCTGCTCACACGCAGCATCTGAAGAAGGCAAAAACACGACAGGGCGGAACAAGGACACAGAACAGCAAACATCAAACAAGAATCCGACAAGGACAGAAGCGGAAAACAGAGGAAGAAATAGGGACTCTAATCAGAGGGCAAAATAGGGGACAGGTGTGAAAGAGTAAATGAGGTCGTTAGGAGAATGAGAAACAGCTGGGAGCAGGAACGGAACGATAGAGAGAGAGCGAGAGAGGGAGAGAGGGAGGGGGAGAGAGAGGGATAGAAAGAGGGAAAGAACCTAATAAGACCAGCAGAGGGAAGCACAGGGACAAGACATGATGATCAAAGACAAAACATGACATAAAGGTGGAAACTATCTCTAAAAGCCTTGATGTTCATCAGTCCACGGTAAGACAAATTGTCTATTAATGGAGAAAGTCCAGCAATGTTGCTACTCTCCCTATGAGTGGCCGTCCTGAAAAGATGACTGCAAGAGCACAGCGCAGAATGCTCAATTAGGTTAAGAAGAATCCTAGAAAGAATGCTAACATCTGTTAACAAGTCTACGATACGTAAAACACTAAACAAGAATGGTGTTCATGGGAGGACACCACGGAAGAACCCATTGCTGTCCAAAAAACCCATTGCTGCACGTCTGAAGTTCGCAAAAGAGTACCTGGATGTTCCACAGCGCTACTGGCAAAAATATGGACAGATGAAACTACAGTTGAGTTGTTTGGAAGGAACACACAACACTATGTGTGGAGAAAAAAAAAGGCACAGCACACCAATATTAAAACCTCATCCCAACTGTAAATTATGGTGGAGGGAGAGTCCTGGTTTGGGACTGATTTGCTGCCTCAGGGCCTGGACAGCTTGCTATCATAAACTTGGGAATTCATTTTTCTGTTGATCATGACATTTTGCAGGAGAATGTAAGGCTGTCTGTGTATTGAAGCTCAACAGAAGTTGAGTGATGCAACAGGACAACGACCCAAAACACCAATGTAAATCAACAACAGAATGGCTTCAACAGAAGAAAATACGCCTTCTGGAGTGGCCCAGTTAGAGTCCTGACCTCAAAGCCGAATGAGATGCTGTGGCATGACCTCAAGAGCGGTTCACACCAGACATCCCAAGAATATTGCTGAACTGAAACAGTTTTGTAAAGATGAATGGTCCAAAATACCTCCTGACCGTTGTGCAGGTCTGATCCACAACTACAGAAAACCTTGGTTGAGTTTATTGCTGTCAAAGGAGGGTCAATCAATTATTAAATCCAAGGGTTCACATACATTTTCCAACCTACACTGTGAATGTTTACACGTGTGTTCAATAAAGACAAACTATAATTGTTTGGGTGTTATTAGTATAAGCAGACTATGTTTGTCTATTGTTGTGACTTAGATGAAGATCAGATCAAGTTTTTATGACCAATTTATGCAGAAATCCAAGTAATTCTAAAGGGTTCACATTTTTCTTGCCACTGTCTATATGTAATTAATTTATAAGTCCAAAAATGCACATCAATGCGCTTTGTATATATCAATAATACGTGATATCCGTAGACTACACCACTGCTGTCGTCCTGACCTCCAAGCGTTTATTCAAGTTGGATAATCTTTGGATGCCGACAGCAGTCGCACCATCGGAAGACATAGCTTGGACTGTAGCCAAACCTATTCCTGCTCTTTCCACGTGATCCATCAAACACATTTGGGTGTCATCATAGCGGTCTGACTTGTGGTCAGACATGCTCAGATGGAACAAATTGAATCTTGTGTCTTTTTTCAATGTTGATTTGAATATCATTGAGAAAACAGTGTCACATCCTTTCTGAATTTAAAAGTAATCCTCGAAATAATCATCCAGTTTTTTTTTAAGTATCTAATCTGATTACAATATTTTTAGCTGGTAACGTATATGTACATGGTATACTGTGCTCCTGTAACTAATCTAAAGATATTCATTATTGTTGAACATGTTGCATTTTTACCCTGTTTTACCCATTCTATTAAAGGGATTTCTATTAAAGGGTCACGTATTTGGCATCAATGTGTGCAAGTCCCAATATCTCAATTCTCCTTGTCTTTAGTAGGCTACTAGAATACAGAACTAAACTGCTCTGTACGATAGATTGAAAAATACTGGTGGAAATTCAGTTTAGTTCTATGTTCTAGTAGCCTACTACTACAGACTACTAGGGATCCTGAGAGTTTGGCCGGGGTAGGCCGTCATTGTAAATAAGAATTTGTTCTTAATTAACTGACTTGCCTAGTTAAATAAAGTTTTTTTTTTAAACAAGGATAATTTAGAGATACTGGGACATGCAGACCTACTGACAGGTTTAGATGATACCATTTTCACAGTCTATTGCAGCGTTGAGATGTTGGTTGGTACTAGGAAACTCGGAAATTTGCGACGTGCTAAATGGTTATTGTTATACACATGCCACATTCAACGAATCGGCAACTCGGACATTTCCGAGTTTCCTAGTTCCGACTAGGATTTGAACGCGGCATATGACAGACTCTGGAGTGTGAATTCGTGTATTCTCGCGACGATGATTCTTGACGTCAAGGTCTACATAAAACAACCGAAGTCAGCGACTTCTCTTTTGTTAACGGTATTTTGTTATCAGTTGGAGAAGCCATCCGAGGATAAATAGTCATGCCCCGCGTCTATGTTGGAAAACTAAGTTATCATGCTCGAGAAAAAGACATTCATCGGTTTTTCAATGGCTACGGAAAGCTCATGGAAATTGATCTGAAAAATGGGTAAGTTCAAGTTGAGCATATGAGAGTCAGTTGAACAACACAGGGCTGAAAAAGCTAACGTTAGCTAGCGAACGTTAGCTTCATAAGTACTTGATTTCGGTCGCTAGCTCTCCCAAAAATATACGTGAAATAACTAGCTACATTCACATTTGACTTTCAATTATGTTGCTATTCGTGCATGTAATAGCAACTAGGTAACGTTAGTGGTTATTAGATTCACATTGGCTTTACTAAAGCGTTTAATGTTTTGTAAAAAACTTGCCTAGTTAGGTAGCTAACGTTAGTGTGTTCAAAATGGCTGCTTGTTTGGCTTCACTGCAGACCGTTCTTTTTTTTGTACGCCATGTAACCGTTAGCTACCCAAAAGTTAGATAGTTAGCCAATTAGCTTGTTGCCTGAAAGACCCTTTCATGCACAGGCAACGAGCCCACTAATTTATTTATTTTACCAGGTTTGTGGTATAACGCTATGTTTAAATGAGTAGGGGTTAACACATACCACGTCTTCTGTCTGAAATTAGTATCACCGTCTTCATACTCATTAGTTTTGCAGTCATTGCTACCCGAAGACAAGCTTATTAACTTTAAAAATATATATTTTAGATATGGCTTTGTAGAGTTTGAGGACAATCGCGATGCGGATGACGCTGTGTATGAACTGAATGGCAAGGAGTTGTGCGGGGAGCGTGTGACCGTGGAACATGCAAGAGGACCGCGGCGCGACCGAGATGGATATAGTGGTGGCGGGGGTGGTCGCAGTAAGTACAATCTATTTCAATGTTCCTTCTGCCCTTTCCCAGTGGATCAAGGAAATGTGAATGTGGACCCTATACACGCAGACCTGTGATCCTAAAGTGGAGTTTGACCTAGCTCGCCAATACTCAATGGTTTCACCATTGCCATATAGTATGTCATGTTAGTATAAGAGTGTCACCATTGAGTATGGTCCAAGTTTGACCCAACTTGGCGCAGACAACTACTGTTTTATTTAGCTGTAATGAAACCATGTTTCTAGTGTTTTCTTTCCTGGTGGAATTGTAAACACATATATAAAACTGTATTTAGCTAATATGAAGTCACGGCTTTGTCACCATGTAGCCTAGCTGTATCATTAAATACCATTACATGTGAATTGTATTTTACGTTTGATTTCAGTATTAACAAAGTCCTTGATGTTTCAATTTGAAAGAGTCCAGCTGCGGGCTGAGGCTGAGTCCGAGTCCATAGAGGCTAAGATGACTGGCTAAGATGAGACTGCCTGTCCCGTTTGGCCTTGGCTTTCACCTTACAATGTGTGTGTGACCTATGCCCCTTGACCCTTGGCTGACCTAACCGGAAGCCATGATGACAGCATCCTTTTGCCAATAGACCAGGGGTGATGGTGAGGATTCCCATTGGTTTCTATGTTGCAAGAATAAGTGGGGCGGCTAAGTCAAAAACATGTTACCGCTCGCTGCAAGTGGGCAAACCAACTGAATTGCCCCCAGTTTGACAACCGGTTAGGCAAAGTCACGGGGAAAACTTAGGTAGCGTTATGTCAGTTGGCACTCACTAAATGTGATACCATTTTTTGACAGTGACTTTGTGGGAGCCTCTATTTGTCTTTCAGGATTCAAGGGTTTGTAAGAAGAAGAACATCAATGTCGATTTGTTTGTACGGCTAAAGAATTGCACTTATTAAACATTTGTCAGACTGGCTGTATGTTGCTGGTAACAGATGCAGTGGTGGTCTTTGCAACAGCAGGGAACTACTTCAGAGGCGGTACAATGAGGAGAATATAAACTGACATCCACTAAGACAACAAATGCCACGGCTTTAAGACCTCAGTCACTTATTAAGAGGTTTGTCTTGAATGGGTCCAGATGGACATCTTACAGGACCTAGGTTAAACATTACCACACCATTTATCCTGGTAGCTGCATTCTCTGTTTATGGTCTGATCCACTGAGTGAAATGCCTATATGCCACTCTGTTTTGCTGACTATTTGTATAACCTGTCATTTTAAAGGTAGTAGTGGTTACAGCAGCAGCAGAAGCCGCACTGGCAGGGATAAGTACGGGCCACCTGTCCGTACGGAGTACCGGCTGATCGTTGAGAATCTGTCCAGCCGCTGCAGCTGGCAGGATCTGAAGGTGAGTTGTTGAAACAGTTTTATATTTGTAGGTGAGGGCCAGGCACTAAAGATAAACTGCCAGTTGCTATCCATGGCAGGCCATTTGTTTCTGAAAAATGTGGGAAATATTCTGCGGGGTGACACTGCATCGGCCTCTACAGGATTTCATGCGCCAGGCTGGAGAGGTCACGTACGCTGATGCCCACAAGGAGCGTACCAACGAGGGTGTCATCGAGTTCGGCTCGCGTTCGGACATGAGGAGGGCCCTGGACAAGCTGGACGGCACGGACATCAACGGGAGGAAGATCCGCCTGGTGGAGGAAAAGTCTCGCCGCCGCCGCTCCTACTCTGGCAGCTGCTCCAGGTGAGGCTCTACACACCGCCCTGCTCTTTATGAGTAGGTTAATTTCTCATCCAACCTTCTGCTTCCCATGTGTTGTCTCTTTCAAGGGATGAGTGACATTTGTATTCTTGTTCCCCTCTGCAGGTCTCGCAGCAGACGTCGCTCTCGTAGCAGGAGCAGCCGCTCCAGGAGTATCTCCAGGTCCCGGTAAGAATGCCCACCTGTCTACAGTGACGGTTTAGATTGGTCAATATGAGTACAACAACGATTGTAAACAATTTTCCACTCCCTGTAGATCCCATTCTCGCAGCAAGAGACGTCGCTCTAGATCTGGAAGGAAGTCACGTTCCCGCAAGTCTCGTTCCCGCTCTCGCACCAGCAAATCCAGATCCCGCTCTGACAAAAGCAAGTCCCGTTCCAAGAGCCGTTCCAAGGTGAAATCCGAGCGGGATTCCAGCAGCCCCTCCAAGGAGAAGTTGGCCAGCAAGAAGTCCCGTAGCCGCTCGGCGTCCCCCATAGGGAATGGGAAGAAGGAGCCGTCCTCTCGCTCCCCGTCCCCAGCAGCTGACCGTCGCTCCAAGTCTCCGGACAAGCGATCTGTCTCCCGCTCCCCATCTCGCTCCAGGTCTCGATCAGCTTCCCGAGATTAAAGGCATTGCCCAGTTTGTTTCATCCACATGTTCCCCATTAGAGCCATCTGGATGTATAGGAGCAGCTTCTATTTGATTTAGCAGATCTATCGCAGCACCAGGTTAATCAAGGCTTGCTCAGTTAATTGGTGCTATCTTTGGCACTTAGAAATCTAAACCATGATCTTGACGTTGTATTATACATGGCTTGAGAATGATTTAGTCATTATTGTGTGGGGGGGGGGTGGCACATCGTAGATTATAGCTATGTTTTGTACATGGAGGAGCTTGTCTGAATGGCTTTGTATTTAAAATAAGGCAGGACTTTTTTTCTTTTATTTCCTTAATTCTTATTTGTATTCCTCCCTCCGGTCTGCTTTTGTTTACCTCGGGGTTGTGTTTGACATTATTTTTCATGATTTGATTCATTTCACCTATTGAGCCCAAGGTTTGTTTTTGACACCCCACAATGTATGTGCTGTACATCTTGTGGACTTACACTTTTTTGGCATTGAGATTTAACCAAGGGATCGTGGTACAGATTCCAGCCTCCCACATGAGAAGCCGGTCTGATTACTTGTAACCATGTCAATTTTTTTATTGCCGGTCTGATTACTTGTAACCATGTCAATTTTTTTTATTGTACATTTAATAAAAGTTGTTATGAAAATTGCTGGGTTGTGATTTATATTGCTGCCATGACACAAAGCGCTGCTTTTATCGTATTGGGGCCTAAAACGACAGAAACTGAGTTCTATATGAAAATTGAGTCTTCCTTACGTTGAAATGGTGTACAGTGTTCATATAATAAATTGTATTAATGTGAAAAGCGGTGGGGGGAAAATTGTGACCAAGTAATTCCCGAAACATTTTGGTGCTGTCATTGAGTTGGCGCTATACATTCTTCTGATTAAATGAACATGTGTCTGCGCATGCGTACAATTCTGATCCGCAAGAGAAACCTCTGGTAAGCGAAATTGAGTCATTTCAATTTTCAAATTGATCAGATGATAAACATTTATAATGCTTTGACATGCATGCAATAGGGCGCTCCAGAATCTTGAAGTTATAACTTGCAGATGGTAAGATGCCAATTGTCATATTATTGTGGTTGGTATCCAGCATGCATATAATTAGCCATAAAGCTATTTCTTATCGCAAATTTTAATCAATATATTCTGTCATATTTGATAGTTCTCAGCAAACCTATAATGGGCTAACGGTCCGCAACATAAACGGGATTGTATTATTGTTGTCGCTGCATGTCATGAAGCGATGCCGTTCATTAGACATTTTGCCAGGATTGGTTGCTTTGTACATTTTCACAAATTGTGAGTTACTATTTTTTTCTCTCATAGCTTCAAGGATTTATGATCTTCCGCCATTTTACAGAGGAATTGCTGTGTTTTTGGTAAATTAATAATATAAATCGATTTTGCTTTCTCTACTTTCTCTTGCTATTCTAAGAACAGCGTTGTCAAAAAGCATCGACATAAATGTCCTAAAAACAAATTGTTTTTAAATAAACCTTAATCCGAATGTACTTTATCTCCAATGCTGTGAAGTGATACTAAAAGTGATTCATAAAATTGGGAAGGTTTCTTAAAAATCCCCCCAGCATTTTTTTGTCTTAAAATTAGAAAAATGGCAGCATATCTGTATAGGGAATTGTCCCCTATATTCTGATGTTTAATAGTAATAGAGAACATAATACTGTGGGTGCAGGGGATGGATAATATGGGGAATACATCTGAAGCCTGTAACCCTTCTGACATTCAGGCCCCTTACCACTGAATTCCAACGTTACCTCACCCTGTCACTATAATCCTAAGAAATATGTGAAATTCTGATCTTTTTTCAGAGGCAGTAAGTGAGGTCTGAAATGAATGCCAAAGTTGAGCTGGATTTTTCAGCCAAAAAAGCAGATCCCACTCCCCTCACTGACTCCAGTGATTCCCTCTCCAATGACAGCCTGTCGAAGAAGACACGCCCACAGACCACAACAGCACTCATCCTGCCAGGTGAGATTTGGCCACAATGACACTTATGGAATTATGACACTCAATGGCGTACTGTTATGAATTACACCCTGAACATGTTTAAACTCAGAGTTATGCTGCACAATGTCCTAAATGTTGACAAACCAGAAGGGGCACATACTACCCTCCAACTAGTCTCATGTAGCTACATCATATCTTCACATTCGCTCAGAACTCAGAAGCCTGCATTTTCTCTCCCAAGCCCCAGCCCCTGCTCCTAGTACCCAGAAGGTGGAGGTCTCTCTGGGTGTTGCTGAGACAGGTAATGGAGCCATAGCTGGACAGGTGGAGACCCCCACTCTAGCCCCCCAGGTTGGGGGGACCTGTAGTATCGTCCATGTGCTGGAGTGGAAAGAAGGGATGGCCATCTTACCCAGCAGCAACCTAAAGGTGAACGACCATTATATTTTATTATAAGCATAGGGTTCTCTAATAGTAAGCATTGTTGGAGTAAAGACGTACCATGTGGGCACGTTGTTGAAATATGTTTATTTTTTCAGTTCTGTGTGAGTGACTGTGGAACACTGGAGATGATCAGCCAAGGGAATATCACCAGCGCTGAACCAATAGTAGTGGTGTCTGGAAAAATACCTGACTCTGAAAACAGGCCAATGAACAAAACAGGTAGGCTACTGAAAGTTAGTCATACTGTGTGTTGTCTGCAGCTTAACAGTCTCTTAACTAAATTGTAATGGAAATGAACTAGCATGCTCAAACATATCATCAAAAACAATTTGCAACCCTGTATGCAGTCCTTTCCTAATCCTAACCTGACATAATGCCTCCATTGTAGATGTGGCGCGTCCTCTCAGCACTGTGGGTGGTGTAGCTGTGGATCAGGAGAGGCCCATCAAGACTGTGCCTAAGACCCAGGGAGGGCCAGGCCAACAGGAGAGCTGTTATCCAGTGGCACAGAGAACCTACCCAGAGCAACTACGCAGGGAACCCATGACTGACAAGTAAGTACTGAAGCGTGAAGCCTATCCACATCAAATTCATGTATGAAAACATCCTTTTACCATAAAAAGCATTTTATCATAGCCTTTTATGCTAAATTAAAATCAAGGATGTATCATAGGCATACAGTGGATGCTCAGACACAAAACAAACAAACTACAAGAAGATATTTACCACCATGCATAAGATGTAACGTAGGTCATAGGTAGCCTAAGGCGAAGCTTTGTGTAGTGGACTCAACTGTTCTCTTATCTGTTCCTTAGTAGGGTGGGAGGTGCCGAGAAGATTCCCGGTGGCAGGGTAGCGTCTCTGGACCCTGAGCTGCTGAAACCCATGAAGAAGAGGAAGAGGAAGGACTACCTGAGTCCATCGGAGGAAGAGTCTGAGCTGGATGGCATGGTGGGAAAGGCTTGAGTGTCACTCTATCCCACATAAAGCATTCACAATTTAGTAGTATTTTTTTTGTAATAAGTAAATGACCTCACATGCATGTGATGGCCATATGCATCAATCAATTATTTTGTTCAATACTATTCATGGTGTAGGTACTATTTCTTTGTTGCAGTAAATCCATGTGTTGTATTCGTGGTTCTAGGATTATTTGAAGACAGAAAGCGGACACAACAGAGCGGGTGAGAATCAGCAAAAATGTAAACCCATTTGAACCATATATTCAAGTCAAGTTTCTGTCGTATCAGATTTCCAATATGCTTTGTGTTGTTTTCTGTCTGTGTACAACAGGTACTGGTGAAGTTAAGATGGAGCTGTGGACATGGGAACAGTATCTGGAGGAGACCAAATCAGTGGCAGCTCCAGCCAAACTCTTTCAAAAGGTGGGTTTTATTAACTTTCGATACATACTAAATGATAGGGCCGGGACAATACCAGTATCGCTATACTCGTTAGTATGGTGGCAAGGAAACAAAACACGAAGCGGACTAAACTTCTTTAGGAAAATTAGCGCTAATGTTGGAAACAAACATCATTATGTTATCATCCAGAGTCACATTTATTTATTTTCCAGTCTATAGCACACAATACGTTACATACTACAGGTTTATAAAGGGCTAAAGAGTTTGGTCTGCTTTGTGTTTTCATTTTTGCCATAGAAAAACAATTGCGATACTGGTATTGTCACAGCCCTAGTAAATTAGAGAACAAAAGTTAATATTCTTTGCAAATTAAACTGTGAGTGTGCATGTGTGCGTGGATGAATGTGTCTATGGCTTTTCTCACTATAACCCCCTGTATTTTCAGTCTCAGAGGGTCCCACAGTGCAAAAGCAGCTTCCGCCAGGGCATGAAGTTAGAGGGCATCGACCCGCAGCACCCCTCCATGTACTTTGTTCTGACTGTGGCTGAGGTACTGTGTGCAGCGCTGCTCAACCTACAGTCGCATGCTCTTTGAGGTTTGCTTCTACCTCTCTCCCTGTCCTGACTGTTTTGTTTCGTACACACTATACACACCCTGACTGTACACACTGATTAATCCTCAGAGAGAGAGACGGATCCACATAACTGAGGGAAAGACACGGAGAGAGAGATTTGGGGAGACACAGTTTGACTTCTGTCTGTCTTGTCCTGTTTGTAGATTTGTGGCTACAGGCTGCGTCTCCATTTTGACGGCTACTCAGACTGTCATGACTTCTGGGTAAACGCCAATTGCCCCGACATCCACCCGGCGGGATGGTGTGAGGGCACTGGACACAAACTGTACACCCCCAAAGGTCAGAATATACTAGGCTTTGGTTTGTGGTTGGGCTGCAATTTGGATTCGGGATTTGTTTCCTGTTCACATTTGGATTATGGCGCAGATCATTTGCCCAAGCACCTAAGGATCTGAGTCATAAAGTCATTAATGAGATTTCCTTTATTAGAGTAGTGGTCCAGGGACATGTCCATATCACATGTTTGTGTCTGTGTGTGCCACAGGCTGCAAAGAGGAGGAGTTCTCCTGGGCCAGCTACCTGAGAATGAGTAAAGCCCAAGTTGCCCCCAAAGAGGTGTTTTCCAGCCCTGGAAGAGTAAGTCTAAGCACGACTCTTATCCTCAATCAGTGGCATGCATCTACCTGAAGTAATTAACTGTAAGCAGCTAATGTGGTGTGTTTGTGTTGGTGGCCCACTGGTCAGACTGATACGGAGGGTGATTTCGAGGTGGGCATGAAGCTGGAGGCTGTCGACCGCATGAACCCCTCTCTCATCTGCGTGGCGACCGTGACCGACGTGGTGGACGACCGCTTCCTGGTTCACTTTGATAATTGGGATGACACGTATGACTACTGGTGAGGCCGTTTTCCATGTTTTGTTTTTCACGACTTCTCTAAATCATAAACTGGGCTGTTTTAGTAGCCGTTAGGCCATGACTTAAATTCCAGTCTGATTAGTCGATGTTGAATCCCCATCCAGGTGTGACGCCAGCAGTCCATACATCCATCCTATTGGCTGGTGCCAAGAGAAGAGCCTCCCCCTCACGCCACCTCAAGGTGACTGACAAAGTTGTAAGAAATTAATATAGTTCTAAGAAGTAAACAATAGGGAATACGGTGGCATTTCACACACACCTTTGAACTGCATCCCATGTGCCCTGTCTGTCCTGCCAGGTTACCCAGACCCGGGCAGGTTCTCCTGGCCAAGATACCTGGACGAGAATGGCTCTACCGCGGTGTCTGCTGAGGCCTTTAAAGTAGTGAGTACATCACTGAAGATTTGTTGCAATGAAAACCACCATACACTGCTGTCATTTTAGACATTGATGAATATGATTGACTTGACTTGAATCCTTTTGTGGTGGTGTAAAGTGGACTTGTGAACATAATGACTGTTTTGAGATCAACTATAGGGACTGATTTGAGGTCAGGTGTTAAGTGCCGTTGTGTGATGACAATGTGACCCTCCCATCCGCAGCGTCCTGCTCATGGCTTCCAGGCTCAGATGAAGCTGGAGGCAGTGGACAAAAGGAGCCCCGGCCTGATTCGGGTGGCCACAGTGGAGGAGGTCGACACACACCGCATTAAGGTCAACCAGCAGTGTGCATGTCTCATGGTTGTATGTGCCAGTACCACTACTACACTCCCATAACTATGCCATATTATACACTGGGTGGTTTGAACCCTGAATGCTGATTGGCTGACTGCTGTGGTATATCAGACCGTATACCACGGGTATGACAAAACATTTGTTTTTCCTGCTCTAATTACGTTGGTAACCAGTTTATAATAGTAATAAGGCACCTTGGGGGTTTGTGGTATATGGCCAATATACCACGGCTAAGGGCTGTGTACAGGCACTCCGCTTTGCGTCTTGCCTAAGAACAGCCCTTAGCCATGGTATATTGGCCATATACCTCACCCCCTCGGGCCTTATTACCTAAATATACCATACTCCCGCAGGTCCATTTTGATGGCTGGAGTCATATGTATGATGATTGGATGGACTCGGACCACCCTGACATCCACCCGGTCGGCTGGTGTGAGAGTACCGGTCACCCGCTAAAAGTGCCCCCCGGTGAGTCAAACAAAACCCAACACCTTGGTAACAGCAACCATACTCCACTGACTCTACTTCACCTTGATATGAGTGCTTACATGTTCTGTTTGGCTTGTGTGTGCTTGGGTGCGTGTGTGTGTTTTCTTATAAGGCCCCAGGAAACCTGCAACCACAGGCCAGTCCAGTTTCTCCTCCATGCCTTGCAAAGGAATCAGCCACTCCAGATCCACCAAGTACAGCTTCCATCACAGGTCAGTAACCCCCAGAAATAGGTATTTGAATTGCCTATGAAGCAGTTAATGGAAGTGGATATGTGTTCCACACCAATGCTATGATTATGTTATAATGATGTTATAATGGAGTCAACCCTACTGTTTGAAACAGGAAGTGTCCGACACCCGGATGTGATGGCTCGGGTCATGTGACTGGGCGGTTCACCGCACATCACTGTCTATCAGGCTGCCCACTGGCTGAGCGAAACCAGGGCAGACTCAAGACCGACCTATCAGATACAGAGGGGAGCGGAGCAAAGCGGAGCATCTTAGTCTTTGGCCAAAGGACCAAAAAGTCCCGGTACCATGGCAGGTAAGCCTCATGTCAACAGTGGCTAAGGCTGTTGTATGACGTCAGACTCAGGAGTCATAGTGGTGTATTGATCGGCCGCTGTAGCTCCCCCGTCTCACCAGTGTCTCTCGTTCTCTATTGTCAGGATTGGCCGTCCCCCTAAGTACAGAAAAATCCAGCAGAGAACATACCAGAGTGAGTCTCACAGCTTTAAGCTTTGTACACAGTACAGATATCTATTTATGTCTATGACCGCACTCTGATTCTCTATGGCAGCTACGAGTTTACGGCATCCATACAGTATTCTGTGTGTATGTGTAGGTACCATATGTTTACATGCATTAATATGTGCGTGTGTTTTCCTGTGTTGCAGCGATGGCCACAGAGGGTATGTGCCCGTCTCTGTTCATGTCTGCTTTGTCAGCCCACCCGGACCGAACCCTGTCTCTGTGCTGGGAGCAACACTGCAAACTGCTGCCTGGCGTCCAGGGCATCAGCGCTACACAGGTGGCAGCGTGGACCGTGGAGGAGGTGAGAGCTGTACTACTCAACCCTATTTATCTTTGGCTGCGACAAACGGTGGAGCAGAGTACTATCAGTCACTCTTCTTCGTGTTCTGTGCAACAGGTCTTTGGATTTGTCCAGAATCTGACTGGTTGTGAAGAGCAAGCCTGTGTCTTCAAAGAGGAAGTGAGTACAATGTTAATTGATAAAATTGTTAAAAGTCCAATGCAGCTGTTTTTATCTCAATATCAAATCGTATCTGGATAAGAATGAAGTATCTTACTGTGCATGTTTTCAATTAAAATGGTCAAAAAGAAACAAAAATAGCTTCTTAGACAAATACAATTTCTCAAGCAAGAATTTTGCTTGGACTGTCAGATGGGCCTAATTGGAGGAGCCTAATGGGAGGGATGTGTAACCAGAAAACTAGCTGTTATTGGCAGAGAGGAGGGCAAACTCTCTTTGTTATTGGTCTATCAACTTATATCGCATGGTGATGTCACTAGGCGGTCCAAAAACCCAACTCTGCCAAACAAGTGCTTTATCATCATTTTCACAATTTCAAAGTATCATTCCAACCTCATAGTGTAGAAATTGATATAAAACACAGGAAATTACTTTTTTGACTACACTACCCTTTTAAGTTTGAAGTATTGAAACAAACTGAAGCACATTGAAAACAACTAAGTTAAGTAATTTAAGCAGGGCCAGTTCCAGGCATAAGCGGTAAGCGTTTTCTTTTTTTTAGGAACTCTGTCTGGGTCCCAATTTACTATTGAGAGTAAGAATAGTAGAATACACCAGGTGCATTGTTTGGTTGTGCAACAGCAGTTTTTCTCTTATGTCAATCACTCAATTAGCCATGTCAGCTAACAATTTTTAGATTGGTAGTTAGTCTAGCCAGCTATCTAAACTTGTAATAATCATGGCCGAATACCGACCGGCACATTCCCAGGAGCCCTGACCTCCAGGGGGCAGCCATTGATTTTGTTAGTCATTTTCACTCAGATATCATATTAATATGGCATAAGTCATTATAAAAGGTGTAGAATTGCAGAAAATTAGCTTTAAAACTGCAACATTTTCTCTACGCCCCATGGCAGAATGTGTAGAATTGCAGGAAATTAACTTTTAAACTTTTACATTTTCTCTCCACCATCAAGTGGGGGGCCACACAAAAAATGTACGAGGTGGGGGGGGGGGGGGGGGCAACCAAATATCGCTTAGGGCCCCCAAACGGCTAGAGCCGGTCTTGCATTTAAGTTGTATTCTGTTGTCCTCTATTGTTTTTTTGTTTGTATGATAAAAATGTTTATATACCTGCTTCTTGTATATTTCTTCTCAGATGATTGACGGGGAGGCCCTTCTATTACTGAAACAGACTGACATCGTCAAAATCATGAGCATCAAGCTCGGTCCCGCCCTCAAGATCTCCAACGCCATTTTAATGTTCAAGAGTACTGACGAAGGCCTCAAGTGATCCCGCCCCCACTCGGCCAGAGATTCAGTGACCAGTCATCATGTGCCAAATTCATCCAGAATCCTACCCGTTATGTGTTTGGTGTTCAGTACCCATCAGAGAGAGAGAGAACAGTAGTGGGGGAAAGAGATGAAGAAAACAGGGAAGAGGTATAATTGAAGTTTTCTGTACGGTTGCTTCACTGCTCATGCAATAACAGGAGTCAAATCAGATTCTTACCTGAAAGTGTAAGGAGCGTCGAAAGATATACTTATTTTGATTTATGCAAAATATATGGAATTATTTATGTGGGATTTAGTTAGATAAAAATGTGGATATTTTACTGCCATTATTTTTCCCAGATTTGAAATCCAGGGTGATTTTATGCTGCTGTTCTTATAGTTGGTCACTAGATAGAGCAAATGGTCCGTTTTGAATGCCAGAAACGGTTTCTCAAGCACTTACAAATCTTATGTGACATAGTCAAAATAATGTTTCAAAATATGAACTTTGTTTGGAACATTTCAAAAAGGAAATATCAAGATATCTGGGGATTTATTGTTTTATATCAGTTTTATTTTTTATGTCGGCTTATACACTGTATTTAAATAGAATGTTACAAGGGCTTCAGGATTCTTAGAACTATATTTCTCTCTGGTGGGCAAACTGTGTCAAGATATTCTTGGGTCAAAATCATTCATTCCATATGAACAAATAAATGTCCAGTTCAATCTCTTGTCTTAACTTCAGTTGACTGGTAATGAAGTAAATTGAATTCAAAATACTTGATCATTATAAAATCTATTGTGCTTGTGAAAAGAAAGGTATAAACCATTGGTATCAATGTGCTGGTATCATTTTACCTATGGATGGCCCCAGGAATCAAACCCACAACCCTGGCAGTGCAAGCGCCATGCTCTACCAACTGAGCCATACACCGACTTAATGTTGCATGGTATACCAGGTAATATCATGGTATCAAAATGTCATGATAGGCTACTTATGATACAAACATTTTTGAATAATGTACAGTTTCATATGATACAATGACATTTTTTCCGCCCTGCAGATCGAAAGAATCTGCTGGCGCCTGCTATAAAATGTTTATAAAGTCAGTTGTGTTCTTGACCCTCTAAAAGGCTAAGCCTTGGTGGCATAAAACACATTGTATAACACATTCATAAATGGCAAAAAAGACAGTCAAAAAATGTATCATGAGGACAAAGGTTTTGAAGTGTCTGTCCTATATCTACATAGGAGATATAAGAAAGTTCGTGAACTTTTTTTGGACACATATTTAAGGCCTTGTTTGTTGGCACAAAACGACCTCCATACTTCCATTCATTTGTATGTGTTACCGTCAGACGAGTCCCGTGACAAGGAGAACACCATCTTGTTCGTGAGAGTCCCCCCTTTCCATGGTGGGGTCATATTAGTTTGTAGCCCAAACGGTTCGGACTAGTGATGAGCGGTTTGAATCAGAACCACACAGTATCTGCGGTCATATCTACGGTACAGGCGGGTTTTGGGTCATTAAATATTGTGTGGAGGAAGGGCGGACGGGTTGAATAATATGGAAGAGTATTAGGGCCAAGTGAAGAGAGAAACGAGATAAACAGCGATGAGTGGTGTTACTTGGATTTATTTTAATTTTTTCATGATAGTACTTTAAGAAAGTGGCAATATTTCTAGAATAAAGTGGCAATATTTTGAAAATAAAGTAGAAATCCTTTTGAGAATGAAGTCAATGTGTAGAATGAAGTCTCAGTTATATTTCTAGATTAATGTAGGGGATTTGGTTAACTGCATATCTCCCTGGCTCTCTGTTGCTGTTCGCGCCACAGTTGAAATGCCTGCAGTTAGATGACCTGGTGAAAATATACTTTAGAATTAGCTTTAGTAACAAGTAAATCCTTTCTCTTTTAGCACATAATTACTATATTATTATAAGTAGGCCTATTGGGAAGAGGTTATGCCACATATTCTTTTTAGGATTTACCACACGGACTCGGATGAGATATTTCATCCAAGTCCGTATTGCTATACAGTCGTGGCCAAAAGTTTTGAGAATGACACAAATATACATTTTCACAAAGTCTGCTGCCTCAGTTTGTATGATTGCAATTTGCATATACTGCAGAATGTTATGAAGAGTGATCAAATTAATTGCAAAATCCCTCTGTGCCATGCAAATGAAATTAATCCCCAAAAAACATTTCCACTGCATTTCAGCCCTGCCACAAAAGGACCAGCTGACATCATGTCAGTGATTCTCTCGTTAACACAGGTGTGAGTGTTGACTAGGACAAGGCTGGAGATCACTCTGTCATGCTGATTGAGTTCGAATAACAGACTGGAAGCTTCAAAAGGAGGGTGGTGGTTGGAATAATTGTCCTTCCTCTGTCAAACGTGTTACCTGCAAGGAAACACGTGCCGTCATCATTGCTTTGCACAAAAAGGGCTTCACGGGCAAGGATATTGCTGCCAGTAAGATTGCACCTAAATCAACCATTTATCGGATCATCAAGAACTTCAAGGAGAGCGGTTAAATTGTTGTGAAGAAGGCTTCAGGGTGCCCAAGAAAGTACAGCAAGCGCCAGGACCGTCTCCTAAAGTTGATTCAGCTGCGGGATCGGGGCACCACCAGTACAGAGCTTGCTCAGGAATGGCAGCAGGCAGGTGTGAGTGCATCTGCACGCACAGTGAGGCAAAGACTTTTGGAGGATGGCCTGGTGTCAAGAAGGGCAGCAAAGAAGCCACTTCTCTCCAGGAAAAACACCAGGGACCGACTAATATTCTGCAAAAGGTACAGGGATTGGACTGCTGAGGACTGGGGTAAAGTAATTTTCTCTGATGAATCCCCTTTCCGAATGTTTGGGGCATCTGGAAAAAAGCTTGTCCGGAGAAGACAAGGTGAGCGCTACCATCAGTACTGTGTCATGCCAATAGTAAAGCATCCTGAGACCATTCATGTCTGGGGTTGCTTCTCAGCCAAGGGAGTGGGCTCACTCACAATTTTGCCTAAGAACACAGCCATGAATAAAGAATGGTACCAACACATCCTCCGAGAGCAACTTCTCCCAACCATCCAGGAACAGTTTGGTGACGAACAATGCCTTTTCCAGCATGATGGGGCACCTTGCCATAAGGCAAAAGTGATAACTAAGTGGCTTGGGGAAAAAAACATAGATATTTTGGGTCCATGGCCAGGAAACTCACCAGACCTTAATCCCATTGAGAATTTATGGTCAATCCTCAAGAGGTGGGTGGACAAACAAAAACCCATAAATTCTGACAAACTCCAAGCATTGATTATGCAAGAATGGGCTGCCATCAGTCAGGACGTGGCCCAGAAGTTAATTGACAGCATGCCAGGGCAGATTGCAGAGGTATTGAAAAAGAAGGGTCAACACTGCAAATATCGACTCTCTGCATCAACTTCATGTAATTGTCAATAAAAGACTTTGACACTTATGAAATGCTTGTAATTATACTTCAGTATTCCATAGTAACATCTGACAAAAATATCTAAAGACACTGAAGCAGCAAACTTTGTGGAAATTAATATTTGTGTCATTCTCAAAACTTTTGGACACGACTATACATAGTAGAGATAGGTGGGTTGTCTGTGTATGCAGGTGTGTGTGTTTGGGTGGGGGGGGGGGTATAACACACTCGTTCAAACAAGCGTCTCACACACACACGTTATCTCCAAAGCAATACCATTCTGCCATGGTGCGTTGTCAGACTGCTAAGAGACATGGAGTTGTGTGTATCAGTCCCCATCACGGTGGTCCTCGAATTCGCTACAATCCCCTGCTTATGCCAACACCATGCACAGTATATTTTAGAGAGTAACAGCTAGGCCAGCAGCCTATATGTAGAAACAAAAGGTTACATGACAAATTTGTGCGTAATGGCAGGGTGTTTTATCTAGTCCACACTTCCAATGAAGTGGCCTCATAGGCCTATGCTTATTATTTTGTGAATGTAAGTCACGGATCGCGTGGAGTAGTATTGCGAGTCCCTGTCGGGCCCCCAAACCCCTGTCACGGACCTTGTATAGCCACGGGGCAGGGGTTTGGCTAAAGCCCCGTCTGAGACAGTAATTTTACGTTCCATTATAACCTAACAGCCAACAGGTCTAGCCACTTGCCTCTAAGGTGAGCAAGTGGTAGTCTATGTTAGCGGTACAGCGGAGAGAAATAGCCTATAATGGAGACGATACCACTGTTTTGGGATAAGTTATGCATCCTTCATTCCTCCCATCCTTGAAGACATCACCGATAGATGGATAGTAAAGGAGATATTATGCCAGGCTACCAACCAAGTAATGTCAGATCAGTGATTATTTCTTTATTGCCTATCATCATTTATTTAATAGGCCTATATTTGGATCAATGATTATTTCAAGAAATCAAATCAAAGTTTATTTGTCACGTGCGCCGAATACAACAGGTGTAGACCTCACAGTGAAATGGCTTACTTACAGGCTCTAACCAACAGTGTAAAAAAGGTATTAGGTGAACAATAGGTAAGTAAAGAAATAAAAACAACAGTAGCGAGGCTACATACATCCACCAGTTAGTTGTGCTGATTGAGGTAGTATGTACATGTAGATATGGTTAAAGTGACTATGCATATATGATGAACAGAGAGTAGCAGTAGCGTAAAAGAGGGGTTGGCGGGTGGTGGGTGGCGGGACACAATGCAGATAGCCCGGTTAGCCAATGTGCAGGGGCACTGGTTGGTCGGGCCAATAGAGGTAGTATGTACATGAATGTATAGTTAAAGTGACTATGCATATATGATAAACAGAGAGTAGCAGCAGCGTAAAAATAAGGGTTGGGGGGGACACACAATGCAAATAGTCCGGGTAGCTATTTGATTGCCTGTTCAGGAGTCTTATGGCTTGGGGGTAAAAACTGTTGAGAAGCCTTTTTGTCCTAGACTTGGCACTCCGATACCGCTTGCCATGTGGTAGTAGAGAGAACAGAATATGACTGGGTTGGCTGGGGTCTTTGCCAATTTTTAGGGCCTTCCTCTGACACCGCCTGGTGTAGAGGTCCTGGATGGCAGGCAACTTAGCCTCAGTGATGTACTGGGCCGTACGCACTACCCTCTGTAATGCCTTGCGGTCGGAGGCTGAGCAATTGCCGTACCAGTCAGGATGCTCTCGATGTTGCAGCTGTAGAACCTTTTGAGGATCTCAGGACCCATGCCAAATCTTTTTAGTTTCCTGAGGGGGAATAGGCTTTGTCGTGCCATCTTCACGACTGTCTTGGTGTGTTTGGACCATTCTAGTTTGTTGATGATGTGGACACCAAGGAACTTAAAGCTCTCAACCTGCTCCACTACAGCCCTGTCGATGAGAATGGGGGCATGCTCAGTCCTCCTTTTCCTGTAGTCCACAATCATCTCCTTAGTCTTGGTTACGTTGAGGGATAGGTTGTTATTCTGGCACCACCCGGCCAGGTCTCTGACCTCCTCCCTATAGGCTGTCTCGTCGTTGTCGGTGATCAGGCCTACCACTGTTGTCATCTGCAAACTTAATGATGGTGTTGGAGTTGTTCCTGGCCATGCAGTCGTGGGTGAACAGGGAGTACAGGAGGGGACTGAGCACGCACCCCTGGGGGGTTCCAGTGTTGAGGATCAGCTTAGCAGATGTGTTGCTACCTACCCTCACCACCTGGGGGGCGGCCCGTCAGGAAGTCCAGGAAAGGGAGAATCCATCCATGACCATGAATATATTCAAACAGCGCCTCAGATTAGCTGGTTTGCGCATGCAGGCGTAGTCCTTGAGTTGCATCTACTCCCACAGTCACTTGCGTAAAACCCCATGCTTCATTGTTAATTCCTCCCCGCCATTGCATAGGCCTATAATTTACTTTCACTTGCCTGCTGTAATGTAGGATTAGCCTAGGTTAGGGTACTCAATCTAGTGGGACCCTATAGGTTTATATGGGCTGTAAAATAGTGGTGTTTTAGCGAACTTGGAAGCAGCTTGACATGGGACACATACACTGAGTGTACAAAACATTAAGGACACCTTCCTAATATTGAGTTCCACCTCCCACTCAGGACAGCCTCAATTCATCTGAGCATGGACTCTACAAGGTGTCGAAAAGTTCCAAAGGGATGCTGGCCCATGTTGACTCCAATGCTTCCTGCAGTTGTGTCAAGTTGGCTGGATGTCCTTTGGGTGGTGGGTAGGGATGCACCAATATGACATTTTTTTCCTTGCCAAAAAGAAACGACACCGGCTCTTCTTACTATCCAGTCTTGACTGTATGGAGAAACGTAAAAATGCATGGAAAGAAATATTGGTTTAAACTAAAATGCAGTTAATCATTTTAGCTTTAACTGCTTGAAAAAATGACTGTCTCTAGGCTGTCATGAACTGCTATAAATGGCACAACTTAAACTTTTCAAATGTGCTCAACTGACTTGACTAGTAAAATGCGAGCAAATTTACAACACATCATCTCATCTGTCATGTAAAAAAAATAAACAAAAGAACACAACTGCTTTGTTTTAAATTAAATGAAAATCTTGACCTATACCACCCATGAATAAACAACAGAAAAGCCATAGGGATTAGTAAAACAAAATCCAGTGACTCTAGATGTCTGGGTTACAATATGACTGCCCATTTACAATTTAAACATTTGGGGGAGGTTTTTCTTCACAAAGAGGACTTTGTCAAGAGAGAGCCTGTTTCTTTTTTCGTCTACAATGTGTGAAGCTGCACTGAAAATATGCTCACTGTTCAAACTAGTACAGGGAGCACCAAGATACTTGCTCAGAGCTTTAGCTAGGATGGGGAAACCGTGCTTGTTACTTCTCCAGTATCCAAGTGCATCTTCATTACTGGGAATGGTAGGTTCTGTCAGGTATCCAAGTATCTGCAAATAATGGGAAAGGAGGGGTTAGTACATTTAATACAACATATTGCATTATTCTTGCATTCCATAGGATCATTAGGCATAGATCAACATTGGCAAATGTTGGCCGATGTAGTAACAGAAAATGAAAATACAACGCATCTCTCTCTCTCACAGATACACACACACACACTGACCAAAAAGTTATTTTGTTGGCATTTACATATGTCCCCATTACCGGTAAAACATAATCGAAACCTATTTCTTTCACTTACTTGCTGTGCTGTTTCGTTGTTCATTTGTTCAGTCGTTTCATTCTCAAAGAGGATTTAATCGTACATGTCAAGCAGTGAAGTTTCAGCTCTGTCTGTCCTTGGCCTCTTCTGTCGTGGGTCCTCTTCTTCGGTGCGCACTGTCACTGTGTCAGTTTCCATCTTGTCCAGCTGTGTCTAACATTTTACGTAAACCCTGTTTCTTGTCTGCATCGAAGTAGCGGCCCTTGTACCTAGCATCGAGCATGGTGGCGACACAGTAAAGAGGCTCAGAGAGAATGCCACCGAATCACTTGTTCACAGCCTCTAGTAGAGTACTTCTGTAAGTTTTAACCCCACGGTCTGTTTTGGAAGTTTTGTTGAGCAGGTGTTTCAATGCCATGACAGAGGTATCACGTCTGCTGCAGACGCAGTTGAAGAGCTTATTTCTCGAGTCAGTTGTTTGAATGGAGCTAGGCGTGTGTTCATGTTTTCAATGAGAGTCCACTGGTTTGTACTGATTGTTGCAGGTAACTCATAGTCGGCTGCGTACACGCCAAGCGCTCGTTTCTGTTCCAGCAGGATCTCCATCATGTAAAAAGTGCTGTTCCATCTGGTGGAAACGTCTTGCTTAAGCCTTTTCGTTTTCACTCCAAGCTGCTTCTGTATTGCTTGCAGGCGGCTGTATGCTAGCTGTGAGTGTTTAAAATGATCCACTATGACTCACTTCCTACCTGTTGCCACTGTGTCAGATATACTGCGTTGGGCTAAAACACCTTAGTTCACAGCCAGTTGCAGTGTGTGTGCCATGCATGGCAAACTGGCGACTCTGCATTCTTCCAAAGCCTTTGTCATGTTACGTGCAATATGTTTATTAGTAACTTTTCATGTTCAAAATTATGCACTCTCCTCAAACAATAGCATGGTATTCTTTCACTGTAATAGCTACTGTAAATTGGACAGTACAGTTAGACTAACAAGAATTTAAGCTTTCTGATCATATCAGATATGTCTATGTCCTGGGAAATGTTCTTGTTACTGACAACCTCATGCTAATCGCATTAGCCTAAGTTAGCTCAACCGTCCCGTGGAAGGGACACCGATCCCGAAGAAGTTTTAAGAGGTTTTAATGGATTTTGCCGTTGAGTTGTCTCACTGAAATGTTCTTACTCTTTCAAATGATTGCTCAACTTGAACTTGTTTAGTTGATGGAAGTGTGCGCTTAGTTTTTTTCTGATTTTATTCTAAGTAGTCGCTGAACGTCTGGGGGTGATGCACGTTCAAATGAGTAATTAGGTTTGTGGTATTGAAAGATTTCACTTTCTCCTCTCCTCTGGAAATAATAGCAGCACAAACATTGCATATGGCCTATTTGTTATCTTCCTTTGAAACTTCTAAATATATCCAGGAGTGTGAAGGTGAATGGAAAGGCACTGGAGCAACGAACCGCCCTTGCTGTCTCTGCCTGGCCGGTTCCGCTCTCTTGTGGCGGATGAATCAGAATTAGTTGGGTAACATAGATAAATAAGATGTTTTATTTACATAATATGCTTATGTGAGATACTTGTCATTAGAATGTATCCTTTTGGACTATAGTGTTGGCAGTTGCACTTTTCCCTCTGCTAGGGCTCAGTCACTTGGGGCCCAGAGAGGGGAGAGGTCAGGCTTGTCTTTCACATGTCCCTGATGCTATGCAGAATATCAGAAAGGGAAGAGGACAGAATGGAACATTGTCTTCATATGTGAATGTGTCTTTACCTATTCTTAAACCATGTGAAGGGATGGTGTGATTAATGGGGAACCAATTACTTGTCTTCACAATGTCTGTGTGCCAGTCACTCCCTCCTTTTCCCATTGGAGGGAGGTGTATGGCAGTGTCTGGAAACATTGTAGGTCCTCTCTCATTTTACACTTTTAGAGTGTATGACCTAGAGGCTCACTCCCCTCAGTGAGCTTGTCCATGAGTGGGGTCAAGAGGGGGTTTACTTGAGATGGGAGTATCTAGAGTTGAAAATTGAGTTATGCCTTGGATGAGGTAATGTTTTTGTACTATGAAGTACCAGGAACGAGATTAGAACCTCGTTTTAGAGACCAAACTGAGCGATAATTTATAGCGAATGCTATCTGGCTAAGGGATACTCCTTTCTCAAAGTCCCTTTGTGAAGAGTTCCTAAGATCTGTGGTTCGTCATGTAAGTTGAGAGGGGTGTATCTTGGCTATCAGTCTTCCCAGCCTGGTGCAGGTCTACAATTTTGTTTCTGGTGTCCTTTGACAGCTCTTTGGTCTTGGCCATAGTGGAGTTTGGAGTGTGACTGTTTGAGGTTGTGGACAGGTGTCTTTTATACTGATAACAAGTTCAAACAGGTGCCATTAATACAGGTAACGAGTGGAGGACAGAGGAGCCTCTTAAAGAAGAAGTTACAGGTCTGTGAGAGCCAGAAATCTTGCTTGTTTGTAGGTGACCAAATACTTATTTTCCACCATAATTTGCAAATAAATTCATTAAAAATCCTACAATGTGATTTTCTGGATTTTTTTTCTCATTTTGTCTGTCATAGTTGAAGTGTACCTATGATGAAAATTACAGGCCTCTCTCATCTTTTTAAGTGGGAGAACTTGCACAATTGGTGGCTGACTAAATACTTTTTTGCCCCACTGTATATACAGTACCAGTCCAAAGTTTGGACACAGCGACTCTTTCAAGGGTTTTTCAATATTTTTACTATTTTCTACATTGGAGAATAATAGTGAAGACATCAAAACTATGAAATAACACATGGAATCATGTAGTAAATAAAAGTGTTAAACAAATGAAAATATGTTTTATATTTGAGATTCTTCAAAGTAGCCAACCTTTGCCTCGATGACAGCTTTGCACACTCTTGACATTCTCTCATCCAGTATCATGAGGTAGTCACCTGGGCCCGGATTCACAAAACTTTCTTAAGAATAAATGTCTTAACTGCCATTTTGTCCTTAACTATAGATTTAAGAAGAAAGTTAAGCAAAGTTGCTATTCCTCTTACATTTTTCCTAAGAAAAAAGTTAAGAAGAAATAATAATGTTTTAGGATTTCTTCTTGGAAATTTACTTAACCTTAGGACAGCTAAAATCTTGTCTTGTGAAGAATGGATACTTTTGTAACCATGAACGTTTTCTTGCCCCACTGCCACACAGACACATTTGGCTACTGGACATTTAAATACAGCAAGAAAACAAATTAAACGCGCATTATCTAGCTAACTAGTAATTAACAATATATAACAATATTCTAGAAGTGTTAAATAGCTAGCGTTAGCTCGTCAATTTGCTAAAAAGAACTTGGCTAACTTAGCTAACGTTAACGTCGTTACACGGAACCCAAACAGGCTGAGCGCGTGCGCCATCGTGCGCTATCGTGCGCTATCGTGCATAAATTTATTTTGTTCCCCCACACCAAACGCGATCACGACACGCAGGTTAAAATATCAAAACAAACTCTGAACCAATTACATTAATTTGGGGACAGGTCGAAAAGCATTAAACATGTATGGCAATTTAGCTAGTTAGCTTGCACTTGCTAGCTAATTTGTCCTATTTAGCTAGCTTGCTGTTGCTAGCTAATTTGTCCTGGGATATAAACATTGAGTTGTTATTTTACCTGAAATGCACAAGGTCCTCTACTCCCACAATTAATCCACACATAAAACGGTCAACCGAATCGTTTCTAGTCATCTCTCCTCCTTCCAGGCTTTTTAATCTTTGAATTTATATGGTGATTGGCATGAATGGTCGATACCCCCCGCCCTCCCCAGCTGGTCCACATGAATGGTCGATACCCCCCCCCCCCCTCCAGTCTTCTTCTACTCCCTGCTTCTCTCAGCTTCCTTCTTGGCAGCCGACTTTATTTTTCTTACGGCATCACTGTCCCTTGCCATACCCTGGACGGCAGAGTCAGACTCGGCAATCCTCTCTTTTTGGTCTCTGCAGTCACCCCGCAGTTATTGAGTCTCCCCAACAGCATCCTTTTCCTCCAACATCACTTCAAGCTCTTGTTTGCTGAAGTATTATTGCGCTTTCCTTGGTTATCCATTTTTGTTTTTGATATAGCTAGTCTGATGGCTATTATGTGAGAAAAATTACTTTTATTTTTGTGTACAAAGGGTTCGCGATGTAGAAAATAGTAAAAATAAAGAAAAACCCTCAATAAAAACCCTTGAATGAAAAAACTGCATCCCTGCCCAGCGAGGCAAGAGTGGTCAAAAGGGTGTTCAGCATCCCCAGTTGCTCTGCGAGCACAGGGAGGATATTTATTCTCCGCTGCTGGCCTGCTCCCCAGTCACCATCACTAGAGGCTGATGCCACAGACTTTTCTAAAAATTCATTCAAAGGCACTGTAGACTGAGCCTAATAAGCCATTTTTCATTTAATTTGGATTTAATTCTAAGTAAGTCACATCCAAAATGCACAATTTATAGACTATGATGATTTAATACAACTAAATGTTGCTTAAATTCTGAGTGCTTAATGTCCCTGACTCCATACAAGCCTAGTGTGTCACACTCACAAATGATTCACAATGTATTTATTTGTAGGCTATAGCCTTGAAATAATTGAAATAATACAGCCTAAATAATTATGCTATGTTCCTTCTTAGGCTCCCTGTCTGACTCCTGACCTATTTAGAGTGTTTATATGCTGTTTAATATGACATGTATCCTATTTGAAATGATGAGAACTTCTTACATTCACTTTTTCATGTTTATTAAAATATTTTTCACTCAAATCATATGGTTTGATTTCAATACCTCAAAACCAAATGGTAGGTCCAAGTAGTCACAAAAATAGATGGATGTTGTTTCAATTGGGGATTTTAATGAATGGACAGAATTTGTAAAGGCAGTTTTTTTTTCTTCTGTGAGTGCTGAGGGGTTTTTAGTGGAGCACTTGGAAAGGACGTGAGCGCCGGAGCAGTGAGCAAGCACCGCTCTATGAGCGATGAGCGGGATATGCGACCGCTCAACTCTGCTCAAACACTCTGCTCCCCATAGCTCCGAATTGACATGATTGGTTGACGTCAGGTGGGGGCGGTAGCCGACGTCCTGTATAAATACAAAATCACTTCCTTAACAAGTTCCTTCGCTATAGTTCTGGTCTTCTCCGTTTAGCGCAAGAAGTATGAAAGCTCTGAAGTCTGCGGAGGCTGTAAATGCTGTACGGCCACTTCAGACGGCGGATTGACCAAGCAGAGCCTATAACTAGGCTTTGCACGTTCGCTGTCACGCAGCAGTGTCAGAGAGGAAAAAAGGTTCGTGACAGGCATGCTTGCAGATTTGCAGAAAATAAAACGGCTTCTTTAGCTCAAACGGTTAAAATATTATCCATAGTAACAGAGCTAACTTTTTATCTTCCTGCGCAATTTCACATGCATTTGATAGAATTTCATGTCGCGGGCCGTTTTAAACTAATCCCGGGCGCTAAAATTCAGCCCTGGCGTTTCACCCCCCCCCCCCCCCCCCCCCCTTTCAGGGTAAAATTTCAGCTGAACTTTGAGAGGACTGTTGCCTAACTACTTTTAAAAAAGCGTGTTTCTATCGAAGACCTACAAAACTAAAGTAATTACCCGTTTTAGACTGAAAGATATAAATACATTTTGTCAAACCTGAGAGGCTCTCCATGCTCATTAGTTGCTTATTCAACATATTTTCTGCCACTTCACTCAATCCAGTTTTAAAAGTATCCCCTTCCTAGCTGTTTTACTAAAACCAACCTGAAATGTTCCCTTGGCGAAATATTCCCAGATTGTCATAAAACAGCCATACATGTGGTCTCGTTTCTGCATCTCCAAATGTTGCAAGAGGTAAAAGAGTATGCGCTTAAATTAGCTCATTCGGTGCAGCGGGAGTAGGGGTGTAGCGCTGCTGGAGCTCACCTAAGCGTTGCTCACAAGAGCTCCGCTACTTCTCACAAAGGTGGTAGGTGCTCGTTTAGTAAAGTTAGAGCAAAGCTGAATTAATGTCTTAGAAGATCCGATAACGATTCATTAGTATTCTACATAACACATTCCAATATAATAGCATAGTATAACGTTATTATTACACCAAAAACACCAATTTATTTATTTATTATGAGATTTTTGGATGGTTAGTTGAGCAATCAAGCCCCGACGATAGTGGATATCCATAAGGCTAGTTCATTATGTGACCCCCAACTAGCCCTAAAATGCAGGACAACAATAGCGCTGTGCTCTGAGCTGCGACAACAGCGCTGTGCTCTGAGCTTCGACACTTGACTCGAGCCAAGGGACTTCGGTCAGTCAGTCGATTAGACAGCACTCCACCGACCGCACGCACCTGCGACAGGTAGGCTTGAACTCAGTTTTAACATTTACTGCAGGTAGGTTGAGAATGTAGACAATGTACGGTAAAATGTAGCCTTTTATCTGTTTCTGGTTAGTGGTGACTGCAGGTCTGGTCCTTGCCATTCTGCCGCCATAGGGGAGACCAAAAAATGTCGCCCCCACAAAATTAGAATAGTCCCAGTCCAAATGAGGTTGAAAAGACATCTAAAATACTATTTTCCAGATAAGTTAGGTTCAATTTAAAATCTGAATGAAAGGTGAAAATGTATTTTCCATATGTTTAAACTGTTTCATATGTTCCATGTTTTCCATATATTTTCCATATGTTCCAGATGTACCTATTTTCCAGGACATTGAAAAATAAGTATTTTCCGGACGTTGAAATCAGGTTAATTTTTGGTTCTGAATGAAAGTTTAAAATACTTATTTTCCTGATGTTGAAAATATGTATTTTACAGATGTTGAAAATGTGTATTTTCCGAATATTGAAATCAGGATCAGTTTTGGTTCTGAATGAAAGTTGAAAATAAGTAATTTATAGATGTCTATGTTTGGGCCAAATCAAGGCTGGTCTAGAGCGGATAAAGTATGAACCAAACATATGATTGGTTCAGATTTGGTCCGGACCGAACCAAAAATCTATCTCCATGAATGTTGAAATCAAGGCCGGTCTGGACCGCACAAAATCTGAACCAAACATAGAAGTCTATGATTGGTTCAGATTTGGTCTGAACCCGATCAAAATCCAATGTCCGTGGATGTGGAAATCAAGGCCGGTTCGGAACTGCACCAAAAAAAGACACCCAAAAGGCTTTGATGTCGGTCTGTGCTTACTGAGAAGTAGCCTACAGTGCTGTCTGAAATTACATTTTATGAATGCCCATCTGTGGTAAGCCTACTGTTTGTAAAACACAAAAAGACGACGGATCGTGCTTACTGGGGTGTAGCCTACCATGTCAGCTACAATGCAATTTTATGAATGCCCATCCATGTGGTAGGTGCACCGTTTGTAAAACAGGCCATTACATTGGCTTTATGAGTCCTGATTCTTGTGACTAATCAACTTGGCTATTTAAGCTCTGAATATCAACTACCAAACTTTATCAGGAGTTATCGTGAGCCTATTTGCAATGTGTTTACACAGCGGGAAATGCAGAAGTATTTTCTTTTTCGCTATGATCAGCTTGTCAATAATTGATGGATACAAACTTGAAACCACTGATCATGACAATTGGGGTGAAACTCCTGGACAACAGTTGTGAATGCCGTTCCATATTGTCCATTTTACTTTGACCTGTCCTATTTTTAGGATATGTTGTTTGTTATCATGACATCTCATTTTTATTTGATTGAGTGCCATTTAGGCTAGGCCATTTGACCAGAGAAACCTGCACGATGTAAAAAGGTCATTACATTGTCATACATTTTATCTCCAGCCTGTAGGCTACAGAAAAGACCACATACTATTTCTACCATATCCTATATCTGCTACATTTATTGATGTTCGAGAAAAAAAAATGACAGCGCTGCAGGAATGCATTTCTTCAAACAGCACCCTGGAGAGGCGTGCTGGGAATGGACAAGCAAAATATTTAGCGCCTTTGACAATGTGGCCAATGCTTATCAAAGGGGCGTCATCAGCGCACACCTAAAAAAAGCGATATGCCACTGGTTGAGAGAAATTGTCATTGTTTCTTGGCGCAGAATTAAGTGAGGTTTTATGTGTTGTTGTTTGGAGGTGCGTCTTGGTGCGTTTATCTCAGAAAATGCCGCCCTCGTCAACCTTCCGCCATAGGTGGCCGCCTAATCCTGCCTAATGAGCGGGCCAGCCGTGGGTGAATGTTTGAAATATGGTTTTATCAAGTTGGAAAATGTTCTCCAAATACTCGAAATAGCCTTGTAATCACTCGAGGAATACAATGGTAAACCGTAATAGGCTAGTCTATTTAAGACCTTTGATACAGTGCATTCGGGAAGTATTCAGACCCCTTGACTTTTTCCACATTTTGTTACGTTACAGCCTTAATCTAAAATGGATTAAATAAAACAATTTCCTCATCAATCTACACCAAATATCCGATAATGACAAAGCGAAAACCGTTTTTTAGATTTTTTTTTGCAAAAAAAACGAATAAATATCAGAAATACCTTTTTTCTATAAGTATTCAGACCCTTTGCTGTGAGACTCAAAATTGAGCTCAGGTGCATCCTGTTTCCATTGATCATCCTTGATATTTCTACAACTTGATTGGAGTCCACCTGTGGTAAATTCAATTGATTGGACATGATTTGGAAAGGCACACACCTGTCTATATAAGGTCCCACAGTAGACAGCGCATGTCAGAGCAAAAACCAAGCCATGATGTCGAAGGAATTGTCCATAGAGCTATGAGACAGGATTGTGTCGAGGCACAGATCTGGGGAAGAGTACCAAAACATTTCTGCAGCTTTGAAGGTCCCCAAGAACGCAATGGCCTCCATCATTCTTAAATGGAAGAAGTTTGGAACCACCAAGACTCTTCCTAGAGCTGGCCGCCCTGCAATACGGAGCAATTGGGGGAGAAGGGCCTTGGTCGAGAAGGGCCTTGGTCAGGTAGGTGACCAATAACCCGATGGTCACTCTGACAGAGCTCCAAAGTTCCTCTGTGGAGATGGGAGAACATTCCAGAAGAACAACCATCTCTGCAGGACTCCACCAATCAGGCCTTTATGGTAGAGTGGCCAGACCGAAGCCACTCCTCAGTAAAAGGCACACGACAGCCCGCTTCGAGTTTGCCAAAAGGCACCTAAAGGACTCTCAGACCCTGAGAAACAAGATTCTCTGGTCTGATGAAACCAAGATTGAACACTTTGGCCTGAATGCCAAGCGTCACGTCTGTAGGAAACTTGGCACCATCCCTACGGTGAAGCATGGTGGTGGCAGCAGCATGCTGTGGGAATGTTTTTCAGTGGCAGGAACTGGGAGATTAGTCAGGATCAAGGGAAAGATGAATGGAGTAAAATACAGATCCTTGATGAAAACCTGCTCCAGAACGCTCAAGACCTCAGACTGGGGGCGAAGGTTCGCCTTCCAACAGGACAACGACCCTAAGCACACAGCCAAGACAACGCAGGAGTGGCTTTGGGACAAGTCTTTAAATGTCATTGAGTGGCCCAGCCAGAGCCCAGACTTGAACCCGATCTAACATCTCTGGAGAGACCTGAAAATAGCTGTGCAGCGACGCTCCCCATCCAACCTGACAGAGCTTGAGAGGATGCTAATTTCTAAGAACATGTTTTTGCTTTGTCATTATTGGGTATTGTGTGTAGATTGATGGGGGAAAAATAATGTAATCCATTTTAGAATAAGGCTGTAATGTAACAAAATGTCTAAAAAGTCAAGGGGTCTGAATACTTCCCAAATGCACTGTATGTGTGTATTTTTTATGCTGACAGAATAGGTCTGTTGAATGTTTTCATAGTTTGTGAACACCCTATTTGTAATTTGTGCTTGTATTTACACAATGGTATAATTTGAGAATATAAAGCCTATAATAATCCCAAAGCCCTAATTAGAGGGTAATACACATGACTGTAGACATAGATATCAACCTTCAAATGGGTTTCTAACTTTCCACACATCTACTGTAGCACATTACAATCTACTCTTGAGGACATATGGCTGTTTATTCAGTAGGCCTAAAGGTTAAACATTTCTTAAGACCATGGAAGGAACATTTCAAAACATTCAGACATTCTTGGCAAGTGACCGTGTGTGGGGGAGATTGAAATTGGTTTGAATAATGACCGAAGCAGTCCCGCACACATTTGTGGACATGGGAAAGTAATATTTGCCATGTAAAACTGTCCACTGATATGAACTCTCCAAAACAACTAATATCCTTTGTTGTGTCTGCCTGTGTTGGGTTTCAAACCAGAACTACCAGTTTGTCATTGTCAAGCTGGCATAGGGGGACCAGCAGCAGAGTCACACTGTGGGGTGCTATCATGTCATTATGTTCCTATTGTGTCCTCTTTGTAATGACAGGTCTGTGAAGCACTGATGTAGGCTCCCCGGTGGGCAAGGAATGGACCAAGGCCATGGCGAATTGTAATCCAGTGAGTGTTTCAGTCTGTAGTGTGCTGTGCTATAGTCAATCAAGGATGTCATCCTATTTTTGCTACTGGTTGTTTACACTGCTTTGCTCTATCATTCATCATTTTGTCTACTTGTCTTCTAGCTTAGATCACCGTCCACCCTCAGTGAGGTCAACCTGGGACCCTCGGCAAACCCACAGTATGTACAGTATTAAGAGTAATGGGTTTCAGTGATTTGTAATGCCCTGTAGAACTGACATCTGGTAACCCTTTACCAACAGAATTGTGATCCTGGTGCATTCATTAACAAAACTATTTTCTCCTCGATATGATGCCATACATCCGCTGCAACCACTAACGTACACTGCTGTACTTTGCTATTGAGACTTGGGTCTCTTTTCAATCCGCATGGTGGAAATTCAGCTTTAACGCGTGATTGAAATTTAAAGGCATTGTTCCCGCTTTAGCGGAGACTGTATTCGCGATAAACACTGCATGCATCGGCTCAATCTGAAATGACCTTTACATTTCTATTGCGGAATCTGTAACGCTTCAGCTTCACCTATTGAATAGAGCCCTTGATCGAACATGCTATTTCATGCATCATACCAGAGTCATGTTGCGAGACGGTTGTCTCTGCCATAACCTGTCATGATACGTGTAATGTCAATCCGTATGACACAGATATCTGTATCATTATTCCTGTCTTGTTTCAGTGCCAAGCCCACTGACTTTGACTTCTTGGCTGTTATTGGAAAAGGGACCTATGGGAAGGTAAGACAGACTACACTGCTGTCTGTCTGATAAAAGGCTGCATGCCTTCATCAATGATTAACTCTGTCTATGCAGGACTGTTAAGGTTACCTTGATGAAAAGGCAAAAACAAACCAATGAATGAGGATAAGGTTGTTGACAAATTGTACTCCGGATGAGTAGCCATTTTTAATTTGTCCAGTTAATTTGCAGTCCCTTTTCATTGTGTCTATGACTACTTTCTTTCTATGTTTTGTGTGACTGTTAATCAAATATGTTATTTGTGTGTATTTCATTGACCTTCTAGATTGATTTAAGATATGTTTATGATAAGAGTGTCATATTAGTAGGTGAAGTTTTGAGTAAACAACCAGAGATTTATTGGCAACCACCCTGCATCCAGGTCCTGCTCGCCAAGCTCAAAGCTGACAACAAATTCTATGCGGTCAAAGTTTTACAGAAGAAAGTCATCCTGAAGAAAAAGGAGGTTGGTCTATAAACATTTTATTTAGTTATTCATTCTCCCAAACAACTCACATATAGGTTATTTATTTTCTGTGGTAAAGGTCCATTAAATTACACCAATAAAACCCTTTTTGTCAGTATATATTCAACGTGTGTATGAATTTTACTGTGTAGCAGAACTGGTTGAGCCTAAGTCTGTTGTGTGTTTCTAAGAAAGATAATATCTAATCTAATCTGAAGTGTGTTCTGTCCTTTGTACTCTGACAGACTGATTATACAGCCCCCGGTCTCTGTGTTTCTTACAAACTGTACATTCCCATAATCAGAACTGTTTCTTCCCCTTGGTTTTGTATCACTTGATACTTATAAGCAAGTCTTGGACTTTATGAGCTACTTACAGACACACGTCATAGCTGTCTGACAGACCTAGTCAGATGTGTGTAGACGGCTGCACTTGTGACTTAAAGCAGCATAAATAACACTGTGGACCTTTTAGGAAAGAGGTGTCTCGCTCTCTCCCCACTCTTTCTGTGTATTGTCTCTTGTCTCGCGCTTGGGGCTGAAGCAGTGGTGCTGACAGGGGCCTGTATTCGGCTGTGTCCTGCTCTCTGCCTCGTGTCTGCTGGTTCAATGCTGCTTTGTGTCCTCTAGCAAAAGAACATCATGGCAGAGAGAAACGTGCTGCTGAAGAGCCTGAAGCACCCTTTCCTGGTGGGCCTCCACTACTCCTTCCAGACCCCAGAGAAGCTCTACTTTGTCCTGGACTATGTCAACGGGGGAGAGGTAGCTGGCTAATGGCCCTGGGTTTCCTGAAAGGTTGCATATGATATGCAAATGACAAAAGGAATGGACTGTAGCAATGTTCCTAATAAGCCATCCTTTATTTACAGTACCAGTCAACAGTTTTGACACACCTACTCATTCAAGGGTTCTTCATTATTTTTATTCTATTCTACATTGTAGAATAATAGTGAAGACATCAAAACTATGAAATAGCACATATGGAATCGTGTAGTAACCAAAAAAGTGTTAAACAAATCAAAATATAGTTTAGATTCTTCAAAGTAGCCACCCTTTGCCTTGATGACAGCTTTGCACATGCTTGGCATTCTCTCAATCAGCTTCACCTGGAATGCTTTTCCAACATTCTTGAAGGAGTTCGCATATATGCTGAGCACTTGTTGGCTGCTTTTCCCACACTCTGCGGTCCAACTCATCCCAAACCATCTCAATTGGGTTGAGGTTGGGTGATTGTGGAGGCCAGGTCATCTGATGCAGCATTCCATCACTCTCCTTCTTGGTCAAATATCCCTTACACAGCCTGGAAATGTGTGTTGGGTCATTGTCCTGTTGAAGAACAATTGATAGTCCCACTAAGCGCAATCCAAATGGGATGGCGTGTCGCTGCAGAAAGCTGTGGTAGCCAGGCTGGTTAAGTGTGCCTTGAATTCTAAATAAATCACAGAGTGTCACCAGCAAAGCACCCCCACACCATCACACCTCCTCTTCCATGCTTCACGGTGGGAACCACACATGCGGAGATCCTCCGTTCACCTACTCTGCGTCTCACAAAGACACGGCGGTTGGAACCAAAAATCTCAAATTTGGACTCATAAGACCAAAGGACAGATTTCCACCGGTCTAATGTCCATTGCTCATGTTTCTTGGTTACAGATTGACTGACCTTCACGTCTTAAAGTAATAATGGACTGTCATTTATCTTTGCTTATTTGAGCTGTTCTTGCCATAAGATGGACTTGGTCTTTCACCAAATAGGGCTATCTTCGGTATATCACCCCTACCTTGTCACAACACAACTGATTGGCTCAAACGTATTAAGAAGGAAATAAATTCCACAAATTAACTTTTAACAAGGCACACATGTTAATTGAAATGCATTCCAGGTGACTACCTCATGAAGCTGGTTGAGAGAATGCCAAGAGTGTGCAAAGCTGTAATCAAGGCAAAGGGAGGTTACTTTGAAGAATCTCAAATATAAAATATATTTCGATTTGTTTAACACTTTTTTGCTTACTACATGATTCCATATGTGTTATTTCATAGTTTTGATGTATTCTCTATTATTCTACAATGTAGAAAATAGTAAAAATAAAGAACAACCCTTGAATGAGTAGGTGTGTCAACTTTTGACTGGTACTGTATATTAAAGCTGCCAAGCTATTGACAGCACAGAAACAGCAGAGCAGTGTGTCATAGCCCTGGGCTTAGTCACACTTTACTCCCATTTAATCATCGGCTCAGTCCAAAGTCTCTGTGTCACAGTATTATGATGAGTTAATCATGTAGTGGTAGTAATATGACATGCTTTGTCAGAGCCCAGGAGACTGACAGTTAAAACAACAAGACAGAACTGTTTTCTTTCTCCCTCTTATCGCTAACCTCTTCTTCTCCCTCTCATTCTCTCTCTCTCTGTCTTGAAGATCTTCTTCCACCTGCAGAGGGAGCGGTGCTTCTTGGAGCCGAGGGCTCGGTTCTATGCTGCTGAGGTTGCCAGTGCCATCGGCTACCTTCACTCCCTCAACATCGTTTACAGGTCAGACAGTTTTGCAAAGGCACATTCACGTAGAAGCGACACGTTATTATGTACACTATTGAGGGTCAGTGAAATCAAATATCTTTGTTTGTTTGTTCTTTTGTAGAGATCTGAAGCCAGAGAATATTCTCTTAGACTCTCAGGTCAGTGCTGACTCATAAGTGGATGTAACGTTATTGGATTGTTTTCAATATCTCAACTCACTTCCTTCTCATCTTAGAGAAGATGGTTCAAGATTTCGCAAAACAGTATCATACGCAGTCCGTAAGTTCTTGTAAGATTGATTGGGAAAGTGCTTAAAACGATGTGTGTTCCAGGGCCACGTGGTGCTTACGGACTTTGGGCTGTGTAAAGAGGGAGTGGAGCCGGAGACCACCACGTCCACTTTCTGTGGAACCCCTGAGGTGAGGGATAGCCCTGAGATTGTGTCTGTGCTCAATGATATGTTAATGATAACATATGTCTAATAGTCACTTATAGCTCTATATATCCATCTGTGTATTTCTCTCTCTCTCTCTCTCTCTCTCTGTAGTATTTGGCCCCTGAGATTCTGCGTAAGGAGCCCTATGACCGCACTGTGGACTGGTGGTGTCTGGGAGCTGTGCTCTATGAGATGATCTATAGTCTTGTACGTTTTTGAATCTCAGCCACCCAATGCGTTTACTTGCGGCGTATAGTTAAATGTACTAAAGAGGAACAATGGAGATGCACATGTTAATCCACAGAATCTTTTCATGTGTTTATTTTCAAAGGATAAAGCTAAGAACGTTAACAACTTTAAAGTTAAGAACACTAATAACAACATGGAATAAAATGAAATGTGTTCTACAAGATCAAATATCACTCCCTAAAAACACAATCGTTGGATAGCTTTTTAAGAATTCACTGATACATTGGTGCACATGGAAAACTAAAGGCAAATAAATCATAAATGACTTGGTAATAGGAAATACATTTATTTCCATGACAGGATTAAAAAGCAATTTTGGATTGACCAATGTAGATATTTTCAAATACATGCAACTTAAAAGTTTTATATCACAAAATTTTGATTAGGAATCAAAGCAATCTTGAGGGAATCCTATTTGAGTCAGAAAACTATATTCATATGGTAGGTAAACTATACAAAACCTTGCAGAGAGCATATTAACTGACAATATCTTAGAAAAAATATAAACTATTGGAACCAAGACTTAACTGATATTGGCACAAGATGGAGGAAATGTTGGAACATAACTAATGAAATTACAGTTAAACGAAAAAATACGCTTAATCCAATATAAACTAATGTATAGAATTTATTATACAAAATTCACATTCTACAGCACAACGGCAGTCATGTCTTAAGTGTAAAACTAACAAAGACTCAATAATCCAGGCCTTCTGGGAATTTGATGAAGTCCAAAAGTTATGGGCAGAGTTAGAAAGTTGGCTGTCAGAAGTATTAGAATATAAATGTACTTTTAATCCGTCTGTCTACATATTATAAGACGTGGCATATGAGGGTGCAGTGAGGTACCCGACGGGTCGGACGATACTTTTCTCGTCAATCATCTTGAAAAAACGTATACTTCAAAACTGGAAATCAACACAATGGAAAGGTCAAATGCTTTATTATCTTAATTTTTAACGTGCGTGGGCGACGGAGAGAATCAAAATGGCGCAGTTTGAGACCATGTGGCAGAGAGTGATGCGGGTGCTAGAGATGGAGGTGTGAGCTTGAGGGTCAGGGCAGGTGTGATGTAGTTGTTTGTGTGATGTATAGTCGTTTGTATGTGTATGTTTTGTATTTTTAAAGAAAAGTAGTACTAAAATAAAATCGTTTTTGAATCTTATATAGCTACTGTACTTAGTGCAATCTAAGGCCAATCCAAATATTATTTCCTTGTGCAGCAAATGTCCAAGACAATTGTTACCAACTTCAGGAAAGGTTTCTGGAGTAGCTGGTGGCTACAGTGTCTCTTCTCCGTTCTACTTCGTTTCTAGCCTCCTTTTTACAGCCGGGACATGTCTGAGCTGTATGATGGTATCCTGCACAAGCCTCTGCCTCTGCCCCCAGGGAAGTCAGACGCTGTCTGTAGTCTGCTCCAGAGCCTCCTGCAGAAGGACCAGCACTGCAGGCTGGGAGCCATCGATGACTTTGTGAGTGGCTGACTAGACCCACACCATGGACCATGGGTTGCATCTGAAATGGCACCCTATACCCAATATAGTGCACTACTTTTGTGCCATTTCGGAAGCAACCCCATGCCTTTGCCGGTTACTGTGTTTCACTAATGTTCACTCAGTTATACATCGCTTATATCTTGTATATGATTCTTGTTTTACTTTGCAGTTAGAAATCAAGAACCATGTGTTCTTCTCCCCGATTAACTGGGATGACCTGTACCACAAGCGGATCACTCCTCCATACTACCCCAATGTGGTGAGTTGTTGGCACAGTCTATAACATTGGTGGGCAATTAGATCCAGCCGCGGGCCAATTTTTGTTGGAGTGGATGGTCGGGGGGGAGGGGCAGAACATAATCATTTGTACACTGCAAATTGACCACAACTAAGCCCCCCAAAAAAGATTGTATTTGAAAAGAACACTCATTTCATACCTTGATTACATTGAGACACGATCGCATATCTTTTTTATTTTTTTGGTGGGAATACTTGGGAACAGATTTCCAACATAATTCTTTTTTGGGGCTGATTTGCTGGAGATTTTACTGTCTTTTTTGACCAAAAACTACCCCCCCCCCCCCACACTTTTGGGGGCCAAAATAAATTGCCTGTTGCCGACCCCTGGCCTATAACATGCCGGTTGTTTCTTACCATATTCTCTAACCTTGACAGCTCTTTCTCTAAAACTTTCTCTCACTACCTTTCTTTCCTCGTTTTAGCCTTCACACTCTCGGTCTCTTTTCTCTATCACTTTGCTCAATTCCCTAACATGTCTCCTCTCTCCTCCAGAAAGGGCCAGCGGACACCCAGCACATAGACCCAGAGTTCACCAGAGAGATGGTGCCTAACTCGGTGGGCCGCACCCCTGAGTTGAACGCCAGCACCAGCAGCAACAACGCCTTCAATGGCTTCTCCTACGTCTGTGGTGAAGAAGACAGCTTCCTCTAAGACAGGGAAGAAGGGCCCTCACAGCACCACCACTGCCTGAGCTCGAGGTTGAAGTTACCCCTAACCACATATCTAGGATTCAATTCCTCAACCCCAAATCCTAACCTTAACCTCTAAGTCAGGAGGTGAAAAAGATATTTGGCCCTTGATCAGTTAGTGGCAACCTCTATCAACTTCATTGGCCACAGCCATAAAAATAGAGCACATTGAACAGAATGCACTTTTTGTGTAGGCTATGCACAGTGGCTGCCACGTCTGTTCATCTAGACGTCATTAGAACAGGCAGATGCAGCAGGCTCTAATGATATGTGTGAAAATCTAGTCCAAACCATTTCTGCTCTTTTATTGCTGTTTTTAATACAAACACGGTGGACCTTCCAAACATTTGTTATTTTAAATGAAATGTGATGATTGTCCAACAATATATTATTGATTTGAAAACATGCTGTTTCTGTTATCACTGATTTTTTTGTAGATTAGATTAGAGGCTCGACTCTATTTGTTGCATCTAGGCATGCTTAAAGGGATAGCTCACCCAAATTACAAATGTACTTATTGGTTTCCTTTCCCTGTCAGCAGTCTATAGAAAAGGTTTGACGGCAATTATAGAAGATTTGAACATGCGTGGAAAATGTGCGTATCAGTACCATGACTTAAATGGGATTTGTGCCACAAATGCCACAGTCATGGTACCGATATAAGCAATCTATGGACAAGGTATGACAGCAATCGATGCTTTGGCTTCCCTGGCACTGTTTCTAAATGTACAAAAGCTGAAGAACATTCGCACATACAGGTACTTTTTTTGCCGGTGCTGGAGTTATTGGGAAACTCATGAAAAATGTAAACACTGCACACTGCTGTTCATGCTCCCAGGTGATTTTATTGAAACAAAGTCTAGACCCTTAGGTCTTCATCAGGCATCCAACGTTTTAGCATTTGTGGAACAAATCCTGGTACCGATATTAGCACTTTTTCACACACAGGTTCAAGTCATGTATAAGTGACTTTGTTGAGCTTCACAATCAGTTTGAGATACTTTCTCGTGATTTGAACATGTCGGAAAATGCTAATATTGGTACAAGGACTTGGCTGGATTTGTTCCACAAATGCTAAAACCTTAGCATTTGGAAACATTTCAAGGGGAAATAAAACCAAAGCATAGATTGCTGTTATACCATAGACTTCTTACAGGGTAAGGAAACCAACGTGTTATTTTGTAATGTGGGTGAGCTATGCCTTTAACAGCAACATAAACCTACGCCATCTTCTTACAACTGTAAAGGTGCGTGCCATGGTGTTCTTAACCTTGTGAAACAAGCCATATGATTGTGTCAACACGACGGGTGACATTAAAGACTGACTTATGCCAGCACTGTGTTAAAGGCGACTGATGCTCAATGAAGTATGTGTACATAAAAACGTAAAAATAAATAACTATCCATATGTTTACCGTGTCTTGCATTGACAGAGCTTCCATCTGATTGAAGTGTGAAACGAAAACCACCATTATGAAGAAATAATTACTATATACTCTTTATTTCTCTAAGCATTTTATTTTCTTCAAGCAAAACATACAAAGGTAGCACTAAAAGGGCTTTATGCAAATGTTTTATTTCCAATATCAACAGATTTCAGATCAACTAAATGTGTTCCTAAAACTGAAAACAGTTTCTAAATCAATTAAAAACAAGACAAAAAGGCAAGACGGGGATCGGTTACTGACAGAGTACATGCTGAACAGCTCATCACATTTATTTCACGCTGCTCAGAGGACATGCGTGTTTTTTTCCTGTTTTGGGATGTATTGTGCGTGTGTTTGACAAAAAACATCTGAATGTGTTACGCTTTGTGTGTAAAATGTGTGTCCATCCTATTTTTTTGGTGAGCGCGCTGGCTGAGGAGAAAGCCGATGAGCAGCGGGACCACAAAGATGGCCGGGAAGATGCCCAGTGCCACACCAGATGGCAGAGGGCGAGGAAGGAATGCCCTGTGCACACTGAATGTAGTGGTCAGCATATAGTAGCTGCAGAAACACAGAGACAGTAAATATCATCATAAATATTACAATATCAATGACAATCCAGTTTTAATGTTTACTATAGAATATGGCATATAAATAGTATACTAACTATGAACATTTCTTATGTCTTACTCCACTTGATATGAAAATATTCCACTAGCGTTTTCAACCTTCAGTTGATGTATTACAGAGTACAGCCTGGTAACTAAGTGCGCTCGTAAAATAAAATAAAGGCCAGGTACAAAGCAAGCAGAGGGATGAATGTATGAGATATTAATGAGGACAAGGACGATGTATCTGCATTTTATAAGTTGAATACGTTGGATGAATATCCAATTCAAATGTGGGAAATTAGGAAAGATCCTGCCTCAGGATGCAGGCTATATGACTCTGCTTACAGTGCATGGGGGCCTCTAGTCTACAGTGCTGTGTCAACAAATTCCTATCGACCATTATTGATTGGTGATAAAGTATGAATTCAATTGAGTTGCTATAGAATGTGTACATATATTCCTGGTCCGGGCTGTGTTGGGGTTTGGTTTATTTTGCTGTTGGCTCAGCAGAGAGGTCCAGTTCTTGGGCTGGGAGACACACTTGGCCTCCTGGCCCGACTGATGGTACTGGTTGTTATGCATGCCGTTCGCCTGCTCCACAAGCTCATTACCGTTCCAGCTGCAATGGAACAGGGCGGGTTTGATGTTGGCTCAGGATCAAAACGGAGTGCCATGCTTGTTCTAATGGTCTTTGTGTGTGTGCCAAGTAGTTTTATCAAGGGTCTGTCTGAACTCCACTTCACACAGAGATGACAGGTTTTCTTACACTGAACGATGTACAGTGAGTGTATTTTGAGGTCAGAGAAAAGGGTTGCCAGGGTTACTCACAGCTCCATGGAGGGTATCCAGGGGATATCGTGGTAGACCAGCTGGGGGCAGAAGTAGTCTGTGATGCTGTAGTAGTAGATATGCAGGTCACTGGAGGCAGAGCTAGGCCGGAACAGGTGCAGAGGGTCATACATACTTCTTAGTGGAGGAGGGGAAGGTGGTGGAAGAGGAGGATAATGGATGAAATACTAGTGGTTATAACTGCACATGACATGACAAAAATATATATTTACGGCAATAACCTTCTTATAACTCTGTAATACCTTTCTTTGTGGAAGCCTTATGTTCCGCGAATGAAAAAGTTAAAAACCCCACTTTGGCATCACAAGCATTTGACGAGACAGTCTGCAGGGAGGAGGTGAGTGCCCTCGGAGTGTGGTGTCAGGAAAATAACCTCTCACTCAATGTCAGCAAAACAAAAGAGATGATAGTGGACTTCAGGAAACAGCAGAGAGCACCCCCCTATCCACATCGATGGGACAGCAGTGGAGAAGGTGGAACATTTTAAGCTCCTCTGTGTACATATCACCGACAAACTGAAATGGTCCACGCACACAGACAGTGTGGTGAAGAAGGCGCAACAGCGCCTCTTCAACCTCAGGAGGCTGAAAAAATGTGGCTCACTAATTTTTACAGGTGCACAATTGAGAGCATCCTGTCGGGCTGTATCACTGCCTGGTACGGCAACCGCACCGCCCACAACCACAGGGCTCTCCAGAGGGTGGTGCGGTCTGCACAACGCATCACCGGGGGAAAACTACCTGCCCTCCAGGATGCCTACAACACCCGATGTCACAGGAAGACAAAAAAGATCATCAAGGACAATAACCTCCCGAGCCACTGCCTGTTCACCCCGCTTCCATCCAGAAGGCGAGGTCAGTATAGGTGCATCAAAGCTGGGACAGAGAGATTGAAAAACAACTTCTATCTCAAAGCCATCAGATTGTTAAACAGCCATCTCAGAGAGGCAGCTGTCTACCTTCAGACTTGATATCACTGACCACTTTAATAAATGGAACACTAGTCACTTTAATAATGCCACTTCAAGAATGTTTACATATCTCGCATTACTTATCTCATATGTATATACTGTATACTGTATCCTACACTATCTTTTCTATACTATCTATCGCATCTCAGCCGCTCATCTGTCACACCCTGACCATAGATTGCTTTGCATGTTTCTATGTTTTGTTTGGTCAGGGTGTGATGTGGGTGGGCATTCTATGTTGTATGTCTAGGTTGTCTATTTCTGTGTTTGGCCTGGTGTGGTTCCCAATCAGAGGCAGCTGTCTATCGTTGTCTCTGATTGGGAGCTATACTTAGGTAGCCTATTTTCCATTGTGTGTTGTGGGTGGTTGTTTTCTGTTTAGTGTATGTTCACCTGGCAGAACTGTTCGTTTATCATTTTTGTTGTTTTGTTCGTATTCATTAAAAGTAATTATGAGTACTTACCACGCTGCACCTTGGTCTTCTCCTTCTCCTCGATACGACGATCGTTACATCATCCATATATCTTATATTTATATATTCTTATCCCATTCCTTTACTAGATGGTGTGTATTAGGTTTTGTTGTGGAATTTGTTAGATATTACCTGTTCGATACTGCTGCACTTTATGAATCTTCACAGGGGGAAGAATGTGCAGAGAGGTGGACGTTGCTGGCCATGCCGATGTAGGAAAACTCCCCTGCAAACATGCTGTGGAACTGCTCCACCTGGTGCGGGAAGAGAAGCATGGCTATATCTCAAATGACACCTTATTCTCTGTTTACTGTTGGGGAATGGGATGTCATTATAAGATTTTAGACTTAGAGAATGTGATGCGTCACCTTCACTTACTGGACAGGACTGGACAGGTGGTGTGGTACGTGTTAGCCTTATGGTCAAAGTCCACCCCTCTGAGCAACAGGTCCTCCCGGGCTTGGATAAGCATCAGTTTCTCCTTGGACATGTCAATGACAGACGCAAACTGAAACAGGCAGGCAGACACAAGACAGTACAAAACATTATAATACAGGACAGCTCTGTTACTGACAGTACATTTATTTACCCAGTCAGGTCCCTAGACATCATTCTGTATAATAATACATGTGTAACATACAGGTCTACAGTGTATATTTATGACAACACTGGCCAGGGCTGAGGACATCTCATTATCACTGAAGGGATTTCAGGACTGGCAGTTGAAGCAGTTGCAATTGAGCTGCACAATATGAAAACAGTTGCACAATATTTCTGGGGGCGGCAGCTTGCCTAACGGTTAGAAAAGCAGGCCAGCAACCAGAGGGTTACAAGTTCAAATCTCAGATGGGTAAATCCTCCTAGATAACATTACTTGCCATTGTGCCCTTGAGCAAGGCACTGAATCCCCTTCAATTGCTCCACCTGCACTGTGGCTGACCCATTGCTTCCAGCCCCTTGGTGTGTGTGTGTGTGTGTGTGTGTGTGTGTGTGTGTGTGTGTGTGTGTGTGTGTCTTGGGGGGTTGGGTTGAGAGCAGAAATACACATTTCCATACTCTGCAAGCTTGGAGAAACAGGAAAAAGTCTTCTCACACTTCCAGTCAGATGCAAATGTATTTTAATTATAGCTGAGCTTTCTGAGTCTTTTCCTGTTTCTCCAGTTTTGCCTTTTGCCTCAGGCACCTTCACAAATCAGCTTTGGGGGTGCAGTAGATTCTGCCTTTTACATACTCTGCAAGTAAAAAAAAAGTTAATCTTATTATAATATGAAAATGACATGTTAATGACATACTGTATGTTTAGTATGTAAACTCATCAAAAAAAGAAACGTCCTCTCACTGTCAACTGCGTTTATTTTCTGCAAACTTAACATGTGTACATATTTGTATGAACATAACAAGATTCAACAACTGAGACATAAACTGAACAAGTTCCAAAGACATATGACTAACATAAATTGTCTGGTGAGGACCTGCCTTACAACAGGCCAATAAGATGTCAGTCCAGCCTCTCTCAGCCTATTACGGACAGTCTGAGCACTGATGGAGGGATTGTGTGTTCCTGGTGTAACTCGGGCAGTTGTTGTTTCCATCCTGTACCTGTCCCGCAGGTGTGATGTTCGGATTTACCGATCCTGTGCAGGTGTTGTTACACGTGGTCTGCCACTGCGAGGACGATCAGCTGTCCATCCTATCTCCCTGTAGCGCTGTCTTAGGCCTCTCACATTGCAATTTATTGCCCTGGCCACATCTGCAGTCCTCACACTTCCTTGCAGCATGCCTAAGGCACGTTCACGCAGATGAGCAGGGACCCTGGGCATCTTTCTTTTGGTGTTTTTCCGAGCCAGTAAAAAGGCCTCTTTAGTGTCCTAAGTTTTCATAACTGTGGCCTTAATTGCCTACCGTCTGTAAGCTGTTAGTGTCTTCCGTTCCACGACCGTTTCACAGGTGCATGTTCATTAATTGTTTATGGTTCATTGAACAAGCATGGGAAACAGTTTTTAAATCCTTTACAATGAAGATATGTGAAGTTATTTGGATTTTTACGAATTATCTTTGAAAGACAGGGTCCTGAAAAAGGGCCGTTTCTTTTTTTACTGAGTTTATATATGCATATACATCCTGAATGCTTCCCCTTACTGTATTTGCCTCCAGGCCAGCCCTGCCATAATACAGCACCCCATCGCTGGCGAGAACAGCTATCACACCATTGTCGTCTAACCATACACAAGATATTAGTTTAGCATAATTTACAACACACAAACACACACATGTGATTCACACAGTGGGGACATTGTTTGAGTCTAATTTATGACACATGAACACTCACAGACACACGCATAGTTGTCAAGTAGAGATGACCTGTTGCTTGCCACCTGCACAATTGTGACATTAGGTGGGAGGGTGGCATTCTCTTCTCCCATCACGTACACTGGCACAATCACAACACCTGAAAACCAAAATCGGCATTAAGTTATGTCAGAACTGTGAGACGAAAGGATATTCTTTGGTCACCCGCTGTTATTCTTTAAATAGACTAATATCACGAAGAGAATCCAGCATCCGGCTGAGCCGCCTCATGCATGGGGACCCTTTAGTTGCTGATTGTGTAGTACCATGGTTGGGTGAGTAGAGCAGCATGTGTGGAGGACAGATTAGGTGGCCTCTCGTGCCTGCTAGCTAGATCACATGGATGCTGGACGGTGGGTCTCGCGTGGGTTGCTCGTCTTTCCGCAGCGAGTGACTTGCGGAAATGTTCCAGGAACAAAACTGCATGCCTGTGACTGTTTGGTGACTTCAGGCAGGACCATGGTCAATCTCTCACCTTCGGCTGTTCATTATGATAGCCATAATGCTTGATACAGTGGGCAGGTTGAATAACCCTCTGATAAATTCCTGTGAAATGAGAGTGAGAGTTGGCTATAGGGTGCTGATTACTTTTTTAAAGCTTAGACCTGAGGACCTATGACCTTGAATGCTTTTGCAAAAGTTTGATTGCTACTGTTAACTTCAAAGAAGAACTTTGAGGTGACATTGACTGACAGAATATCAAAGCTCATCGTTGCCTTGAGGGCCATGTGGAACTGCTGGTCCTCAAGAGCATGGTTCCCAAACTCGGTCCTGGGGTCCGCCCTGGGTGCACGTTTTGGTTTATGCAGGACCGAGTTTGGAAAACCCTGCTCATGAGGACTCCCCAGATTGTACAGCAGAACACAAGAGCTCACTTCCTGTTGACAAAAAAAAACTATGCACAACACATCACATCACATAGCCATTTCCAGCAGTCTGGAAACATCTAGGAGCAGCAACGGCTCAGCTGCGAAGTGGTAGGCCACACAAGCTCACAGAACGGGACCACCGAGTTCTGAAGAGCGTAAAAATCGCCTGTCCTCGGTTGCAACACTCACTACCGAGTTCCAAACTGCCTCTGGAAGCAACGTCAGCACAAGAACTGTTCGTCAGGAGCGTCATGAAATGGGTTTCCATGGCCGGGCAGCCGCACAGAAGCCTAAGATTACCATGCGCAAATCCAAGCGCCGGCTGGAGTGGTGTAAAGCTCGCCGCCATTGGACTCTGGAGCAGTGGAAATGCGTTCTCTGGAGTGATGAATCACGCTTCACCATCTGGCAGTCTGACGGACTAATCTGGGTTTGGCGGATGCCAGGAGAACACTACCTGTCCGAATGCATAGTGCCAGCTGTAATATTTGGTGGAGGAGGAATAATGGTCTGGGGCTATTTTTCAGGTTTCAGGCTAGGCCCCTTAGTTCCAGTGAAGGGAAATCTTAACACTACAGCATACAATGAAATTCTAGACGTTTCTGTGCTTCCAACTTTGTGGCAACAGTTTGGGGAAGGCCCATTCTTGTTTCAGCATGACAATGCCCCCATGCACAAAGCCAGGTCCACACAGAAATTGTTTGTCAAGATCAGTGTGGAAGAACTTGACTAGCCTGCACAGAGCCCTGACCTCAACCCCATCAAACACCTTTGGGATGAATTGGAACGCTGACTGCGAGCCAGGCCTAATCACCCAACATCAGTGCCCGACCTCACTAATGCTCTTGTGGCAGAAGGGAAGCAAGTTCCCGAAGCAATGTTCCAACGTCTAATGGAAAGCCTTCCCAGAAGAGTGGAGGCTGTTATAGCAGCAAAGGGTGGACCAACTTCATATTAATGCCCATGATTTTGGAATGATATGTTCAACGAGCAGGTGTCCACATACTTTTGGTCATCTAGTGTATGTGTTTGATGAGAGCAGAGATTTAGCTGTGTAGTTTAACATGTCTGTCTTTGCTAAAGCAGCACTGTGGATATAGTAGACACAGTGGATTTTACTCCTGAAACAAGAGATATGTGATGATCACTGCTGGACAATGGCTTTGGTGAGCAGAAAGTAAATGATAGGAAGGCATTAGGAAAACATAGCAATTTATTTGCTTCATAAAAAAAACGACACCTTGGTATTTGAGTTGCATGAACATGGTTATATGCTCCAAATCTTGAGCAGGAGTCCATGTCCCTTCACTTTTTATTTTATTTTATTTAACCTTTATTTAACTAGGCAAATCAGTTAAGAACAAATTCTTATTTACAATGACACTTAGAGAGTGTAAGTACAACTTCCGGTCAATCACAATTGCAAAGTTGTCCAACACAAAAGCTGCAGAACTTACTGAAGTTCCTACAAACATGAGAATTGGTTATGAATTTCAATACACATTAATACGGCATGACAATGTCATTAATAGGCATCTGGAGTACAGTCAAATACAAGTTATATATTTCATATCAATCCCACTTGTCATTATTCTCCAAAGGATGTGCTAGCCTACATTTCATT